>NC_060140.1:619689241-619996194 GCF_021461385.2 Schistocerca piceifrons
ATGTGGCTAAGTGAAGCCTTCTCTGCTTATACAAAGAGATAGTCGCTACCTCCATAACTCTTCGAGACAACATGAACTCTTCCTATGATTAAGCGTAATAGCCTTGGTGACGCAGTGTTTGTGAGTTGCCCGATTAGCGTTAGTTTCATTTCCTCTAGATTTGGTACGTATGAAACCTTCGAAGTGGATAATCGTTGACCCCTTTTTTGCAGGTTTCTTGAGCACGGATGACGAAAACTGTCCAGGAAATTTTGGCCTCAAGGATCAAGTGGCAGCCTTGAAGTGGGTGAAAGAGAATATAGAGGCATTCGGTGGTAATCCTAACGATGTGACGATCTTCGGTAATAGTGCAGGAGCCGCTAGTGTGCACTATCATATGTTATCTACTGCATCGAAAGGCAAGATCAAGAAGTATGAGTTACTTTTTAAAAATAGAGACATTATTAACTTTCAAAGCGGGTAATCAGCATTTGTAACAAATTTTCTGAATTTAATGATATTCATTCAGCAAACATTTATTTTAAAAACTTAATCTGTCTGTAAACTAAAGGTTTTCTGTACAGATGAGTAATAGTGCATTGTGAAATCCAGATATGATAAACGTAAGTACCATGAAGTTAACGTTGAAAAGTGAATGCAGTGATTCACAGACTGTAATTTTCGAAACGTTCAGGGAATAACTCCTAGTCTCTTTTTCTGATGTTTCGTTTACTGGTTTGAGAAGGCTTGTATGTTGCCTCTTAGGGGCAGCTACCTACTTGTGTCTATCATAATGCCCTCATTGATAAGTTTAGGCATTATTTTTCTGTTCTTTAGGTAATTATCACATAGATTGAATTCTACAAATACGAAAAATTGGGTCGCTGTGTACTTCATTGACATTATGACTCACTTCATTGAAAGGAGTATACATTTGACATTTGCTATGATGAAATCTCTCGACTCGTTTATAAAATAATAAAACCAAAGTCTTCTGCGTAGTTTCTAATTTAGGGTAGTTTTCCAAACGTCAGGGAAATCTTTTAATTTTGTTGTTACGCTGTCCTCAGTTGCATGTTCATAACTTTCAGATATGTTCGTCTAGGAACAACTGAATAACACCATGTTAAAATGCGACGCGCATTTTGCCTTTATTTTTGAAAGACATCAACGGAGGTATATAATGAGTACGTCATCTTGCTTTATGTGTTATCCGCTGTACTTTCCGATTAAACACGTTCACTTTCTGACTTTGTATAACGTAATAATGCTACAAATTTTTACTTACAAAGTTTGCAAATAATGCTCTGTAAGTGTACTTTTTTGCTGGTTTTAAAGTTACTTTTTTATTTCATTCTTTCGAAATTTCACTAGCGTAGCACTGAGACCACAAACATACATTTTCTTCGTGCTCTATTTTCAATGTTGTTGCCAAATATTGAATGTCGTTCCTCATGTTCGAACGTGTCTTTGTGATATATATATATATATATATATATATATATATATATATATATATATATATATATATATATATATGTGTGTGTGTGTGTGTGTGTGTGTGTGTGTGTGTGTGTGTCGGCGTTACACTGCCCACTCAGCGGCGAGGTTATCGCCACTATTACCAAGATTAGGGAAACGAATGTGGCTGAAACGGTTAAAAACGTCATATAATAAGGAGAAGTAAGCCCCGCAGAGTGACATGCTCACCCAACCTCACTCGCGGTGTGTACACCACAAGCACACATGGGAGGACCCTCTCGCCGCAGCACGAAACCACGCGTCAGAAGGCGGTGTAAAGCTCGCGCAGGACACGGTGGCCTATGGCAGTGACCAGTTTTCGTCCAAAACGCTAGGCAAGATCATTCGTTTCTTCAGGAGGGGAGGCCCATAAGTGTTTTCCATTCCATCTTTTGGCCGGTCAGTGACGACAAAATCGAGGCGAGCACAGTGTAATCTATCTCAAACTATTTTAAGGAAACTATTTTGTAAACAAAAATAATTTTTGCTTTAACTATAGCTTTATATGTCAAGTTTATGATGATGTGCACATTATTTCTTTAAGGATACAAGGTGCTTTTCCGGCTCAATATTATGTAAAAATCAACACCTATTTCTTTCAGGCACTGTTTATAATGTATATGTTTTACAGATTTTTGTTGATATCAGGTAATGTAGCACACTTTCTACACAAATTAGAAATATTTTGAATATTTTTGGACCTGCTTAGGGTTATTAAAAATATTACAACGAAACTGATGCATTTTTTTCCAAAATGATTTCTCAAATTGAGGTACCATTTAATCATATGTTATACATTTGAAGGAGACCAAATTTTTACCAGATGTGTATGACATGATGGTTGAGGTACTAGACCTATTTAATTCCACCTATTATGTATATTACAACGATAAAAAATATCACATCTTACATTTTAATTTTTATAATTTTTTCCTGATAGTAATTTTTTTTCTATAATTTAGTTGATTCTGCAATAAAGCTTAGGTTTGCTATATAAGTATTGACTACTGCAAGTTACAGAAAAAAATTACAGCAATGCTTTAGAAACTTAACGAAATATTTGTACCCGAATTCTGAAAAATGCAGCTTGTGGGAAATTGCGAATCAAGATATGACTCCAATTAAACTGCGCCTCAGAACATTCCTGGAGCATAGTTTTCACCCTGCATCATTTCTTCATCTTCAGGCTTCCTCTTGGAATTTCTTCTAGCAATTCTTGCTTCTTTGGTAACTTGAAGAACGAATCTTTCAGCTTCATGCACCCGTTGTCTGCCACACGCAAGCAACTGATCTTTCATGTTAGAGCCACATTTTATGCCTAAATTTCTCAGGACTTCCAACCTTCCTATCACTCCATCACTTAAACATACCACTGCATCTAGTACATCAACTTTTAATGTATTTAGTCTTACAAAAACATTCTTGGGTGATCTTTGCCATATGCAATAGTTGAAACTTTCATTTGTATTCTGAGTGCACCCATGAAGACATTTACTAAGCAAAACAGGGTCACTCAGGTCTCTAAAAATTGGTTTTATTTCATACATAACAGGCATAGGAAAAGAATGCTTATAATGGTATATTTCACCACTTTCTGTTCCTTTTTGGTAACCACACCAAGAATCTGCTCCTTTAGGGCAAAGTCCGTTAACAGGGTGGTCATTCGTGAACAACTTATGAAAGTAGGTGACCCATACAGCTTTTCTCAGTTCTGTAACATCATTCATAGGTGCAGTTCGTCTAATGACCAGCCCGTAATAACTCTGAAGTAGGTCTATTTCAGTTTCTGTCAATCTGCCTCGGCCAGACACAGATTTTCCATCAGATAGCAACTTTCGTTTCATTTCTCTTCGTAGCTTCCTCAATCTACCACCCATCCTCTTTTTCACATGTCCACAACACTAAAGTTTTGTTACCAAGGTATCACCATAAACATTGAACTCATTCTGGATTGAACTCATTAATTTTATTGAAAGCTTTAGAGTCCCCATCACCTAGGTACTTCGTATATCTAACGTTATAAACGGGCAACAACTTCTGAAATATTTTTAGAGCTCTATCACACTCCATACCTACACTGTAACCATCACAATTCATAGAACACTGATGTTCAATATGACCTCCAGAGTTACCATGGCAGGTGTGGCAGTGCTTAGATAAGCACTCAACATTAACAACTTTTCCATTCTCCAGAGAAGTAGCACTTACAACACCATTCAAGGAACGGTGTCCTCGACGTTACCATGTCCCATCAAGTGCAACAGCAATGCCCCTGGATCCACTAACATTTACAGTTTCTTCTATTGCGCGTTTCATAGATGTATTATACACAATCGTCAACGCACCTAAAAGTAATTTTATGTACTTGCTGAACCTACTGGGAGTATTAGGAAGGTCCATCAAACCACAAAACGTTTGAGCAGCCTTTTTCCTTTTCCTATTGCACCCATTGCACACACTAACTTCAAATTCACATCGTATGAATTATGCAGAATATTTGAGGTTATTTTTGAAGTAGATTTATTGCATGATCTACACAGTACAACTAATTTTGACGCTAAGCCCTTCCTGCTACTTTGCTGTTCAGTTATTTCCAGACAGCCTACACCACCACATTATTTACATTTCGCCACTTCCTTTCTCAAAGAAGATAAGATGCCCACAACAACAACAAAAAATCCACTACAAAAAGCGTCATTGTTAACACAAAAATTTGAAGCAGCAGGAGGCGTGCCATGTAGGAGTTTCTTCCCGTAAGAACTGATACATAGATTACTTTCAACAGTGTGGCTTGCTTTTTTGTGAACTGGTTACCACGTAATTTCCTTTTATTGAATTTTTTGATGCGTGGCATAGTCCGTATTTATTGCACACTTAAGGATATACACTTCCACAAATATATGTAGCACTTGGGCAACAAACATTCAGTAATACATGAACAAACTGCTTTAGCGAAACAAAAGTAAATACTAGGAAAGATAATCATTTACAGACACTGGAAACCTGCACTATTACCAACATATACAATGTATCATACGTATAATCGCTGGAAACAGAAAGATCACAGCTCTTTTCGAAATAATAATGGTTTCTGTGACAGAAATAAAGAGGGCGTGGTGGCATACATGACCGTAACTTTAAAATTTGGCATAAATAGGTCATTTTTCATTTGGAACCCTATAATATATATATACATAAATGTAATCAGGAAAGACTATATAATTTTATAAATTCATAAAAAATTCTGTTTTTCCACTATTAAGCACCCTGTATCCTTAATGGTCGTAGTTATTGTGATATTTATGTGAAAATGAGATACTGCGTGAAATTCGGAAAAGTTTGAAATGAAGCACTTGCCCGCGAAAGGCAAAGGTCCCGAGTTCGAGTCTCGGTCGGGCACACAGTTTTAATCTGCCAGGAAGTTTCATATCAGCGCACACTCCGCTGCAGAGTGAAAATCTCATTCTGGAAACATCCCCCAGGCTGTGGCTAAGCCATGTCTCCGCAATATCCTTTCTTTCAGGAGTGCTAGTTCTGCAGGGTTCGCAGGAGAGCTTCTGTAAAGTTTGGAAGGTAGGAGACGAGGTACTGGCAGAAGTAAAGCTGTGAGTACGGGCGTGAGTCGTGCTTCGGTAGCTCAGTTGGTAGAGCACTTGCCCGCGAAAGGCAAAGGTCCCGAGTTCGAGTCTCGGTCGGGCACACAGTTTTAATCTGCCAGGAAGTTTGAAAAACAGAAGTCGCTATGATTTTGCGTTTTGTGCATATTACATAATAAGTTGTTGCTTATGAAATTTACGTAAGATATTGAATTTTTCTGTAGACTTGAGTAGAGGTATCTATCTTTCACCAATCTCGAGAAAATTCATCCAATGTAGTACAGTCATTTGTGATAGCGCAGCGCTAGCGATAAAGTCGCAGTGAAATATCCAAAACATTCCTCATATTTCATAAATAGTTTCAG
Source organism: Schistocerca piceifrons (assembly GCF_021461385.2). Taxonomy (NCBI): domain Eukaryota; kingdom Metazoa; phylum Arthropoda; class Insecta; order Orthoptera; family Acrididae; genus Schistocerca; species Schistocerca piceifrons. Next base: position 619,694,703 of record NC_060140.1, read on the forward strand.
ATATCGAAATGAGATTTTGGCAAATGACAGCAAGCAAAGAGGAGAGTATTTTAACATACCGTTATTATGTAAAACTTTATTATCTATCGTGTTAGTCCAATAACTACAGATTTTTTGGTGAAAGAATGTAATTTTTAAGGGTCATCGATAGCTGGTGGATCGAGAAATGCTATGGTTTTGGAACAACATATTTGAAGACATCACTAGTTTTTTTGTACAGAGGATGTAATTTTTCATAAGCTACTGACTTTTTTCCTAAGTTCCTCAATTAACAAATCACTGTTTTAGAATTCCTTCCTCATGTTTGTGAAGTGAGACAGTGAAACTCCGTTGTGTTTTGGTAAAGTAAGCAAATTTTTACAATACTACGAGACATTTGTAGGTTTTAGTTAAAACCCGCCACTCATGACGCTTCTCTAACAGTTACAGATGGTCAACAAGCCAGGCGAAAATAGATCGCTGCATTTTCGGCGGAATTCTTTTAGATACTGACGAAAGCAGAGGTGACAGTAGATCTTTCCTAATGGCCACCATTAAAGTGTGAGAGCGGAAGGCCCCACTTAATATTTACGAAAAATGTGACCGTAGGCCGCATTTTAGAACGGCACTTTCCCCTACAGCCCTGAGAGCGAACCTCACACCACTGCCGCTCTCCCCACGCTTCGCCAGCCGACTGCGCATCTAGCGGCCACGGCATTTTGTGCGCACTGTAGTATGCGATGACGAGTGAGAAGGACCTCATTCCGACCGCGTAAACGAAAGGAAGTACGCCTTGGCCGAGTTTTTGCTTTACAAGAAGCGGCTTATTATCGGTTACTGCCAACAACTCTTCTTCCCATGTATACATGTCTCTGTTCATCAAAAGTGAAGTGATAGCATGTGGGTGGATAGTGCACTGAACTATCGGGTTATCGTGATATGTCTCCCCGTAATATCCATGTGCCCTGCTACCCAGCAGAAAAATGCCTCCTTTCCCTATCTTTGTAACTGAAGGACCACGACCTGGATCTTCTGGACTACTTTATCCGCTAGGTACAAATACTGTAGACCCATCTCATCTGCTCCGGTGCCTTCAGAATCGGTTACAATTATACAGCAAACACATTAAACTCTTGAGGCAGTGGCGTCTTGAGGAAACGATCAGTGAAAAAAGCAGAGCAACCAACTGAGTCCCCTCTGTTTACACGCGCTGTGAACACAGCTTTATGAGTATAGTGGTGACGTGTCAGGGCTGGCGGAAAACGTTTCGTTTGCCGTCCGCAACGAGGCATTAGATATTTTTAAGTAGCCCAGCAGTAATTTCGTGTGAACATTAGACAAATGTTCATTTCAGTGTAACGACTTTTTGCATGCCGTTCGTACTGAAATCCTTGTGGCGAGTGGAACATCGAAACACTCCACTTTTAAGGCGGGCTAAACTGTCTTTGACTCCTCCGGCTGGAGTTTAATAGAGACAGAGTATGTAAAACTATGAATAAGATTTTGATTATTAATTGTGCTGTGTACCGAGGAAAGGAAACGATTTTGCTGGATTGTCAGTATCTATTGCACGTTGTGCAAAGGAAATTTGCCAATATCGGTTATTTCGTGAGATATTGTCTACGTGACCTCAGTAGTTACGTTCTCGCTACCTCACAGTATCAAAGTAGAGTATATATTCAGCTAAGGTGTACACAATTGGAATGCAGACTATAGGTAACTCGTTTACGACTATTTTAAAGATACCTCCACAGTAAGTATACTTGCCCTTGTTGTGTGATGGACAATAGACATTAGGACCCAGGCGAATAGACTGACCGAAATACGGAAATCAAACAACGAATTTAACCATCCACCCCACAACAACTTAGGAACTCTGGTGGCCTTCCCATCTGTCACAGACAGAAGTAATTACAAATACGAACTATGGTCTGCCAAATAAAATACATCAAAGACAAAAAAGTACATCAACAAACAAACAAATCATTAAAATTTTTCTACAGTTTGTTGAAGAGAAAGAGCTACGCATACTGAGCAAGTCAATAACGCACTGGCCCTTCTCTGAACCTTATGCAAGCATTTATTCGGCTTAGCATTGACTCATAGACTTGTTAAATGTCCTTCTAAAGGATATGGAATCAAATGCTGTCCAAACGGCGCGTAACATCGTCAAAATACCGAGTTTGTTTGAAGGTCCTGACCATGATGCTCCAAACATTCTCATTGGAGGAGGGATCCGGCGACGTTACTGGCCAGGGTATGGTTTGGTAAGCACGAAGACAAGCAGTAGAAATTCTCGCGCTGTGCTGGTGGAGATTATCCTGCTGAAATATAAGGCCATGATTGCCTGCATGACAGGCAACAAACCGGGTCGCAGAATATCGTCAAAGTAACGCTGTACTATAACGGACCCGAGAGTATCAACAAAAGAGGTGCTTCTATGAAACGAAATGACACCTGGTTGGGATCCCACTGCTGTACAGGGCGTCTCCAGACTAGAATCTCATTCACTTCAAACCGTCTTCAGTGTTGAGTCACGCTTCGAAAGAGCCGCGATGTCTCGAGACGCCCTGGACAGTGGTGGGATATCAACCTGACTCTCTCGCACTATACATTCCTACAAGCAGGAGTGATGGTCTGGGATGCTATTTCTTTTCATAGCAGGACCCCTTCGGTTGACATCCGCGGCACCTTTGCAACACAGCGAGATGTCGACCATATTCTACGCGCCGTTTTGTTGCCCCTCATGACACGCCATCATGGGCTTACATTTCAGCAAGACGATTACAGCCCGCACACGGCAAGAGTTTCTACTGCTTATCTTCGTGCTTGCCAAAGCCTAACTTCACCAGCAACGTCACCGAATCTTTCCCCTATTGGAGCATTATGCACAGAGCCCTCCAACCAGCTCGGGAATTTAACGATTTAACACCCAGTTGTACAGGATTTGGCACGATATCGCTCATGAGGGCATCGAACTTCGTGAATCAGTGCCAAGCAGAATAAATGTTTTCGTAATGGCCAGAGGTGGACGAACGTGTATTGACTTGCTCAGTTTGTGAAGCTCTTTCTCTAGAATAAATCATTCAATTTTTATGAAATCCTAGCCATTTGTTTGTGTACGTGTATGCATCTACCGATTTGCGTCACATTCGGATAATTCTTTCGCGGGATCGTCGGCTGTTATTTTTTTTTTTTTTTTTTTTGCTTTAGAATCTATTATTTAGGTGGCTTAAATAAACGAAAGTTATTAGCGTGCTACATCTTTATCCTTCATGTCTACATATTCATTTCCAAACAGTCAGCATGCGACTAACACATTTCTCACTACGAGAGATCAGTTTGTTGATACCGTCGCTGTAGAATGTCTGTCTTTAGTGGTGGATCCACAACCTCACTTCTGCTTGCACTGCTTCATCACTATCATAGTGAGCTCCTCGAAGGTGTTCTTTAAGTTTCGGGAATAGATGAAAATTGGATGGTGCCAAGTCGGAACTGTATGGAGGCTGATAGATAACATTGGATTTTAAGCGTCAGATCGTTGCAGATGTGCAGAGCTAGAGTGTGATCTGACTTTGCATGCAGAAGGATAGGGAACTTCGCCGTAGATGAATTCTTTGGAATTCGAAATTCGACTGTTGCACGCTGTTTCTCACGCACCGACATAGTTACGTCACACCCCGCTGATTACACCTTACAATTTGAAGCCCTCTAGCGGCTTCAGATATGTAGGTATATCGAATACGGATGCAGAATATTAATAATGTTTGTCTAATTTTTTTAAAAGAACTTTTAGAATTTTCACATTTAAAATCGGAGGCATTTCTTTTCGGCACGTCCTTGTGGATGTTGTTGTTGTTGTGGTCTTCAGTCCTGAGACAGGTTTGGTGCAGCTCTCCATGCTACTCTATCCTGTGCAAGCTTCTTTATCTCCCAGTACCTACTGCAACCTACATCCTTCTTAATCTGCTTAGTGTATTCATTTACCCCCCACGCTGCCCTCCAATACAAAATTGGTGATCCCTTATGCCTCAGAACATGTCCTACCAACCGATCCCTTCTTCTAGTCACGTTGTGCCACAAACTTCTCTTCTCCCCAGTCCTATTCAATACCTCCTCATTAGTTATGTGATCTACCCATCTAATCTACAGCATTCTTCTGTAGCACTACATTTCGAAACCTTCTATTCTCTTCTTGTCCAAACTATTTATCGTCCATGTTTCACTTCCATACGTGGATACACTCCACACAAATACTTTCAGAAACGACTTCCTGACACTTAAATCTATACTCTATGTTAACAAATTTCTCTTCTTCGGAAACGCTTTCCTTGCCATTGCCGTCTACATTTTATATCCTCTCTACTTCGACCATCATCAGTTATTTTTCTGCCCAAATAGCAAAACTCATTTACTACTTTAAGCGTCTCATTTCGAATCTAATTCCCTCAGCATCACCCGATTTAATTCGACAACATTCTATTATACTCGTTTTGCTTTTGTTGATGTTCATCTTATATCCTGCTTTCAAGACACTATCCATTCCGTTCAACTGCTCCTCCAAGTCCTTTGCTGTCTCTGACAGAATTACAATGTCATCGGCGTACCTCAAAGTTTTTATTTTTTTCTCCATCGATTTTAATACCTACTCCGAATTTTTCTTTTTTTCCTTCACTGTTTTCTCAGTATACAGACTGAATAAGATCGGGGAGAGGCTACAACCCTGTCTTACTCCCTTCCCAACCACCGCTTCCCTTTCATGTCCCTCGACTCTTATAACTGCCATCTGGTTTCTGTACGAATTGTAAATAGCCTTTCGCTCCCTGTATTTTACCCCTGCCACCTTCAGAAATCGAAAGAGAGAATTCCAGTCAACATTGTCAAAAGCTTTCTCTAGGTCTACAAATGCTAGAAAGGTATGTTTGCCTTTCCTTAATCTAGCTTCTAAAATAAGTCGTAGGGTCAGTATTGCCTCACGAGTTCGAATACTTCTACGAAATCCAAACTGATCTTCCCCGAGGTCGGCTTCTACTAGTTTTTCCATTCGTCTGTAAAGAATTCGCCTTAGTATTTTGCAGAGGTGACTTATTAAACTAATAGTTCGGTAATTTTCACATCTGTCAACACCTGCTCTCTTTGGGATTGGAATTATTATATTCTTGGTTCAAATGGCTCTGAGCACTATGCGACTTAACTTCTTAGGTCATCAGTCCCCTAGAACTTAAACCTAACTAACCTAAGGACATCACACACATCCATGCCCGAGGCAGGATTCGAACCTGCGACCGTAGCGGTCACGCTGTTCCAGACTGAAGCGCCTTTAACCGCACGGCCACACCGGCCGGCTATATTATATTCTTCTTGAAGTCTTAGGGTATTTCGCCTGTCTCATAAATTTTGGAATGTTGTCTACTCCCAGGGCCTTGTTTCGACTCAGGTCTTTCAGTGCTACGTCAAACTCTTCACGTACTATCATATCTCCCATTTTATCTTCCTCTACATCCTCTTCCATTTTCATAGTATTGTCCTCAAGTACATAGCTCTTGTATAGGCCCTCTATATACTCCTTCCACCTTTCTGCTTTCCCTTGTTTGCTTAGCACTGGGTTTCCATTTGAGCTCTTCATATTCATACAAGTGGTATTCTTTTCTCTAAGGGTCTCTTTAATTTTCCTGTAGGCAGTATCTATCTTACCCCTAGTGAGATAAGCTTCTACATCCTTACATTTGTCCTCTAGCCATCCCTGCTTAGCCATTTTGCACTTCCTGTCGATCTCATTTTTGAGACGTTTGTATTCCTTTTTACCTGCTTCATTTACTGCATTTTTATATTTTCTCCTTTCATCAATTACATTCAATATTTCTTCTGTTACCCAAGGATTCCTACTGGCCCTCGTCTTTTTACCTACTTGATCCTCTACTGCCTTCACTCTTTCATCTCTTAAAGCTACCCATTGATCTTCTACTGTATTTCTTTCCCCCATTCCTGTCAATTGTTCCCTTATGCTTTCCCTGAAACTCTGTACAATCTGGTTTAGTCAGTTTATTCAGCTCCCATCTCCTTAAATTCCCACCTTTTTGCAGTTTCTTTAGTTTCAATCTACAGTTCATAAACATTAGATTGTGGTCAGAGTCCACATCTGCCCCTGGAAATGTCTTACAATTTAAAACTGGTTCCAAAATCTCTGTCTTACCATTATATAATCTATCTGAAACCTGTCAGTATCTCCAGGCATCTTCCATGTGCACATCCTCGTGGATAGTAACAGTAATAACAACAAAGAAACTGGGTAGTAATTAACGTTTGTGCTACATTCTGGCAATAAGGAATATATGTCTCCATTCAACAATCTCATTTCAATACAGCTAAACCGGAAATTATTGCGCCCCAAGAGCTTCTGCGAATTCGTAAGTTTTAATTATCTTTGCTGTTCACAGAAGTCCAAATGAAACTGTTCACCAACAGAGCCAAACACAATGAAGCAAACGATGATCTATTTTTTAACTTGTGAGAAAGTGGGAACGTAATATTAGACAGCGCTGAATTAGGATTTAGAACTGGTTATACAGGGTGAGTAACCTAACGTTACCGCTGGATATATTTCGTAAACCACATCAAATACTGACGAATCGATTCCACAGACCGAACGTGAGGAGAGGGGCTAGTGTAATTGGTTAATACAAACCATAAAAAAATGCACGGAAGTATGTTTTTTAACACAAACCTACGTTTTTTTTAAATGGAACCCCGTTAGTTTTGTTAGCACATCTGAACATATAAACAAATACGTAATCAGTGCCGTTTGTTGCATTGTAAAATGTTATTTACATCCGTTGATATTGTAACCTAAAGTTGACGCTTGAGTAGCACTCCTCCGCTGTTCGATCGTGTGTATCGGAGAGCACCGAATTACGTAGGGATCCAAAGGGAACGGTGATGGACCTTAGGTACAGAAGAGACTGGAACAGCACATTACGTCCACATGCTAACACCTTTTTATTGGTCTTTTTCACTGACGCACATGTACATTACCATGAGGGGTGAGGTACACGTACACACGTGGTTTCCGTTTTCAATTACGGAGTGGAATAGAGTGTGTCCCGACATGTCAGGCCAATAGATGTTCAATGTGGTGGCCATCATTTGCTGCACACAATTGCAATCTCTGGCGTAATGAATGTCGTACACGCCGCAGTCCATCTGGTGTGATGTCGCCGCAGGCTGCCACAATACGTTGTTTCATATCCTCTGGGGTTGTAGGCACCTCACGGTACACATTCTCCTTTAACGTACCCCTCAGAAAGAAGTCCAGAGGTGTAAGATCAGGAGAACGGGCTGGCCAATTTATGCGTCCTCCACGTCCTATGAGACGCCCGTCGAACGTGTACCTCACCCCTCATGGTAATGTACTTGTGCGTCAGTGAAAAAGACCAATAAAAAGGTGTTAGCGTGTGGACGTAATGTGCTGTTCCAGTCTCTTCTGTACCTAAGGTCCATCACCGTGCTGGTGCTGAGGTCATAATTCATTTCGCGAATGGGTAGAGAACAGCTGTTGCAATGAAGTAATTAAATTTTAACAATCCTAGTTCAAGATAAATTTTTTAATAAACTGTGACAGTAACAGGGGCAAGTAGTTTCATTTATGTGAAAAACAAAAACCTTTACACTCTTCTGAAAAGAATCATTTTGCATGAATATTTAACACAGCGGCCGTATCTTTGGCAGAAGTGTGCCACATAACAGTTTTTAATATTTGCAGTTTGTAGAAATCATTTCTTTAGCGGTCCGTCACTATTTATAAACACTTAACATTTGAATGTACAGCAAACCACCTAATTTTATTTAGAGGGCCTACTAAGCTATGTTGAGTAACTTTTTCTTCCACTGTTCGTTCCCCTTCCGTTCCCGCCCTCCACCTTTCTTACCATCGTTTTTCGTGCACTTGCCCAAAAAATGTCTTCACAATTAAAAATGCAGTCAGTCTCCTATTTATACTCCAGGTCTCTTCAACAAGGCTATCTCAGAGAGCGGCGTTGCACTGGCGACTTGGGCGCGTCCAGAGCCCGGTCTAGATAACGCCCGCAAGATTGCTGCCCTGGTGGGATGCCCATCAGAACCCAGTACCGCGCTCGTCGAATGCCTCAGGGGCGTCGACGAACCCATACTCACTGCAGCCGCATTAAATTTAACTGTAAGTGAACCTGACGTTTTATTTTTTTCGTGTTTTTAGTAAGAAATGAAGTGGTAATACACATACAAATCAGTACTAATGAAAATGTATCTATAATCTGACTGCAATTTAAAATTCGCATCTAATGGATACTGATTGGCGCAGAACGACCTCAAAACTGGTACCGCGTCACTAGATCCAACTGCTGAGCCATTTTCACCTGAAGCCAGAACATTCTCAGACGTTGCAACTATCAATATTCAGCAGTTTTACTATGTTCCGTTGGCGACACACGTGGGTGCCTATGCTGTCCTCGCAAGTTCTGTAGCATGCATCCCGTTTACACCTGTCAGTAGGATCATTTTCCTGTTGAACGACTTCGCCGTATACAACACATTAACTAGCATAATATGAGGAACAGCATTCAGTAGGATGCTAGTAGCGGCCTCAAATGCTGATGATGACCCCCATTACCATGACACGAATAGTAACAACAGTTCAAGGGATTATTATATCTTTTGAATACATATTTAGTAGTTGTTGCAAAGATGCTAATCTCTACAGATATGCAGAGGCCCTACCAATATTACGAAATATCGGATGTAACTTGAAGTCCAAACTCATCAACTTCAAAGTTTTTTCTTTTGTACTGAAATATTATTAAGGTTATACATAATTTCTAATAAACTATATCTAAAAACGTCTGATATATCTTGATATCAACGACTCAGATATTTTGATCCAGGTAACCGCAGTTGAATTGCATCGTTTGTGCGGCTGACACTAAAACTTACGTAAGATTCGTTTTATGAATCCGGAGCGCTGTTCGCTGTAATAATATTTATTTAACAAAAAACACAATGACTACTTACACAGTGTAAACTTAGAGCTGCTAAGAACAAGTATATTTCAACCATTTGATTGAAGTTCAGAGGCGTCAATTACCGGTGAATGTTCACATTGCGTAAAACATAATTGACGACTTACTATCTACAAATGGTTGGGTCAAAGAGTCTACGTTCATTAGTGCAAGATACGGAGTGCAGATATGTTTCCTTGAAGTACGGGCGCCTTCAATAAGTAATGCAACGCATTGTTTTGTCTGAAAACAGATTTATTTTATTCAGGATTTCAGTACACCATATTATTCCCTAACCTCTTGGCTCCCAAACCCTATGTTTCAACATAATTTCCGTTCAATGCGATGGCCTTACGTCACCTTACTGAGAGGCCGGTATGCCCGCATGTTACGTCTCTAATGGTCGATGTTGTACCAACGTCTTGCTTCATCAGTGACCTCCCCACTATCCTAGTATTGCTTCCCGTGGAGTGCGTCCTTTATTGGGTCAAACCGATGTAAGTCGGAAGTTGCGAGATCCGGGCTGTAGGAGAGATCGGACAGGACAGCGCGAACTTGTGGCGATAGACGCCTCGCTCAACGACTCACCGTGATTTTGTTCGCTGCCATGTCTACGTAGACGTTTTCAAAGCGCCAATGAAGTTACGCCACGCTCTGATTTTCCGCCAGAATAAACTCAAGGCCAGCACTATGCTTCCGGTTACAGACGCCATTTTGAGTTAACGTATAGCGCCGCCAAGAGTTGGAACTTCTTGGAAACTATAGGGGCTGAAGAGGGAAAATTCCAAGTTGCCTCACAACCAAATCCACATTTTTTCACCCGAAGATGTCCGAGATTAAAAATGTGTTCCATTAGTAGTAATACAGAGGGTGATTCAGGAGCCACTTTCTTTCTTTTTTGTTCTTTTTTAGTCTTCATTCTTCTGACTGGCTTGATGTGGCCCGCCACGAATTCCCGCCACGAATTCACGCCACGAATTCCTCTCCTGTGCCAACCTCTTCATCTCAGAACAGCACTTGCAACCTATGTCCTCAAATATTTCCTGGGTGTATTCCAATCTCAGTCTTCCTCCGCACTTTTTGCCCTCTACAGTTCCCTCTAGTACCATGGAGGTCATTCCCTGACGTCTTAATAGATGTCCTATCCTTCTTCTTGTCAGTGTTTTCCACATATTCCTTTCCCCTTCCATTTTGCGCGGAACCATCTCATTCCTTATCAGTCCAACTCATTTTCAACATTCATCTGTAGCACCACATCTCAAATGCTTCGATTCTCTTCTGTTCCAGTTTTCCAGTCCATGTTTCACTACTACACAATACTGTGCTCCAAACGTACATTCTCAGAAATTTCTTTCTCAAATTAAGGCTAATGTTTGATACTATTAGACTTCTCCTGGCCAGGAATGCCCTTTATGCCAGTGCCAGTCTCATTTTGATGTCCGCATTGCTCCTTACATCATTGGTTACTTTGGTGCCCAGGTAGCAGAATTCCTTCGTCTATTTCGTGACCATCAAACCTGATGTTCAGTTTCACGCTCTTCTCATTTCTGCTACTCGTCATTTCTTTCATCTTTCTTCGATTTACTCTCAATAATTATTCTGTACTCATTAGACTGTTCATTCCATTCGGCAGATCATGTAATTCTTCTTCACTTTCACTCAGAATACCGATGTCATCAGCGAATCGCATCATTGGTATCCTCTCACCGTGAATTTTAATTCCACTCCTGAACCTTTCTTTTACTTCTACAATTGCTTCTTCTATGTACAGATTGCACAGTGGGGGCGAAAGACTACATCCCTGTCTTACACCCTTTTTAATCCGAACAGCTCGTTCTTGGCAATCGGCGCGCATTATTCCCTCTTGTAGGTATTGTGTATTACCTGTCTCTCCCTACAACTTACCCCTTTTTTCTCAGATTTCGAACATATTGCACCATTTTACGTTGTCGAACGTTTTTTCCAAGTCAACAAATCCTATGACCGTGTCTTGATTTTTCTCTAGTCTTGTCACCATTATTAACCTAAACGTCAGCCGGCCGCGGTGGCCGAGCAGTTCTAGGCGCTCAGTCCGGAACCGCGTGACTGCTACGGTCGCAGATCCGATTCCTGCCTAGAGCATGGATGTGGTGATATCCTTAGGTTAGTTAGGTTTAAGTAGTTCTACGTTATAGGGCACTGATGACCAAATATGTTAAGTCCCATACTGCACAGAGCCATTAACCAAAACGTCAGAATTGCCTCTCTGGTGCTTCCTCTCTGGTGTCTTACCTCTCCTAAAGCCAAACTGATCTTTATCTAACCCATCCCCAATTTTCTTTTCCGTTCTACTGTATATTATTCTTGTAAGTAACTTTGATACATGGGCTGTCAAGTTAGTTGTGCTTGTCAGCTCTAGCAGTCTTCGGAATTGTGTGGATGATATTTTTCCGAAAGTCCGATGGTATGTAGCTAGACTCATACATTCTACATACCGACATGAATAGTCGTTTTGTTACCACTTCACCCAATTATTTTAGAAATTCTAATGGAATGTTATCTATCCATTCTGCCTTATTTGATATTAAGTCATCGCAAGCTTTCTTAAAATTCTGATTATAATACTGAATTCCCTATCTCTTCTAAATCAACTCCTGATTCTTTTTCTATCACATCAGACAAATCTTGCCTCTCATACAGAGCTTCAGTATACTCTTTACACCTATTCGCTCTCCCTTTGCATTTAACAGTGGAATTCCTATTGCAACGTTAATGTTATTATCCTTACATTTTGTTTCACCGAAGGTTGATTTATCTTTCCTATGTGCTGAGTCACTCCTTCCGACAATCATTTCTTTTTCGATTTCCTCACATTTTTCATGCAGCCATTTCGTTTTAGCTTCCCTGCACTTCCTGTTTATTTCATTCCTCAGCGAGTTTTATTTGTTTATTCCTGAATTTCCCTGAAAATTGTTTTAGTTTCCTCTTTCATCTTCTGTTACCCATGGTTTCTTCGAAGTTACCTTCTTTGCACCTATGTTTTTCTTTGCAACTTCCGTGACTGCCCTTTTTAGAGACGTCTATCCCTTTTCAACTGCACTGCCTACTGAGCTATTCCTTATTGCTCTATCTTTAGCCTTTGAGTACCTCGTCATTCCTTAGTGTCCCATTTCTTTGCGTATTGAGTCTTCGTGGTTCTTAAACTTCAGCCTGCTCTTCATCATTACCACTATATGATCTAAGTCTACATCTGCTCTTGGGTAGGTAGGCCTTACAATCCAGTATCTGATTTCGGAATCTCTGTCTGACCATGATGTGATCTAACTGAAATCTTTCCCTATCATCCGGCATTTTCGCAGTATACCTCCTGCTCTTGTGATTCTTGAACTGCTGTCCTTACCGCTGTTTTACGCGTTGGAATGCCACGCACGGGGGCCCGGGTTCGATTCCCGGCTGGGGTGAGATATTTTCTCCCCTCAGGGACTGGGTGTTGTGCTGTCCTCATCATCATTTCATCCTCATTGTCGACACGTACGTCGCCCACTGGGGCGTCGCACTCAATAAGATTTGCACTTGGCGGCCGAACTTCCCGCCTTGGAACTCCCAGCCACTGGCACCATACGATCTTTTTTTTTTTTTCTTACCGCTGTTTTATGCAATCCGCAGTGCTATATCTAGTCTTCAAAAACCACATGCGATATTTTCATATTCTCTGGCTCGCTAAGAGCAAATATTTACTCCTACAGAAGAAATGAATGGGACAATTTTTGTAGAAAATTTAATGTAGTTAAATTTTATACTGGGACACGTTTTCCATAGAGGCCTCCGGTTTTCGGGTTATTCAAGAAAAACTTACAAAAGAGATCTTAAAACGCACCTCCACACCCACATTCATCCCTCACCACTCAGGATTTGTTGTCTGTTTTTCGTGGCACTCACTCCTACCATTGCACAAAAATTTCCGGCTTCACGAACTGTTCCCTATAAACGACATTTTTTGGTGTCCCTTTGTCGTGTCATTACGCCACCAGCATAGTCGACTGTTTCGTTAACATTATTATTTTAAATGTGCTCTTGAAGGTAATGAAAGAAAGCCGACTTTTGTAAACGTTACGCTAAAACTAATTACACCGGCGATTCAATCCAGACTCATCCCTTACAATCACTGTAGTTTCCTAGTCAGAAGGCCTTTCGACCGCAAAACATAATTGTTTATTTCATGCTGTTTAAAACTCACTAAACCGTTAGGTGTAATTTACACTAACGTCACGTCTACTATCTGTAAGTGCTCGACTAATCCGATGGCCTAATAAGGCCAGTTAATGAAGACAAAAAAAGTCGAATATCGGGAATAGTTAGTGCAGTCGTAAATATTTGTACAATGATAGGAGGGAGTGCTACGAACAACATATTACAAATCTTAACAGTGAAGGCTGGATATGAGGGGTGGAGTGCGTTTTTATGTTACTTTCGTAGGTTTTTCTCGAATAACTCGAAAATTATGGTATTTAGGGCAGACGTGCCCCGGTATAAATTTTAACTACATTAAATTCCGTACAAAAAAAGGCGCTGTTCATTTCTTCTGTAAAGCTAATAGCCTGCATGTAGCGAGTGAGATATATGAATATCTCGCACTTAGTTTGTGAATACCATATCATTTAGGGCTGCATAAAACGACAGCGGTAGGAGCTACTGAATCGCCCTGTGTGTTCAACAGCTTCAAAGCATGTGAGATGATCTCGGCGCAATATCAGAATGCCTAATTTTCGTTAATATATTGCAAATCGATTACCTGTTTGGATGCAGATGCAGAACATAGAGCTTCTCACTTTCTGTCAGTTGCTCTGTGAAACATCTAAGACACAATTTCTAAGTTCCTTTGAAGTAACGATTAGGTCAACAATACATTACTCGTGATTCAACGGTATATTGCGATAGTTTTCAGGTTCACTAATTTATGATTTAAGTAATAAAACAGTGCACCAGTTACATGTTTTCGTGTGTAATACGACGCGTTTGTGTAATGTTTGTGTGGGTGTGTTGTTCTGCCTCTCTTGTACTGCTGCAGTTCTTACATATGTCTTGTGATGCTTTATTGCTAATGTTAGTAAATAGTATTATTCGTCTGTTTACTTACTAGTACTATGCCTCCTTTAGTGTACAAAAATCCTCACACATGACTCACAGTGTTTATGTGAAAACAAAATATGTTACAAAGGTATTACAAACGTATGTCTTCCCAAAGAGCCTGTATAAGTTTGAGATGCCCAAGATTTCGTGGAAAACATTATTTCCATCAAGCTATCGTTTATAACTAACATCCTAAAATTGCTGACAACTTAAACACTATCAGTTATAATGCATATTCGATTTTATGTTATTTTATTGCACACTGTAGGACAAGTTGTTTGATTCAGTGTTTTACAAGGTTATGTTGCCTACAGCCCACAAGAATTTTACTCTAGCTGCCAGTGTCTACGAAAATACACTCCTGGAAATTGAAATAAGAACACCGTGAATTCATTGTCCCAGGAAGGGGAAACTTTATTGACACATTCCTGGGGTGGTCAGATACATCACATGATCACACTGACAGAACCACAGGCACATAGACACAGGCAACAGAGCATGCACAATGTCGGCACTAGTACAGTGTATATCCACCTTTCGCAGCAATGCAGGCTGCTATTCTCCCATGGAGACGATCGTAGAGATGCTGGATGTAGTCCTGTGGAACGGCTTGCCATGCCATTTCCACCTGGCGCCTCAGTTGGACCAGCGTTCGTGCTGGACGTGCAGACCGCGTGAGACGACGCTTCATCCAGTCCCAAACATGCTCAATGGGGGACAGATCCGGAGATCTTGCTGGCCAGGGTAGTTGACTTACACCTTCTAGAGCACGTTGGGTGGCACGGGATACATGCGGACGTGCATTGTCCTGTTGGAACAGCAAGTTCCCTTGCCGGTCTAGGAATGGTAGAACGATGGGTTCGATGACGTTTTGGATGTACCGTGCACTATTCAGTGTCCCCTCGACGATCACCAGTGGTGTACGGCCAGTGTAGGAGATCGCTCCCCACACCATGATGCCGGGTGTTGGCCCTGTGTGCCTCGGTCGTATGCAGTCCTGATTGTGGCGCTCACCTGCACGGCGCCAAACACGCATACGACCATCATTGGCACCAAGGCAGAAGCGACTCTCATCGCTGTAGACGACACGTCTCCATTCGTCCCTCCATTCACGCCTGTCGCGACACCACTGGAGGCGGGCTGCACGATGTTGGGGCGTGAGCGGAAGACGGCCTAACGGTGTGCGGGACCGTAGCCTAGCTTCATGGAGACGGTTGCGATTGGTCCTCGCCGATACCCCAGGAGCAACAGTGTCCCTAATTTGCTGGGAAGTGGCGGTGCGGTCCCCTACGGCACTGCGTAGGATCCTACGGTCTTGGCGTGCATCCGTGCGTCGCTGCGGTCCGGTCCCAGGTCGACGGGCACGTGCACCTTCCGCCGACCACTGGCGACAACATCGATGTACTGTGGAGACCTCACGCCCCACGTGTTGAGCAATTCGTCGGTACGTCCACCCGGCCTCCCGCATGCCCACTATACGCCCTCGCTCAAAGTCCGTCAACTGCACATACGGTTCACGTCCACGCTGTCGCGGCATGCTACCAGTGTTAAAGACTGCGATGGAGCTCCGTATGCCACGGCAAACTGGCTGACACTGACGGCGGCGGTGCACAAATGCAGCGCAGCTAGCGCCATTCGACGGCCAACACCGCGGTTCCTGGTGTGTCCGCTGTGCCGTGCGTGTGATCATTGCTTGTACAGGCCTCTCGCAGTGTCCGGAGCAAGTATGGTGGGTCTGACACACCGGTGTCAATGTGTTTTTTTTTCCATTTCCAGGAGTGTATATTCCATCACGTTCCTCCCCCCCCCCCCCCCCCTTATTAGAAGGGCTTTTTTACGTCTATGTTTGCGTGTCCTTAAATTGTTGGTTAATTTAGTCTATAAACCTCGCTATTTTTAAATATTGGAACCTGCGCTTGTGACTTCCTAGCTGATGACTCAGTTTCTTTGTGCCTTTGTAACTCTTCTTCGTCTTGCTTTATGGCTTCTGTAGGACTATTGGTAGTCCCTTCATGGGTCGCAGTTTACTCTTCTCTTCCCAGAAAATATTCAACCTTTCTCTTCTTCTTTTCCGCTTTTCTTCGGAGATCTTCAGTATCCTCTTCTCTTGTCTGCTCTACTGGTGACTATTCTTTCCTGTATCCTTTCCCATCGTCGATCCCTGGCATACTGGTCGGCGATGTGTCTTTGCTTCTCGGCTTTTCGTTTTCTTCCACCTTGATCTACAATCTCCACCAAGTCTTCCAGAGCTCAACAACCAACTTGGGTCCTGTCCTTCCACTTGTCCTCCCTGCTGTTTCCCACACTCTGTCATTCTATCCATATTCATGTCCGGCAAACCTTACCCTTTATAATCTGGTTTCTCCTGATGTTATCTCCATGTCCAGGTACTGTTATCCCTAGGTTTCGAAACTATCTCTCATCACCTCTTTTAGAGCTTAGTATTTTGTTCAGTATTTTTCTCTCTTCTTTCTCTAGTTGTTCTGCTAAATTTCTTCCTGTTATCTTCTCAGCGGCATATAATACTACATTCCTCACCGTTGTCTTGTAGTTTCCGATCTTTCCGTCTGTGGATGTATTTTTTATTGCATATATTCTGGTCATACAGAAGGCCGACCTCATCTTCCTTATCCTCTGTGTTATTGCCTCCACGCTCCTATTTGTTCCTGCCATGTTCCTCCGGCGTATTAAAACTTACCCACCTTCTGCATGGTACCTTCCGGTGTTTTACAGTCACCAAAGGTAATCAAAGTCTTTGTCGTAGGCGATCCTCAGTCCCATATTTCTGGCTATCTCGCTTAGGTTGTCAAGTTGCGTCTTTGCGTTTTCTCCTGCACTTACTATCCCTATGTTGTCCGCAAAGGATAGACAATCTAGTTGAGCCCGCGTCCTTTTATTCCCAGGATGTGTCTTTGGTAGTGCCATTTCTTGTTTATTGCTCTCCACTGCCTGATCACTTCGCCCAGTGCTATGGTGAACACAATCGGTGACAGTCGATCTCGCAGTTTGACACGTGCCTTAATCTCAAACTTTTCTCCTAGTGCTCCTCTGAATGTCACCCTTGCCTTTATGTCTGTCAAAATTTCCAACATTAGTTATTAAGTAGTGCGTCTAGTCCATGTTCTTCAGGATCCTTCTAAGAGTTTGTCTCTCAGTGGAGTCATATGCTCTCATGAAGTCCACGAAAGTTAGTACTGTCTTTTTGTTCTTTAATGCACTACGTTCTACACATCGCATTCCCTTCCTTAATCCCGCTTGATAGCCTCTAACTGCATTCCTATCTATTTTTCTAGTCTATTGAAGAGGAGTTTTGACAGCAGCGTTTAGCCGATCCCCAGTAGCGATATTCCGCTGTAATTGTTTTCATCCATGTTTTCCTCCTTCTTATGTTTTGGTACTATGACTCCGTTCTTCCATTCTTCTGGTAACGTCTTTATTCTCCAAATCTGACAGTTAACGTTGGTCATGTTGCCCATCGCCTTGTCGCCTCTCCACTTTTCATCTCGGCAGCTACCCAATCTTCTACAGCTGCCTTATTATTCTTTAGATCGATTATTGCCTGTTCGACCTCATCTCTAGTGGAAAGGTGTGACACTCTTCTTTGTCTACCCCAAGGCTCGCATCTCGTGGTCGTGCGGTAGCGTTCTCGCTTCCCACGCCCGGGTTCCCGGGTTCGATTCCCGGCGGGGTCAGGGATTTTCTCTGCCTCGTGATGGCTGGGTGTTGTGTGCTCTCCTTAGGTTAGTTAGATTTAAGTAGTTCTAAGTTCTAGGGGTTGATGACCATAGATGTTAAGTCCCATAGTGCTCAGAGCCATTTGAACCATTTTTGCCTACCCCAATTACAGCTCGTACTTCAGAAGGTAGCGCAAGTACTCTGCAAGTATCTTCTCCTTCGCACTAAAGGCTAGTTCGTCTTTCTGATCACTTATAAACTGTTCTCTGACCTTCTATCCAGTCAAACTCTCTATGAATTTCCCGAAGAAGACTCAACAGTTTGTTTTTCTGTAGTTCTTCTCAACCTCGTCCACTTCCTACTTCATCCTTTGTCTTCTGATCCATCTTATAGTTCTAACTGCTTCCTTCCTTTTTCCTTGAAACCCTTTTCTCCGAGTCCAGCTCCGGTCTCCCTAGTTTTCTCTGCTGTTCTCTACCGCTTCCTCACAATACTTATTCAACCACAAGTGCTTTATTCTGATTTTTCTTTACTAATATGTCAGCCTGTTTCCCCATGTTCTGGTGCACAGCATCCCATTCATTATATATTTCAGTTCCTTTCTTGTATTTGCATGGTTTGCATCCTTTTTCTGTTTATCCACATGTTTCCGGCTGCTCTTTTCAGTTGGAGCTGTCTACCCCTGTTTGGAATCCACTAACACTGGACTTCTGTAAGATAGTGATCGGATTCGATTCTTGTGTTCCTCCTGACCTTGCTGTTCATGATCTCTTTAGTATTCGTCCGCTCTATGCTTACTCACAGGAGTCTATGATCACCCGATAATATAAAGTTGGTTTAGGTCCCTCACATCCTCCACAATTTCTTAATTGTTTGATGAAATATTGTGAATTTCATTTTTAGTTCTGTTTCGTTCTTGCTACGTTAATTATCTGTTTTATTTCTGTGAATGGCTTTGGAGGTGAACATGTAGTTCTGCTTTGACAGTTGTTCTGATGTGTGACCTGCCATTTGTGGTGTCGTATCCGAAGCATTCCACTGAACAATCGTTCTTCAGTTTTTATATTACTGTCACGTGAAAATCTTCCATTATTACCTTCTACTGGGATTGACTTTATCAGCTTCTGTAGCTCTTCTTTGAGATCTTCCACTTCATGGTCAGAATGTAAACGCGTTGTTGCATACACTAAAATGATTTCTATGTAATATATTTTGCTTATTTTAAAAACAAATCTTGTTATTCTGTCATATTCCTTCGATTTTGGTAACATTAAAATCTACATCTAATTTTTCCCTCTTGTTCTACATGTTTGTAATAAAGAAAGTCTTGATTTCGTCCCAGTTTTGCGAAACTTTTTAAAATTTCTGGGTAAACGCCGTATTCTGGAAGTTAATATAGTTAATTTGATTGATTTATAAGTAAACAGTGCTGTCCTGAACGCCAGTACAGATTGAAAACATTTGCATTTTTTAATGAAAGGC
This sequence comes from Schistocerca piceifrons, assembly GCF_021461385.2. Classification (NCBI taxonomy): domain Eukaryota; kingdom Metazoa; phylum Arthropoda; class Insecta; order Orthoptera; family Acrididae; genus Schistocerca; species Schistocerca piceifrons. The sequence goes on from NC_060140.1 coordinate 619,713,977, forward strand.
TGGGACTATACTAGAGAACTTTCTCTACTACGAGATATAACTTAGTTTTACAACCTATGAATATATTTCGTAATCACTACATTATTGATCCATGTAAGTAGGAATCCAGCTTCTTCAGTAGATTTTCTATACGCCATCTTTCTCCTGCAAGAAAACTCACCAAATTCTATCGAGACATCTCTGTTACACTGTTAAAAATTAAGAAGCCCGTGTGTTAAAGACGCCTAACTACAGTCTATCAAGTCTTGCATTTCAACTTTTTGGATTCCGTTACTGTCTTCCGTTTTTTTCAGATACAGCTCGCTGATACATATTTAATATTTGAATGACAGCTAATGGCAATTAGTTATTTTGTTTCTTGTCAGCAAAAAGTTTTCCCTGACATGCTATTCAGTCTGAAATGAAACGTGAAAACTGCAGCTTGGAAGACTCAGTCAGCAGTAAAAATATCAATATGATTTTTTCAGCGGACTGACACTTTTTGTTAAGAACACAAAGGTCTGGATGACGATTATGACTACGATGCTCTATAGATGGTACTTTATTGTATTGTTTCGTCTGTTTCAGGAATGGTTCTTCTGCCCTATGGCGCAATTTCGCCCAGTAGTTGAGAAAAAAAGTGAAGATTCTTTCTTGTCCGACAACCCGTTGAACTTAAAGCCTCACTCTGCTATTCCATGGCTTGTAGGAGTTAATTCAGAAGAAGGAGCCGTATTTACAGGAGGTAAAAGACCATTGCATCTCCTCTGTAGACGTTGATACAGCCGTGATTCGATTGCTTCAGTGTTTGAGAAAAGAAACCGAATATGTCAATGTGTTGGACCAACTTCTCACAACAGTGACAGTACATGCAAAGGCTCCTGTCTTCCTTAGAATAGATATAAATTATAAAAACGGATGTATTCAGATCAGCCAAAACATTATGACCCCTTCCTTAATAGCTCTCTTGTCCCTCTTTGGAATGAAATACATCACTGGTTCTGAGAACCAAGGTTCGGTCACGTGTGCTCATTTGCATACGCTGTGACGGCGCCCGATAATGACCGAGATGGATTCCACACGACTCACATCAGGCGAATTTGGTCGCCATCACTATAAAGGTAGTCAAACCACTGTAGCACGGTTCTGGCACGAGACACGGACAATTATAGTGCTGAAAGAGGACGTCTGTGTCGGGTAAGACATCATGCATGAAGGGATGCAGATGGCTCGCAGCTGTCAGTGTGTCTTCGACTACTACCTCAGGTCCCATGCAAGCGCAGAATAATGTCTCCTATAGAATAACACTGTTCCCACAAGCTTGCGTCCGTGATGCGCTGCAAGTTTCGAGCCGCCGTTCACCCCCATGACGGCGTTTATGGAGACGACCAGCGACCTAATGCAGCAAAAATGTGATTCACCCGAAGAGCCGGCACGTTTCCATTGGTTCACGGTCGAATCCCTCTACTCCCATTCACACTGCAATCATAACTGACGATGTCATTGGGTCAACGTGTGAACACATCAGGGTGGTCTGCTGCGGAGCTCTATGTTCAATAATGTACGATGAAAGCTGTGCTCCGAAACACTTGCGTGTGTACCAGCATTGTGCTCTTTCGTCAGAGATGCCACAGATCACCTTCTATCCTACCTTACAGAGCAGAGAAGCCTCCGAACCCCACGTTCTCTGGGCGTCCACCCATTTAGCGCCTAGTGGTAGTATCACTGTCCTGCCTCTTTCTGTAGATGCTCACGACAGTAGGGCGTGAACATTCGACCAGCTTCGCCGTTTTCGAGATACTCGTTCACAGGTTCTGCGTAATGAAAATCTGCCCTTTGTCTAAGTCGCTTATCTCAATGGATTTCTCCACTTGCAGTCCATATCTTCGCCAGGGTGATCCCCCGTCCATGTCTGCTCAGCTTATATACTTTCGTTGCAGCGCCATGTGCCCACTGCGCTACCTGGCGGCATCCAATATTGCGTTGGTCAGTGGTCATAATGTTTTGGCTCACCAATGTATGTATGTGTGTGTGTGTGTGTGTGTGTGTGTGTGTGTGTGTGTGTGTGTGTGTACAGCATATCACCTCCTAAGTTATTGGACTGCTTTCCACCGAACTTAGTATACGTATAATCTACCGTCAGGAAGAATCACTGTGGGGTAAGAACCACACACCCATCAAAGGGGTGCGGGTGAAAAGGGATTGTAGCCCAGGACGCGAGAACACCCATCTTTCAGTCACCCATTATTCGAGAGCACTTAGAGACTTGCAGCAAACTTTACACACAGTATCAAACCTTTAAGAAAGTTCTTCTCGCTGATGACCGCCACATAATGATGAAAGAAAAAAGTTTGCCTCTTACAACATCGTCGCTGTTCATACAGTAAATATGCCACATCATGCATGGAGTCTTACTACATTACTTCTTTAATATTAACCGTATTCTTGACACTTTTTGAAGGCAGTATTCACATATACCATTGAATGTATCAGAAAAATTACATCATTGTAGGGCGCTTAGTTCACGAGTACGAGATACGACGTTAGAAACTAAATGCGTGAAAAACTATAGCATCATGCAAGACGTTCACATTCATTACTTCGTTGCCACTACCTCTATTCACAACACTTGTTACAGACACTGCCCATATTTGCCGCTGAATGTACCTACAAAAGATATATCATTTTACGACACATAGTTCAGGTGATATGACGTCAAATACTGACATGAGAGAAGAAAAAACTGCGGCATTATGCATGACTTTTTACTTTATTGCTTCTTTACTAGTAACTCCATTCAGAGCACATTTCGTAGACAATAGGCGCATATACCACTGGATGTACCTGCAAGACTATATTATTGTACAGCACATAAGCTAATTTGAAGAAAAAACCACCTGTGTGAATATCAAGAGTTCAGATGGAAAACCAGTCCTAGGCAAAGAAGGCAAAGCAGAGAGGTGGAAGGAGTATATAGAGGGTCTATATAAGGGAGATGCATAAGGACAAATTACGGAAATCGAAGAAGACGTAGAGGACGATGAGAAGGAAAATATGATACTGCATGAAGACTTAGACAGAGCACTGAAAGATCTAAGTCGAAACAACGCCTCGGGGGTAGACAACGATCCGTTAGAGGTACTGGCCACATTGGGGGAGCCAGTCATGACAAAACTCTTCCATCTGGCGAGCAAGATGTACGAGATATACGAAATACCCTCAGGCTTCAAGAAGAATATAATAATCCCAGTTCCAAAGAAAACACATGGCCGGAGAAATGCAGGAACATGTGAGGCAATATTGACCCGACGACGTCTGGCAGAAGATAGGTTAAGGAAAGGCAAACCTACATTTATAGCATTTGTAGGCTTAGAGAAAGCTTTGGACAATGTAGGCTGGATTACTCTCTTTCAAACTCTTAAGGTGGTGGGATAAAATACAAGGAGCAAAAGGCTATTTACAATTTGTACAGAAACCAGAGGGCAGTTATAAGAGTCGAGGGACACGAAAGGGAAGTAGTGGCTGAGAAGGGAGTGAGACAGGGTTGTAGACTATCCCCGATGTTATTCAATCTGTATATTGAGCAAGCAGTAAAGGAAACAAAAGAAAAATTTGGAGTAGGAATTAAAGTCCAGGAAGAAGAAATAAAAACTGTGAGGTCTGCCGATGACATTGCAATTTTGGCAGAGGCAGCAAAGGACTTGGAAGAGCAGCTGGAAGGAATGGACAGTATCTTGAAAGGAGAGTATAACATGAACATCAACAGAAGCAAAACGAGGATAATGGAATGTAGTCGACTTAAATCAGGTGAGGCTGAGGGAATTAGACTAGGATATGAGATATTTAAAGCATTAAATGAGTTTTGATATTTGGGAAGCAAAATAATTGATGATTGTCGAAGTAGGGAGGGTATAAAATGCAAACTGGCAATGTCAAGGAAAGGGTTTCTGAAGACGAGAAATTTGTTAACGTCGAATATAGATTGAAGTGTAAGGAAGTCCTTTCTTGAAGTGTTTGTATGGAGCGTAGCCATGCACGGGAGCCGGCCGAGGGTCCGTGCGGTTCTAGGCGCTTCAGTCCGGAACCGCGAGACTGCTACGGTCGCAGGTTCGAATCCTGCCTCGGGCATGGATGTGTGTGAAGTCCTTAGGTTAGTTAGGTTTAAGTAGTTCTACGTTCTAGGGGACTGATGACCTCAGATGTTCAGTCCCATAGTGCTCAGAGACATTTGAACCAGCCATGCATGGGAGTGAAACATGGACGATAAATAGTTTAGACAAGAAGAGAATAGCAGCTTTTAAAATGTGGTGTTACAGAAGAATGCTGAAGATTACAGGGGTCGATCACTTAACAAACGAGGAGATACTGAATAGGAGAGATTTATGGTACAACCTGACCAAAAAAGGGATCGTTTGGTAGGACACATTCTGAGACATCAAGGGATCACCAATTTAGTACCGGAAGGAAGCCTGCGGGGTAAAACTCTTAGAGGGAGGCCACGAGATGAATACAGTAAGCAGATTCAGAAGGACGTAGGTTGCAGTAGTTCCACGGAGGTGAAGAGGCTTGCACAGGATAGAGCAGCATGGAGAGCAGCATCAAACCAGTATTCGGACTGAAGACCACAACCACAACAACGTAGCATAACACACACCTAAAAAAGTTTTGAATCACCTCGGTCCCGAGAGTTCCAGAACCTGTACAGCGTAGTGGAATAGAAATCAACGTAAATATCATTTCTGCCCTTGTTATTGCATCGCATGTTGTATCACCAAACAGCGAGACCTTCAGAGGTTGTCGTCCAGATTGCTGTACACACCGGTACCTCTAACACCCAGCTGCACGTCCTCTTGCATTGATGCGTGCGTGTATTCGTAGTGGCATACTATCCACAAGTTCATCATGACACTGTTGATCATATGGTCCCACTCCTCAACGGCGATTCAGCGTGGAACCCTCTGAGTGGTTGGTGGGTCACGTCGTCCATAAACAGCCCTTTTCAATCTATCCCAGGCAAGTTCAATAGGATTCATGTCTAGAGAACATTCTGGCCACTCTAGTCGAGTGATGTCGTTATCCTGAAGGTAGTCATTCATTCACAAGATGTGCACGATTGGGGCGAGAACTGTCGTCCATGGAGACGACTGCCTCGCCAATATGCTGCCGATATGGTTGCACTATCGGTTGTAGGATAGCATTCACATATCGTACAGCCGTTACGGCTTTCATGCTCACAAGCGGCTTAAGTTGGCCCCACATAATGCCAACTAAAAACAGCAGGGGACCTCTAGCTTGCTGCACTCGCATGACAGTGTGTCTAAGGCGTTCAGTCTGACCAGACTGCCTACAAACACGTCTCCGACTATTGTCTGGTTGAAGGCATATGCATCGGTGAACAGAACGTGGTGCCAATCCTGAGCGGTCCATTCGGCATGTTGTTTGGTCCATCTGTACAGCGCTACATGGTGTCGTGGTTGCAAAGATGGACTTCGTCATGGACGTCGGGAGTGAAGTTGCGCATGATGCAGCCTATTCCGCACAGTTTGACTCGCAACACGACATCCTGTGTCTGCACGAAAAGCATTATTCAACATGGTGATGATGCTGTCAGGGTTCCTCCGAGCCGTAATCCATAGGTAGCGATCATCCACTGCAGTAGTAGTACTTGGGCGGCCTGAGTGAGGCATGTCATCGACAGTTCCTGTCTCTCTGTATCTCCTTCATGCTCGAGCAACATCGCTTTGGTTCACTCCGAAATGCCTGAACACTTCCCTTGCTGAGAGCCCTTCCTGGCATAAAGTAACAATGCGGACGCGATCGAACCGCGGTATTGACCGTCTAGGCATGGTTGAATTACAGACAACAGGAACTGTGTAGCTCTTTCTGGCGGAATGACTGGAACTGATCGGCTGTCGGATCCCCTCCGTCTAATAGGCGCTGCTGATGCATGGTTGTTTACATCTTTGGGCGGGTTTAGTGACGTCTCTGAACAGTCAAAGGGACTGTGTCTGTGATACAATATCCACTGTCAACGTCTATATTTAGGAGTTCTGGGAACTGGGGTGATACAAAACTTTTTTCATGTATGTAGTTCACAAACATTAAGCGAAGAGAAAATGAAAATGCAAGGGAAAATTCGCTAACACAGAATTGAAGTATGTGTACAAATACGCGTAAAATATGTTTACCAAGCGCGGTGTCGCATTGGTTAGCTCACTGGACTCGCATTTCTTTGGATGTCGATTTAACCCGCGTCCAGCCATCCTGATTAAAGTTTTTCGTGGTTTTTGTAAATCGCTTTAGACAAATGGCGGGATGGTTCCTTTGAAAGGACACAGCCGAATTCCTTCCATAAATCGATGGGACTGATCACCTCGCTGTTTGGTCTCCTCCACTGAATCAACCAGCCAACCAAAATATGTTAACATATATTAATATGTGTGAAATACATATTTAAATGTGCATATGCAAGCAAAGCCACAGGTAAAATGCTCATACTAAGCCCCTGGAACTATTTGAATGAAACTGGTGCACATATGAGTTTGGAAGGAAATACTGTAGGGGTAAGAAACCCTATCCTACTATTGGAGTGTGTTCAAAAAAAAAAGGTTCAAACGGCTCTGAGCACTATGGGACTCAACTGCTGTGGTCATAAGTCTCCTAGAACTTAGAACTACTTAAACCTAACTAACCTAAGGACATCACACACATCCATGCCCGAGGCAGGATTCGAACCTGCGACCGTCGCGGTCGTGCGGTTCCAGACTGTAGCGCCTGTAACCACTCGGCCACTCCGGCCGGCTTGGAGTGTGTGTCATGATGTGGAAAGAGAAGGGTGGACAAGGAGATGACAGACAGCGAATGAGGAGGAGGACACAGGCGCAGATAGGAGAAGTACGGTATGGTCAGACATAGGGGAGGAGGGAATGGGCGGAGGATGGGGAAAGGAGGAGATGGGCAGAGAAAGGGAGGAGGAGAAGATGGACAGATGAGTGGTGGAGTTGGACAGAGAGAGGGCTGGTTGAGAGGGTAAAGAAGGAGATCGGCTAATATAACTCTGGAATAAATACTTACTCAGGCAACGTGAGGTACTCAGCTAGTGATAAATAAAAAAGGAGTATGCCACCGAAACCGCTTACACACTATATGGTTATATTTATGGAGTCTTTCCAAGTGATTTTGTAGCCAAACAATCGTTTACATAAGAACCCTTGTGTTTGAATTTGGCTCAAGATTTAAATCTGTAAAGTATAATTTAAATCATCGCTAATCCCAAACCAGCACGAAGAGCGAAGAATTGCTTGCCAGCCAGAGTATTTGTTGCGTGAAAGTGTAGAACCAGCTATGACTGAGTATGTAGACTAGTATCTGCCAAACTTCGTAGACATAAAATGTATTCCAGATTACATTCTCCCACAAACTAATAAATAAAATATTTCTTGATCACTCTCCTCGTCCTCTAGGGCGTAGCAGTAACAAATCCAGTTTCAGTGGACCATAGTCATTCGTAAACATGAAGCGTCCTGTATTGCTATTAATAGATTAAAAACCGCAACTCAGTTATGATTTAAAAATGGAATCACGTAACGTGATTTAGCTGAAATATTCTTAGGATCGAAGATTGTTTTTTGTCACTCGAGCAAATAAACCGACATAAAATTTTTATTTAATGACGTGCCATTTTAGGAATGGATTTTATATTCAACTATTAACCTTCTATTACGAGAAACTAGTGCAGTTTGTTGTTTTTTAACCAAGTATCTAAATTAGAATGTTGTTTCAACCAGATGCTGTTATTATTAGCTGTCAAGCAAACACAGACTTGTTTCTAAATACATGCAACTAAAACTATTTCAGATTGCTTTTTTATTGTTTTGATTTAGATGGCCTGACGGTAAGGCGTTCTAAGTTTCAAATGGCACTCAAGGATAAATAAACTGTCTAAAAATCAAATCATCTATCGTTATCACCGTGTATTTTAAAATGCGAGCCGTTTGTTCTAAGCATATACGGAGAGAAATATCACGTGGATAAGCTTTTTGTAAGTAAAGCTCAGGTTCAAAATAATTGTAATGTGAATTTTAACAAAGTTGTACAAGAATGACTATAGCTCAATTCCAAACATATGTTACTTGTATGAAATCAGAAAGTTAACTGTAAGGGGAAGGCTTATCTGTTGTTATCTATTTCAGTAGTAAAAGGAAAACATTGCTTTTCTAGTTCTAAGAGGCCACCTTGCTACAGTGAAATTATTTATGAAACATCATCTCTCTCAGTTCAGCATAAAAAATCATTTTGTTACCCTGCGTTCTAGAGGATAATGCGATTACTGTTATCACAGGAAGTTGTTATAATCACCTCCAGTTTTTTGGTTAAATAGTCGCAGAGTGCGGACATGACCAGTCAGGGGTAAACAACATTTTACAGCGTAAAATAACAGTATACAACGTAAGAAGCAAAAAAGTGTAACACAAAACCATCAATAATTCTTGTATATGAAGGTGGTATCTGTTCTTTCGGAAATGTCCGAAATAACAGATAGCATCGGTGACCGTGCAGCTCGTTATAATTAAATCAATACAATGAAATGAATATCCTTAGCTGCATAGAGGCGTTGATATACGTCAACGGGAACACTTGAAAATGTGTGCCCCGACCGGGACTAGAAACCCGGGATCTCCTGCTCATATGTCAGATGCTATGTGTCCTCGGTGGCTCAGATGGATGTAGCGTCTGCCATGTAAGCAGGACATCCCTTGTTCGAGTCCCGGTCGGGGCACACATTTTCAAGTGTTCCCGTTGACGTATATCAACGCCTGTATGCAGCAAAGGGTGTTCATTTCATTTTATTGATTTGATTGTTAATCCATTCTAACGAGCTGCACGGTCACCTATGGCATCTGTTCCTTCGGACATTTCCAAAAGAACAGATACCACCTTCATATATATAGTTAAGGCTGACCGGCCATTTGACCATCTTCTGTGCGGATTCACACACATTCCCCGGTACTCTTACGGGAATTGGTAAAGCCTCGAGTAATGAGTGTAATGAGCAGGGGTACTACGTATATACTGTGGGGCAATAAGTTGGAAATGTGGGTCTCACGGGAAGCGAGCCAGAGATAAGCCCCTGCAGTCGCACTACCCTGCACACATTTTCAATGGTCCCCGTTGATGTATATCAGCGTCTGTATGGAGCTGAGGTTTTCATTTCATTGTATTGATTTAATTGTAAATAATTGTTGTTAATGATTGTTGGCTTGTCCATCTCGTTGTAGTTTAAAGGTATCTTTAATCAGATGCGTTTCGCTTTGGTTTGTAAAGTATCATCAGTAGGCATTCAGGTATTTTGGTATACAAAATATGTACTTACATTTTGTATTTATTGATTAATGATAGTACTTATTCCTAAAATTGGAGCACAATGCATTTAGGATGTTTTTGCCTCTTCTTTACATGTTCATAAATCCGCTGCTTTTCCTTTCGTTGTTAGCTTAGCTTGAAATACAAAGAGAAACACGGTAGTCACTGACTTTTCACAATGTTTCAGCCATGGAAATGAACATATAATTCAGAAAAATAGGCTGTTATGAAACGTATCTTATCAGGATTCCATCGGAGAAAACAGTATTCGTTATGTAAAGTCAGCATTAAAGCTACATTTAACACGAATAACATGTTAAAAATGTGTGTGACACGATGTTTCACAAAAGATCAAGAAATGTTGTCGTTCGCGGATCTATAAAATAGCATGTACTGACTGCCGAAAATTCATATCTGGCAGACAGATGCATGTTTACAAAATAATTTAATGAACACCTGTAAACGTAGAATAAAATTGAGCTTGGAACATATTTGTACGCCGATAAATGGAGAATGATATGCACAGTGTTATCAAAATTTTACCGCTGAAAATTTGCACTGTAACTAGAAAAGACCGCGATGAAGATGTTAACGAGCAACATGATTTGTTTCATGCCGCTTGTTACAAAATTTACGATGACACTCCATATAAAGTTGTGTAATCATTTTCGCGCACAGAACGTTCCTGAGATGCGTGATGTGTAATATCTGTAGAGCCTGAGGCAGAAAAACCGTGTAGTTAGCTTGCCCGGTTAATAAACACTGCAGGCCGTGCTCGTTGCATGACATGCTCTGCTTCTGGACAACGCGGTCTCGTATCGCATCTGAACATTTTTTTCTCTTTTTTTATGGTTACTACACATTGTTTGTGATATTTTAATATCATGTTTCATAATTCCTTTATATTTTATTATTACTGGTGCTTATAGTATAATATAACATTATGAACACAAAAACAGTTTTATGTACAATGCAGTAGCATAACAGTAAACTGTAACATTATTTTAAATCACAAGACCATCTTGTTGTTAAACTCATCTGTCCAGCTGTGAGGAATGACTCATATTACGATCTGGAACGAAATCAATTTTGCTGTGACTTTTCCATAAATAGGTCTATACTAATGAGCTGTACACAGTAACAACAAAATTTGTGCGTGTACCTTTTCAATGCATCTGTTTAAACCTTTTTGTTAAATCCTATTTATTTTTGAGTCCCCAGATCTGACGATGCTTCTGTGGGAGTCGAAACTCGTAATAATAAAAATTGCAGCTTAAGGACATTTATTTTTTGTTGTTGTAAGAAAGTGATTTACGTTCCCATTGTGGTCATCTTAATGCGACTACAGTAAAAATTCGTTGTTCCACATTTTCGGAACTTCAGTGTGTGTCTGCCACATATGCAACAGAAGAACTGAAGATGACTGTATATAGCAGGGATGTCCAAAATGCGGCCCGCGGGTTGCATCCGACCCGTGAAGGGATTTAATAAATTACAGGGATGCGACCAGGAGCGCCCGCCTGCAGTTGACTGTGACTTCCTGGCTATGTTTACCGTGTTGTTATTTCAAGTTTTCTTCCTTCGAATGCTTGTGAAAATATGTCTAGAAACTAAAAGTAAAAGGTAGATAGCGAGCGTCGTATCTTCAGTACAGAGTGGACTACGAAATATTTCATTAGACTGAAAGCCAACAAACCAGTGTGTGTTGTCTGTTATAAAGGAACAGAGAATAGCTATGGAATATAGCTTTGTTGCTGAAGTGCTCAAAATTTGAATTCGTGACCTTTACACAAGTTAAATTTTTCTGACAGAAACTGATATTTTCTTAACTCAACGTCAAACAAAGAAAATCTTCTCACACTTCACCAACTGTCGGTCGTTGGAGCGTACACATGGTTCAAATTTTCCACTTTTGTTTGCAATGGAATTGCCTCATCTGAAGAAAGAATTCTCTTCCCGGTTCTCAGATATAGATGCGCATTCTAAGGAAGTCCAAAAATTCCGGACCTCCTTTTCTTGTGAAGTGGAAGATGATCAGGCGGAAAACACTAATCCGCAGGCTGATGCCAACATGAACGACAAGTTTAAAGTAGGAAGCCTTGTTTGGTTTTGCGGGTTTTTCCCATAAGAACTACCTCAAGATCAAAGACTGTGCACGAAGTTCACTATCTCTATTTCGCACCACCTACAGTTGTCAACAGATATTTTCTTTGATGAAATTTATGCAATTTAAATACAGAAGTACAGGTCATATTACTCATACAACAGAGTAAGTCAGAGTCATAGTCTGAAAAAATTATGCATTCAGAATACAAATTTCATATCTCTCACATATAGGACTAAACGGTAATAAGTCATACGTGATGTTTTCACTGAATCTTGCGTTCGTGTCAAATAACAATTAATTTCATTACAATTCTCTAATTTCTGAGAAAATTTGTTAACCGGCCCCAATGAGATTCAAAACTTGATACGTCGCTCTCATGGTCTAGTAATATGGACACCCCAGATATATGCAGTAGGGATCACCAGGCATAATCTAAGCTCTTAGTACAACAAGCAGCAGCTATTTTGTTATATACGCAATTCGTATGAGCTCTAACGTATGTTTACAGCTTTCGTTGAATATAATACGATGTTAGAAGACCTGGACCGCAACAGCGACAAGCTTTTCCCCGTCTGCTTTGCTTATCAGACGTCACCACGAGCTAAACTGATAACTGAGAGGATTCGGGACTTCTATTTCTCATCCAACCCCCTTACAGTCAGCGGATCCACTGATGTAAGTATGCAAAAAAGTAAGTTATTTTGAATGCAAACTTTCTCTCAATACAATTACTAACGTAAGTTAGGAAAAAAAATTGTTTAAAAATTTCGAAGATCGATCAGACACTAAGGTGGAAAGTGCTCACAGTTTTTCAATAAATAGTAAAACTGAAAGTAGTGTTGATAAATGGTAACATATATTGGATTGTAAGTGCATTCGTGCCTTCATTCGTCTTTCGGCTGCAGTCTTGATTTAGCAACTTGTAATGAAATGGAACACCCACATTATCATGCAGAACATTATGACCTCCGACCGTTATAAACACGTCCAGGCGATAGCAGCGTCACCTGGTGAGGAATGACTGCTACTCAAGACACACGCACAGTTCATGCAGTACTATTCCGTGTGTGGAATTGGGAAGGCGCGTGATCTATCTGAGTTTGACCGAGGACAGATTGTAATGGCCCGCAGGCTCGGCACGAGCTCTTCGGGAAGTGCACGACTTATTGGGTATTTGAGGAGTGCTGTGGAGAGTGTCTCCAACGCGTAGCGGAACCAAGGTGAAACCACGTCCAGACGTCGTGGGGTTGGGCGGCCACCTCTCATTACAGGTGTCGGACATCGTATGCTGGGCATACTGGTAAAACAGGACAGGCGGGGAACTGTGGCGGAACTAAAATAATACTTTAATGCTGGGCAGAGTATAAGAAAATGGCTCAAATGGCTCTGAGCACTATGGGACTTAACATCTTAGGTCATCAGTCCCCTAGACTTAGAACTACTTAAACCTAAGGACATCTCACACACCCATGCCCGAGGCAGGATTCGAACCTGCGACCGTAGCGGTCGCGCGGTTCCAGACTGAAGCGCCTTTAACCGCGTGGCCACACCGGCCGGCAGAGTACAAGAATGTAGGAACACGACGGGCCTCCGCACCCGATGACCCATGTAACACAACATCGGAAAAAATGACTGAAATGGGCACGTGACCATCGGCACTGGAAGTTGGCGCTATGCCATTTTTCATCGTGCCGATGGGAGCGCGCGAAGTCGTCATCTTCCCGGGGAATAGCTCTTGTCATCTGTACTGCGGAGGCTGCATTCTGCTGTCGAGAACATTCAGCTGGGCATCGATGGGTTCAGTGGAGCTTGTGCTAGACACCATGACGGCCAAGGAGAATCATTCACTGTTTGCAGAGCACGTACACCCCTCCATGACGATTGTTTTTAAACAGGATTATGCGCCATGTCCCAAGGCATGGAACATGACGGAGTGGTTCGAGAAACAAAGTAACGAGTTCCAGTTGAGATGCTTTCCCCGCCCCCTACCAACTCGCCAGATCTGAATCCAATAGAACAAACCTGGTTACTGAATGGGTCGTCAGGGCTTAGCGCCCCCTCTCCGGAATTTACGTGAAATAGGTGAGTTGTATATGCAGATATGGTTCCAATACCCTCACGCGATCTACGATGACCTCATTGCTTCCACGCCACGATGCGTCGCCGCTGTTATCCGTGCCACAGGTGGACATACCGGCTGTAAGGTCGGCGGTCATAATGTTCTGGCTGATCAGTGTATCTACAGAGGTTACAAGTTTAATGTGAGGTCCTATGGCTGTGCTCAAAATGAGTCCTGGTGGAAAAGTGGAGAGTAGCAAGGAGCAGATACATGCCGAAAAGTGATTTGGAGAGGCTTTGATTAATGCAGTTACTGTGCCGTGGTGTATTCGGAAGCCTGAGTGGTATTTATTGGGATATAGGTTTTAAGATACACGGTACAGTCATATTAATTTTATCATTTGTCAGAAGTCTCATTAATTAAGCTTTGCAGCGTGGAAGAAAATCACTGAGGTCTTTGAAGGTACCGACAAGGATATTGAGCCGTGCCGACTCCCTAACTTACCTAAGGACATCACACACATCCATGCCCGAGGCAGGATTCGAACCTGCGACCGTAGCAGTCACGCGGTGCCAGACTGAAGCGCCCTAAAACCGCTCGGCCACACCAGCCGGCTGTCACTAACAGCCCAATCGAGCTAGACCATGGGAGTCTGATAGCTAGAAACTCATTGTTCTTCCACCAACGTACTTACATTGTGAGCCTTTATGACATATTGCATTGTCCCACTGGTAGATGCCATCTCACCAAGGAAAAACAAGCTGCATGTTTCTGGTCGTCATGTTCCCCAGTACATATGCATTGTGCCTTCCGAACGACGATATCACCCAGGGAATCCCACGCAAACATACCCCATATCATAACGCTCCCTCCCCCGGTCTGGACCCTTACGACTATTGTTGCAGGCCACTTGTCCAATGGAACGTAACACGTAATTCATTTGAAAAGGCCACCTTTCCAAACATTAGTCGTCCAATTGCGGTACTGGTGTGCAAATCTCAGCCTTCGTAGCCTATGAACAGCAGTCGACAGGGTTGCATGAGTCAGGCGCCTGCTGTGAAAGTCCACACGCAGCAACTTTCGCTGAACAGTCGTTGAGAAGACATTGTTGGTAGCCCCTTGGTTCATCTCGGTGGTCAGTTGCTCAACAGCTGCACGCCTGTGCACCATACACGTCTCCTCAGCCGTTGTTGACCCCTGTTATCTATGACCTGTGGTGCACCACAATAATTCGGCACTAGTTTTGGATAGCGCCAATCTGTCATGCACGGTATGTTTTAACCACGGCGGCACGCGATCTGTTTACAGATTTAACAGTTTTGGAATTACTTCCACCCCGGCACGAAAGTCAATGACCCACCGTATATTCACCATGTCAGAAGAATACTTTGCTCTTAAAAACTTTTCCAGGATAAATAAACAATCGTAAGAGACTGGTAGCGTTTTCACCAAGACAAAAAGAATCACAAACTGATATTCATACAGGTATTGACGGAAAATGCAAAATCGTAAACTTTCGTGGCAATTGAATTGAATGTCACGCTGCAGTGCAATTTCACCGCGCCATTGACAAAGATGACAAGGATCGTAAACGGTGGACATGTCGACATCAGGGCAAAAAGTGTTGGCGAATTTCATTCCGTGTATTCAGTTGGAGAGTAACTATGCCTCGCAGAAAGGCGTTTGAACAACGTATGCAAATGTAAGCATTTGGGAGACGAAATATAGTTGAGCTCAAACAAGCCGGTTGGGATAATCGGTGAATCCCTTAACGTTTGGATAGGAGAGATGCCACTATTTGACGATGTTGGCAGGAATGGGTGAATCAAGGCCGGACACAGAGTCAAAAAGGAAGCGGTCGGCCTAGGGAGATAACAGAACGTGAGGACCGAGCAGTAATCAGAGAGGTACCTGGATTCGACATTATCATCGATCCGACGTGCAAGTGGTACTTCAGTCACCATAAAGATCATTAATAAACGGCTCGAAGAAAGGGGACTGACCTCACGGCACCCCCTGCGCCGACTTCTGTTCACCCAGGAGCCCGTTTGCAGTGATGTCGGGCATATTCGGTCTGGAATCCCATTGAATGAAGTAGAATTGTCTTCAGTGATGACTCTCGCTTCGAAATGAGCCCAAATGACCATCGAAGACGTGTCTGGAGACGTTCCTGATTTTTTTTTTTTTTGTCATCAATCTACTGACTGGTTTGATGCGGCCCGCCACGAATTCCTTTCCTGTGCTAACCTCTTCATCTCAGAGTAGCACTTGCAACCTACGTCCTCAATTATTTGCTTGACGTATTCCAATCTCTGTCTTCCTCTACAGTTTTTGCCCTCTAACGCTCCCTCTAGTACCATGGAAGTCATTCCCTCATGTCTTAGCAGATGTCCTATCATCCTGTCCCTTCTCCTTATCAGTGTTCTCCACATATTCCTTTCCTCTCCGATTCTGCGTAGAACCTCCTCATTCCTTACCTTATCAGTCCACCTAATTTTCAACAATCGTCTATAGCACCACATCTCAAATGCTTCGATTCTCTTCTGTTCCGGTTTTCCCACAGTCCATGTTTCACTACCATACAATGCTGTACTCCAGACGTACATCCTCAGAAATTTCTTCCTCAAATTAAGGCCGGTATTTGATATTAGTAGACTTCTCTTGGCCAGAAATGCCTTTTTTGCCATAGCGAGTCTGCTTTTGATGTCCTCTTTGCTCCGTTCGTCATTGGTTATTTTACTGCCTAGGTAGCAGAATTCCTTAACTTCATTGACTTCGTGACCATCAATCGTGATGTTAAGTTTCTCGCTGTTCTCATTTCTGCTACTTCTCATTACCTTCGTCTTTCTCCGATTTACTCTCAAACCATACTGTGTACTCATTAGACTGTTCATTCCGTTCAGCAGATCATGTAACTCTTTTTTAACTTTCACTCATGATCGCAATGTCATCAGCGAATCGTATCATTGATATCCTTTCACCTTGTATTTTAATTCCACTCTTGAACCTTTCTTTTATTTCCATCATTGCTTCCTCGATGTACAGATTGAAGAGTAGGGGCGAAAGGCTACAGCCTTGTCTTACACCCTTCTTAATACGAGCACTTCATTCTTGATCGTCCACTCTTATTATTCCCTCTTGGTTGTTATACATATTGTGTATGACCCGTCTCTCCCTATAGCTTACCCCTACTTTTTTCAGAATCTCGAACAGCTTGCACCATTTTATATTGTCGAACGCTTTTTCCAGGTCGACAAATCCTATGAAAGTGTCTCGATTTTTCGTTAGCCTTGCTTCCATTATTAGCCGTAACGTCAGAATTGCCTCTCTCGTCCCTTTACTTTTCCTAAAGCCAAACTGATCGTCACCTAGCGCATTCTCAATTTTCTTTTCCATTCTTCTGTATATTATTCTTGTAAGCAGCTTCGATGCATGAGCTGTTAAGCTGATTGTGCGATAATTCTCGCACTTGTCAGCTCTTGCCGTCTTCGGAATTGTGTGGATGATGCTTTTCCGAAAGTCAGATGGTATATCGCCAGACTCATATATTCTACACACCAACGTGAATAGTCGTTTTGTTACCACTTCCTCCAATGACTTTAGAAATTCTGGTGGAATGTTATCTATCCCTTCTGCCTTAGTTGACCGTAAGTCCTCCAAAGCTCTTTTAAATTCCGATTCTAATACTGGATCCCCTATCTCTTCTAAATCGACTCCTGTTTCTTCTTCTATCACATCAGACAAATCTTCACCCTCATAGAGGCTTTCAATGTATTCTTTACACCTATCTGCTCTCTCCTCTGCATTTAACAGTGGAATTCCCGTTGCACTCTTAATGTTACCACCGTTGCTTTTAATGTCACCAATGGTTGTTTTGACTTTCCTGTATGCTGAGTCTGTCCTTCCGACAATCATATCTTTTTCGATGTCTTCACAGTTTTCCTGCAGCCATTTCGTCTTAGCTTCCCTGCACTTCCTATTTATTTCATTCCTCAGCGACTTGTATATCTGTATTCCTGATTTTCCCGGAACATGTTTGTACTTCCTCCTTTCATCAATCAACTGAAGTATTTCTTCTGTTACCCATGGTTTCTTCGCAGCTACCTTCTTTGTACCTATGTTTTCCTTCCCAACTTCTGTGATGGCCCTTTTTAGAAATGTCCATTCCTCTTCAACTGTACTGCCTACTGCGCTATTCTTTATTGCTGTATCTATAGCGTTAGAGAACTTCAAACGTATCTCGTCATTCCTTAGTACTTCCATATCCCACTTCTTTGCGTATTGATTCTTCCTGACTAATGTCTTGAACTACAGCCTACTCTTCATCACTACTATATTGTGATCTGAGTCTATATCTGCTCCTGGGTACGCCTTACAATCCAGTATCTGATTTCGGAATCTCTGTCTCACCATGATGTAATCTAATTGAAATCTTCCCGTATCTCCCGGCCTTTTCCAAGTATACCTCCTCCTCTTGTGATTCTTGAACAGGGTATTCGCTATTACTAGCTGAAACTTGTTACAGAACTCAATTAGTCTTTCTCCTCTTTCATTCCTTGTCCCAAGCCCATATTCTCTTGTAACCTTTTCTTCTACTCCTTCCCCTACGACTGCATTCCAGTCGCCCATGACTATTAGATTTTCGTCCCCCTTTACATACTGCATTACCCTTTCAATATCCTCATACACTTTCTCTATCTGTTCATCTTCAGCTTGCGACGTCGGCATGTATACCTGAACTATCGTTGTCGGTGTTGGTCTGCTGTCGATTCTGATTAGAACAACCCCGTCACTAAACTGTTCACAGTAACACACCCTCTGCCCTACCTTCCTATTCATAACGAATCCTACACCTGTTATACCATTTTCTGCTGCTGTTGATATTACCCGATACTCATCTGACCAGAAATCCTTGTCTTCCTTCCACTTCACTTCACCGACCCCTACTATATCTAGACTGAGCCTTTGCATTTCCCTTTTCAGATTTTCTAGTTTCCCTACCACGTTCAAGCTTCTGACATTCCACGCCCAGACTCGTAGAACGTTATCCTTTCGTTGATTATCCAATCTTTTTCTCACGGTAACCTCCCCCTTGGCAGTCCCCTCCCATTCGGATGGGGGACTATTCCGGAATCTTTTGCCAATGGAGAAATCATCATGACACTTCTTCAAATACAGGCAACATGTCCTGTGGATACACGTTACGTGTCTTTAATGCAGTGGTTTCCATTGCCTTCTGCATCCTCATGTCGTTGATCATTGCTGATTCTTCCGCCTTTAGGGGCAATTTCCCACCCCTAGGACAAGAGAGTGCCCTAAACCTCTATCCGCTCCTCCGCCCTCTTTGACAAGGCCGTTGGCAGAATGAGACTGACTTCTTATGCCGGAAGTCTTCGGCGGCCAATGCTGATTATTTATCAAAATTTAGGCACTGGCGGAGGTCGAACCCGGGACCGAAGACGTTTTGATTATGAATCAAAGACGCCACCTTTTTTTTTTAATCTCATTTTGTTCGTTATTGTTCGTTTCAATTGCTCGTGGCGGACGTCACCTGACGCCCGTTGAAGTTCGTTATTGATCCATTCACTCAGTTTTTTTATTACAGAGAGCAGCTAACCCTCTGACCAAACACGCTGTGAGCTACCGTGCCGGCGCCCTAGACTACGTTCCTGATAGCGGTGGGATACCAACCTGACTTAAGACCGCCATAAACTCTACGACCCGACAGCCAGGTGTGGTGGTCTGGGTACCAGTTCATTTCTTAGCGGGACGCCTTTGGTTATTATCCTGACACCATTACAGCACAGCGATACGTCGATTATATTCTACGCCCCGGCTTGTTCCCCTTCACGGCAAGCTATCCTCGCTTTACATTTCAGCAATGTGAAGCCAGCCCGCACACAACGAGAACGTATACCGCTTGTCTTCGTGTTTGCCAAAAACCTACCTCGGTCAGCAAGGTTGCTGGACCTCTCCCCAGTTGAGAACTTTGCAGTATTATGGGTAGCTCCCCCCCCCCCCCCCCCCTCCAACCAACTCGGAATTTGGACGATATAACGAGCCAGGTGGACAGAATTAGGCTCGAAATCCCTCAGGAGGACAACCAGCAACCTTGTCAATCAATGCCAAGTCGAATAACTGCTTTCATAAGGGACAGAGGTGAACCAACGCGTTATTGACTTGGTAAATAATCTTGTAAAGCTCTTTCTCTCGAATAAATCATCCTATTTTTCTGGAATTTTTATCATTTGTTTGTATGTACATATACATCACATCTATTGATTTCCATCTTAATCTGATAAATCATTCTAGTGCGTCGTTTTTTTGTCTTACAGTGTAGTATTTATCGGAGACCGGATATCTTTCCCTGTCTGAAACGCCTTTGTTTGTTTAAGTTTCTGGAGCCTCAATTTGCAGTTAATTTCATCCTCTGTACCACTTTTTACACTAAAAGCTGAATGAGACAGTAGATCGTTTTTTGGTGCATCTACCTTCGGTCAGTCAGACATCTCCATCGATACAGTAAACAGGTACAGAACTACCGACACCAGAAGTGTCGTTCTAATGCAACAATCAATTTTTTCTAGCTGTGCTCATTCCACTGGTGGAGTGGTAAGTACGGTGAGAACTTAACGGGACTACAATTCTTACCATTTTATAGCAAACCTTTTCGGCGTATCAAGACAAAATAACATGTCACTTGAGGAATGGTTTCTTAGGACACTATCGTGCATTGAAATTTGTGTGTCTTGCCAAGTTCTCACAGTCATTCATGAGCAGTATTCCTCAATACAACTGTTTCATTATCAAAAACACCTACTTCATTCAATAAATGATACTGTTTTCTTTTTTTTTTCAGATGATCAGTGATGGTATATTTACATGGAAAACAGACGAGTCCATTCGGAGGTACAACGATACACAAGCTATTTATTACTATCTCTTTTCGTACAGAGGAAAATATAGTATGTCAGATATATATGCAATTGGCGACGTAAATATAGGTAAGAGAATGACGGAGGATTTTCCGATGTTATATGCATGCCTAGAATCAGCGAAGCCCTTAACATTATCACATACAAGGTGACAATTATTGAACTATATGAAACAAAATCGTCATAACTTCTGAACGGTTTGCTTTAGGAAGTCCAAACTGCGCGGATGGCCCGGGGCATATAGGATTTTTTAAGTATGCGCATGTATGGTTTGGTTTCATTTGAACAGGTTCGTCAATAAGCAAAATTGGCGCATCTTGGGGACTGAGAATCCGCATTTTCCGATCGAGAAGTCTCTTCACCATCGACAGATGACTGTGTGGTGTGAAATGTCCAGCCACAGAATAATCGGTGCGATATTCCTTGATGGCACGGTGACTAACGAGCGGTACGTGAAATTTCTGGATGATGATTTCATCCCCATTATCTAAAGTGACACTGATTTCGACAATATGTGGTTCATGCAAGACGGTGCTCGACCCCATCGAAGCAGGAGAGTGTTTGATGTCCTGGAGGAGCACTTTGAGGACCGCATTGTGGCTCTGGGTACCCAAACGACACTGGCATAAGCCTCGATTGGCCACCGTGTTCTCCGGATCAGAATACGTTCGACTCCTTTTTGTGGAGCTATGTTAAAGACGAGATGTACTTCAATAGCCCCAAAACCATTGCTGACCTGAAAACAACCATTCAGGAGGTCATCGATGTTCCGACACTTCATTGGGTCATGTAGAATTTCGCTATTCGTCTGCGCCACATCATCGCCAATGATGGCAGACATATTGGAGATGTCATAACTTAAATCTGAATATCTGTAGTGGCGTTTACATGTTGAATAAAGTGTGTGCACGCCGTAGTTAGTAACCAATTTAAGTTTTTTTCTTATAGTTCAATAATTGTCACCCTGTATTTACAAAGGAAAAACATGTGAATAAACACACGCGATTTCTTTGTTCTTAATATCATGTAATTATACTACGTGATGTCTATAGCTATTACTGGCATAATGTAGTACGAAATAACCATTATCTTTATTTCTCGATAAATACCAGTGCCTACGTAATATTTCTACAAAATTATTAGAAGTTTTTCGAAGGGCCACTATAGCATGTCACTTGATACTTTTGCGTCCTCTTCTCTAATAACTTTGCCAAGTTTTCATGATTTATAATCTGTCTTCTAAGCTTCCCAAGGCAAGAAATAGGACGGCGTTAGTTGGGGACTTCGCTCTGATAAACGTTCATGCCACCATATAAATTTTCCGTCCTTAGGATACGTACACATATTTTCGTTACGAAATTGACGTCACAAAATCTTTTAGAGAAAAGAACGGAGGAATACTAGATACTTTATTTTTGCTGAGCTGCAAAAGAACAGACACACACTTCCACAAAATCAGTTTTGGTGCGGCACAAGGAATTTTTTTGGTCAAATGGCAACGTGGAAATAAGAAATACAATCATATTATCTTAGTGAAAATATGGAGCAAACTTTAATCACAAATAGCAGACACAAGCCATTATGCTACATTATGGTAGAAACTCTCTTCAATTCTACATGTAACTCAAGCTTTTAATGCATCAGGCAGAAAACGTGGTAACCAGAGAAAATAAGTCACAAGACTGTAACCTGTATACTCTTCTTCTTGTCGATGATGCTTTTATTGATCCGTTTTTCTTGGAACAAACAAGTTTGTTAAATATGAGGCAAAATAATGAATATAAGAAAAATCCGATATTTCCAAAAACGATAAAATATGGAGGACGACCTGGACATTGAAACATAAAGGACTACAGCCTGGATACGTTTTGAGTATTTGAGAATAACTAAGACATTAGGGACATATGCCTGTCGTATGCCCAAACGACGTAACCAGGCAGAATAAATCTGCAATACATAAACTGAATTCTGCGTTTGGTCCTCAAAAACGATAAAAGATGTCACACAATATCTACAGTAAAGTTGTTGAACATTTCAGAACTCCTGAAACAAAGACGAGAGTTTTGAAGAAGATATAATGCAAAAGAATTCTCAGACTTAAAATCAAATTATGGAACGGAAGCAATAACATTTCTGGGATAAGATGATAAAGCTATAACAAGATAATAGCTATACGAGAATAAAGTGGAAAATCGTAGATACAACTGGAAAGTAACGTCTACCATAGCACGAATATGTCGAGAAAGTGAGCTGAAGAATATGGCCTAAAAAGGCTGGGGAAATGTAATGTTTCTATTGGAAGGGCTCTATGAAGGGGATTGGCAAGATAAATGAGAAATGAAGTAGCTTCGACGGTTATCCATTGACTGACTGTAATGGAGACTTACTTGCTGAACAATTCGCAATTTCTGAAAATCTGGCAAGGGCATGCCTTATTAAGTGTTTGTGTAAGATGACTGCCGAATAGAGTTGTGTCTAATGATGCATGAAGCGTACATATTATAAGATTACAAATGCGAAGATAACTGTCTGTTACATTAGTACGACTAAATGGCTGAATCTATTTCCATGATATCTAGGATAGAGATAGCGTTAACCCTGATAAAGAACAGCCCGCATCTCGTGGTCGTGCGGTAGCGTTCTCGCTTCCCACGCCCGGGTTCCCGGGTTCGATTCCCGGCGGGGTCAGGGATTTTCTCTGCCTCGTGATGGCTGGGTGTTGTGTGATGTCCTTAGGTTAGTTAGGTTTAAGTAGTTCTAAGTTCCAGGGGACTGATGACCATAGATGTTAAGTCCCATAGTGCTCAGAGCCATTTTTTTGATAAAGAACACAGGCTACTTCAGAAAGAAAAAAAGTCGATCACGTAGACTGTGATACAGGGGCTGGGACACCTATGTCTACATAAGTGAACATAAAGCATGTTAAATAAGTATTAAATGTGTTGCATAAAGTAAACTGTGGAATCTACAGCTACTTCGATAGCACGTTGCATGGATGTGCGCTACTGCTGATCACGCCTCTCCGCATGCAGTGCAAGACAGGGAGCCTGCCAATGCTGCATCGTCGTCTGTTGTGGCAGAGAGGGTTGGAGGGGGGGGGGGGGTTCGTGGAGGAGGGGCAGGGAACTGCGCTGTTTTGTTGTTGCTGTTGTGATCTTCAGTCCTGCGACTGGTTTGATGCAGCTCTCCATGCTACTCTATCCTGTGCAAGCTTCTTCATCTCCCATTACCTACTGCAACCTACATCTTTCTGAATCTGCTTACTGTATTCATCTCTTTGTCTCCCTCTACGAATTTTACTAAATTGGTGATCCCTTCACGCCTCAGAACATGTCCTACCAACCGATCCCTTCTTCTAGTCAAGTTGTACCACAAACACCTCTTCTCCCCATTTCTATTCAATACTTCCTCATTAGTTATGTGATCTACCCATCTAATCTTCAGCATTCTTCTGCATCACCACATTTCGAAAGCTTCTATTCTCTTCTTGTCCAAACTATGGACGCATGTTTCACTTCCATACATGGCTACACTCCATACAAATACTTACAGAAAACACTTCCTGACACTTAAATCTATACTCGATGTTAACAAATTTCTCTTCTTCAGAAACGCTTTCCTTGCCATTGCCAGTCTACATTTTATATCCTCTCTACTTCGACCATCATCAGTTATTTTTCTCCCCAAATAGCAAAACTCCTTTACTACTTTAAACGTCTCATTTCCTAACCTAATTGCCTCAGCATCACCCGACTTAATTCGACTACATTCCATTATCCCCGTTTTGTCTTTTGTTGATGTTCATCTTATATCCTCCTTTCAAGACACTGTCCATTCCCTTCAACTGCTCTTCCAGGTCCTTTGCTGTCTCTGACAGAATTACAATGTCATCGGCAAACCTCAGAGTTTTTTATTTCTTCTCCGTGGATTTAAATACCTACTCCAATTTTTCCTTTTGTTTCCTTTACTGCCATTGAATAACATCGGGGAGAGGCTACAA
Source organism: Schistocerca piceifrons (assembly GCF_021461385.2). Classification (NCBI taxonomy): domain Eukaryota; kingdom Metazoa; phylum Arthropoda; class Insecta; order Orthoptera; family Acrididae; genus Schistocerca; species Schistocerca piceifrons. The sequence continues at coordinate 619,738,420 of NC_060140.1, forward strand.
ACCTGTCTCACTCCCTTCCCAACCACTGCTTCCCTTTCATGTCCCTCGACTCTTATAACTGCCATCTGGTTTCTGTACAAATTGTAAATAGCCTTCCGCTCCCTGTATTTTACCCCTCCCACCTTCAGAATTTGAAAGAGAGTATTCCAGTCAACACTGTCAAAACCTTTCTCTAAGTCTACAAATGCTAGGAACGGAGGTTTGCCTTTCCTTAATCTATCTTCTAAGATAAGTCGTAGGGTCAGTATTGCCTCACGAGTTCCAGTATTTCTACGGAATCCAAACTGATCTTCCCCCGAGGACGGCTTTTACTAGTTTTTCCATTTGTCTGTAAAGAATTCGCGTTAGTTTTTTGCAGCCGTGACTTATTAAACTGACAGTTCGGTAATTTTCACATCTGTTAACACTTGGTTTCTTTGGGATTGGAATCATAATATTCTTCTTGAAGTCTGAGGGTATTTCTCCTGTCTCACACATCTTGCTCACCAAATGGTCGAGTTTTGTCAGGACTGGCTCTCCCAAGGCTGCCAGAAGTTCTAATGGCATGTTGTCTACTCCCGGGGCCTTGTTCCGACTCAGGTCTTTCAGTGCTCTGTGGTACTCTTCACGCAGTATCATATCTCCCATTTCATCTTCATCTACATCCTCTTCCATTTCCATAATATTGTCCTCAAGTACATTGTCCTTGTATAGAATTTCTATATACTCCTTCCACCTTTCTGCTTTTCCTTCTATGCTTAGAACTGGGTTTCCATCTGAGCTCTTGATATTCATACAAGTGGTTCTCTCTTCTCCAAAGGTCTCTTAAAGTTTCCTATAGGCAGTATCTATATTACCCCTAGTGAGATAAGCCTCTACATCCTTACATTTGTCCTCTAGCCATCCCTGCATAGCAATTTTGCGCTTCCTGTCGATCTCATTTTTGAGACAGTTGTTATCGTGTTTGCCTGCTTCATTTTCTGAATTTTTATATTTTCTCCTTTCATCAATTAAATTCAATATTTCTTCTGCTATCCAAGGATTTCTACTAGTCTTTTTACCTACTTGATCCTCTGTTCCCTTCTCTATTTCATCCCTCAAAGCTATCCATTCTTCTTGTACTGTATTTCTTTCCCCCATTCCTGCCAATTGTTGCCTTATGCTCTCCCTAAAACTCTGTACAACCTCTGGTTCTTTCAGTTTATCCAGGTCCCATCTCCATAAATTCCAACATTTTTGCAGTTTCTTCAGTTTTAATCTACAGTTCATAACCAATAGTTTGTGGTCAGAGTCCACATCTGCCCCTGGAAATGTCTTACAGTTTATGACCTGGTTCCTAAATCTCTCTCTTACCATTATATAATCTATCTATACCTTCGAGTATCTCCAGGCTTCTTCCATGTATACAACCTTCTTTCATGGTTTTTGAACCAAGTGTTAGCTATAATTAAGCTATGCTCTGTGTAAAATTCTGGCAGGCGGCTTCCTCTTTGATTTCTTATCTCCAATCCATATTCACCTACTATGCTTCCTTCTCTTCCTTCTCCTGTTATCGAATTCCAGTCTCCCTTCACTATCTGAATAATTTCTTTTATCTCATCATACTTTTCTTCAATTTCTTCGTCATCTGCAGAGCTCGTTGGCGTATAAACTTGTACTACTGTAGTAGGTGTGGGCTTCGTGTTTATCTAGGTCAAAATGATGCGTTCACTATGCTGTTTGTAGTAGCTTACCCGCACTCCTATTTTTTTATTCATTATTAAACCTCCTCCTGCATTACCCCTATTCGATTGTGTATTTATAACCCTGACCATAAGTCTTGTTGCTCCTGTCACCGAACTTCACTAATTCCCACAATATCTAACTTTAACCTATCCATTTCCCTTTTTAAATTTTCTAACCTACATGCCCAATTAAGGGATCTGGCATTCCACACTCCGATCCGTAGAACGCCAGTTTTCTTTCTCCTGATAACAGCATCCTCCTGAGTAGTCCCCACCCGTAGATCCGAATGGGGGACTATTTTACCTCCGGTATATTTTATCCAAGAGGACGCCATCATCATTTAACCATACAGTGCAGCTGCATGCCCTCGGGAAAAATTACGGCTGTATTTTCCCCTTGCTTTCAGCAGTTCGCAGTACCAGCACAGCAAGGCCGTTTTGGTTAGTATTACAAGGCCAGATCAGTCAATCATCCAGACTGTTGCCCCTGCAACTACTGAAAAGGCTGCTGCCCCTCTTCAGGAACCACGCGGTTGTCTGGCCTCCCAACAGATTCCCCTCCGTTGTGGTTACACTTACGGTACGTCTATCTGTATCGCTGAGGCACGCAAACCTCCCCACCAACGGCAACAAGGTCCATGGTTTGGGGGGGGGGGAGGGAGGGGGGGGGGGGAGCTGCGCATCACGAGCTATTTCCACCCAAAGGGACAGGCACGTGAGGGCAGCTAACGTTATTGCATGTACAACATCTAATTCAACCCTCCTCTGTGTCCGATGTCGCTAATGCACGCTGGAGCAGTGGCACTCGATGCTGAGGTAAGCCCATTCCTATCCTGTATTTCGTCGGCAGGGAAGGAAAGGTGGTGGCGCTAAGTCCCTGATCACCAGACCTTATGCCAGTGTGCCAGTTTAAATAGCAAACCACTCTGCAGTGTTTCACATCCGTCCGTCGATTGGGGCCGTAAAAAATAAAACTAATAGCTTACTTAGTCATCATCAATCATCATAACAACACTGCTGTTGTGTGAACTCAGCCACAGGTAACAAATAGTGTTAAATAATTGCAGTATTTTCTAACAACAAGGCAATCAAGTATGTCTAATATTTGTGCATTATATATCTACACATTAACAAGCCATCAAGGATGTATACACCCGAACGAGAAGTATCTCAGATACAGTAAAGACAGGGCGGAGCAGTGGTACAAAAGTTTGTCAACTGGACATTCCGTGTCCTCTGTAAAAGTAGCTTCGTAATGAAACTGAGCAAAAGGGCTGCATTAAACCATGGAATGTCACTCAATTTTTTTTCTTTTTAATTCATGCTAACAGGGAACCACGCGCGTAACGCAGTCATCGTCAATTTTTCTTGGTTATCCTTCATAGTCACCCACGTGACCAATCATTGGCATTACCTGACTGACTGCTAACGACTCTTCAAAAACGAGGCGAAAGTAGTAGCATTGATCGCCCCTGTAAGACGTCTATTCTCTAACTGCTGCGTGACTAAATTCGCACTCTTTATATTCTCGCAAGTTTTCTTATATGTCCTCAAGTCCGCTGATGTGTGTGTGTCACCAAACAAAAGTAGGAGTATATTACTGGTATGCTTAAATCTAGTTCCGTCTGTCACATGGTGAATTCTGTGCTGTATCTGACCAAGTAGAAAGTCCCGTATTAAAAAGCGCGTAAGACAGGGATGTAGTCTTTCATCCAACTGTTCAGTCTATACACCGAAGAAGCAATTATGGAAATAAAAGAAACCTCCAAGAGTGTAATTAAAATTCAAGGTGAAAGGATATTACTCATAAGACTTGCTGATAACATTGGAATCCTCAGCAAAGACGAAGAAGAATTACAGTATCTGCTGAATTAACTGGACAGTCTAAAGAGTGTATAATATGGACTGAGAGTTAACAGAAGAAAGAGGAAGGTACTGAGAAGTAGTAGACATGAGGACACTGAGGAACTTGACACCAAGATTGGTGATCATGAAGCAGATAAAATTAAGTAAATCTGCTGCCAAGGCAGCAGAATAACCGATGATGTCGGAGCAAGGAGAGCATAAAAAGCGGACTAGCGCAGGCAAAAAGGGCATTTTTGGCAACAGTAGAAATTTGTGAAGATGTACTTTTGGAGTACAGCATTGCATGCCAGTGAAACATGGACTGTGGGAAAACCGGAACGGAAAAGATTCGAAACATTTGAGATGTGATGCTACAGAAGAATGTTAAAAATTAGGTGGACTTATAAGGTAAGAAATGAGGAGGTTCTCCGCAGAATCGACGAGGAAAGAAATAAATGGAAAATACTGACAAGAAGAAGGGACAGGATGAAGTACATTTCATATTAGAGGGGGCTATAGAGGTTAAAACTGTAGAGGAAGGCAGAAGTGGAATACATCCAGCAAATAATTGATGACAGAAGCAGCAAGTGTTATTCTGAGTTAAAAAGGTTGTCACATGGGAGGAATTCGTGGCGGGTCCCATCAAACCAGTCAGAAAAGTGATGATTAAAAAAAATCAGTACATCAGTGAAGCTAATACCTCGTGCGTTATTCGTGAAACTGCAAATCAAGGAGTTACAAGTTACAGAATAAAAGTAAGCTGGAGATTTCAGTTGACTAAAAATAGACAAAGAGGCCATTCTGATGGAGATATAAATATATTACGCTAGATGAAGATGGCTGAAACCTCGGAAGATATTTTAGGAGGAATAAGGTTACATAGAAAGTGGCTTGTTGCTGTATTTCGTCAATTAACCCATTCCATTGTTTTTTAAACATCACTTCAAAATACAATAAAATGAATTCTTCTTGGAATGAATGTTTCACGTTGCAGTTGAGAGTGTACTGTTTAATCTACCTAGAGAATTAAAACAATGTACCGGACCGGGATTCGATGCTAGCTAGCCAGAGCGAATAATGCTCTTACTGTGTGAACTATCCAGACACGAACATCTCTAACACCCTCAGTTCTCTCCGTACCTCAGTCACAGTTTATAAACTTCACGGACGCTTTCCTACGTATCTTTCATGACAAGCAAACCAGGAAGAAATGGTAACATTAAGAAATGGATGAACTACAGACAAGGTATTGTTTATGAATTTCCATGTGATGAAATGGCATTTTACAACTACAGAAATATATAACAGTGCAAAAGCGCATCCAGCTGCTCAAGTGGTTCAATATTAAGACTATTTTCGATTAACGTGTAATGTGATATTGTATTATACAGAGTACATACGTTGTTGGTGCATGTTCGACGTAACAAAACAAAACAGGTCACAGATTGAATACCATATAGTGAGGGTAGAGTAACTGAAATCGACTGTAATAGTGTGTGGCACTGTAGCTGTTATCTTATTTTTATGAAAGAAAATTGGTTTTCCCTACATTGACCAACCCATACTACGTTCTACCAATAATAACATCCGTTTTATCTCATCTCTGACACTATTATATCAAACACAAAAATAAAATTGTATGTTATCTGTTAGATGAAATCACTTTTTAGTAGTGCACTGCGGCTGAGTAATGGCGCTGCTTTCTCTCCGATATCTAGATTTTTCAGTTTCGTCAGTCGACGTTGCTGCACTTCGTTGACCAGAGTCAACATAGTCACTGAGTACACAGTGAAGTGACACGGCTATTCAGGCAGCTCACAAATCCGGGAACGACTCATAACGATGTCTCTGTCAACAGGACATTACAATCTTTCCATTTTTTCTTTGTTATAAATAATGACAGCTATGACAAATTATTCAATGCCTTAAGACCTGATACCACTGTTTAACAATGCTGCTACATGCCTGACGTAACAAACGTTTTCTCGTGTTTAGTTAGTCTACCAGAAGTGACGGCTGGATTGCGAGCACCTACGCAGTTTGCTCCCTCAGTGTGGTTCAGTCTTGCAACATTCATGGCAAATCACAGCTCAAAACCGTTGGTCATATTCGCTGGAATTAGCTAATCAATAGACAGTGAGAGACTTCTCATCAGGTGAAAGTGAAGTAATTTATTCGCGAGTGGCGAAGTCCCACCAAATGCCAGTCCACGGGAATACTTAAGCTACTGCTTTGATCTCGTGTGTGTTTTGAGAATAGTTTCCATATGTGAAGTCGACAGAATGTCAAGATGATAGTGGATACAACGAAAGTCCCATTCTCCAAATGAGTATTAGGTTTGGTGAATCCTGTGGCCAGCAGTGTTGACAATAATCATGCAGCACCTAGATGGTTTTTGTAGACCTGATGGGGACGATCTGTTAGATGATAATGAGTTGGCTTCATGAAATGTAAAGGCACCAGAGAGGCTATCAGGAAAACCAGTGTAAGCTATAGGGGAAGACGGGAAATACAAATTATGTACAACAACCAAGTAAGAAAATTAAGGATCGAAGACTAAGTTCGAAGTGCTAGGATTATAAATGGTATAAGAGAGGAAGTAGTCTTTCGCGCCTACTGTTCAAACGATACATTGAGAAGCACTGATGAAAATAAAAGAAAGGTTCAAGGGTGGGTTTAAAATACTGGATGCAATGATATCGGTGATAAGATTTGCTGATAACGTTGTCATCATCAGTAAAAATGAGGAAGAACTGCTGGCTCTCCAATTAAATAAACAGTCTAATGGGCACACACAATGGATTGGAACTAAAGAAAGAAAACTGAAAGTAATTAAGTATAGCAAAATTACACACACACACACACACGAAGCATTTTTCTCTCTTTTAAATTAAATATTCCCCCTCTTTGGACTTTTTTCTCGTCATTAGATGTTAACTCACAACCTTTTCTCGAAAAAGTATACGTATTCAAGAGCTCGAACTTTTTTGTCAGTAACTGTCACACGTGCGTACAGTACGCATGTAACAGAGTAATTTCAGATCTCACCTGCTGCTGCTTCTGAGAGATAGAGTCCACAGCAGAGAGTTACCTCTGCACATTTCAGCTATCCTAATTAGATGCAGCCTATCTAAAAGACTCTGTTAAGACAGAGACACACTAACATTCTGTGCTATGTGAAGGAGAAACTATAAAGGGAGTACGAAGGAAAAACAAGTGTTCAAACAGAAAAACTATGATACATATAAAATTTTTGATAGAAAATTGTTTTTCCATACTCTTATTTACGTACAATTTTGTTTCCTGTAATTACATTATTTACATTTTTATAGGTATTTAAGGTATTCACATTTAATTTTTCCATGTTGTTTACATTTCTTATAATCGTATTTTTCAATCACTTACATAATTTACCGATATTTACATTATTTTCAATCATCATTTTCCACGTGGTAAGCTCCAAGCCAGTATATTTACTTTGTTGGGGAAGATATGTTTGTTGTTCTGCACAGATAAAGAAATTTTATATTTTTCAGTGGTCGCATCAACTTCCTCACTGACTTTTAGAGTAGTCTTTAGAATTACATCTGATGCAAGAAGGATCAAGCAAGTTTTGTCTCTACATAGAAAGCGAACCTGCTGAATCCGCACCTCCACTCATTCGCCTGGTGTGATTAAGTAAAATAGTAGAAATGTAAATCATTATGAGCACACATCGGTTTGAACCACCTTCTTTCCCTATGTAAGGAAACAGATACACGTTCATTAATGTATCTCCAACTCTGTTTCAACAGTGGAAGCCATATTAACGCAGGGAAATTAAAAATCACAGTACCATTGCAAATGTCTAGTTACATAATTTTCGCACTGAAACGTAGCTACAAGCAAAACATTCGTATTAGTTCACAGAGTCCTCATATTTCAGTGGACACACACATAAAATCTATACTACTAGTCTCCAAAATTAAATAAAAACTTATATGTTTCTTATGAGGGAAAGCAGGGATCCGCTGTTCGAGAGTTACTGGCAGTATTTAGTGCATAATACCCATATGCATTATATGAAGAAATAACTTTCAATGTATGTTTTTACAGGTGTTGCCCATGGAGATGAAGCGTTTTACTTATTTTCAAACAATCCATACATGCCAATAACTGGAGACCTACCGGCAAAGGATATTGAAATGGCTAAGACGTTAACTAAACTATGGACAGACTTTGCAAAAACAGGGTGAGTTCATCAAAAATTCTACGGCACATTCGGTGACTTTAATCCTTGTTCTCTATAGTAACGTTAATGTCACATTTAACTCCTTCCCAGAATTTCACATGTCATTGAATTACATATTCCGTAAGTACCCAACGCAACGAAACGAAATACTAGTTGTACATTTATCCGAGCTCTTGGGAGGAACTACTTCCAGTTTTGTGCTGCAGTCTTTAATAAAGTTCTTTTATAATAAAATATTCAGGGCACTGTCTTAGAATACAGCAACCAAAATGTCGAATACAATAAAAGAACTAATACAGCCTAGGAAAGTTGACACACAAACCAAAAAAGTGGAGCACTGTGAAGCCTTTAGTATAAAATTCTGTGTAATACAGTGGTTAGCAGAACTGAGAGACGAGGCCGGAGATACCACATAAATTCTATGGGTAATTGCATTAGGGGTGTAAATGCTTAATAAAAATAAAACAAAAGACGATTTCTATGTAAGAGAATGAAGGTATGAGATTCCGAAGAAAAGTTATTGACTACATATAAATGGAAGCGAAATGAGTGGAAAAAAATCAGATTAAAACGAATTATGTTTGAAATCTGACCTTTCGGAGTGCGGCTTAACCAACATCATGCAGGTGAAAGAACTGAACCAGTGTTTTAAGTGCATATGTTTCACCAATTAACAAGCTTTATTACTACCTAAAAAAGAAACACTATACTAAGAGAAACAATTCCTGAGATCAGCAACAAATACATTAAACAGCAAGTTAAAAAGAAGGGAATAACAGTTTAGACAGCAGCAACAGTTGTAAAATGAAACAGGGTCTTTTACCAAATTATAATTCTTTCTAGAAAATCCCATAGAACTGGAAACCTCTAATGTCAAATTACGACCAAATAATATTGCCGGTGAAACTACACACTATTTATTTTAACAAGGGGCACAGCTTTGGAAAACAGTAATGGGCGCATATAGGTCAGATACAATTTTCCATAACCTGTGGCTGACTCACCATTTAAACAGCCATGAAACTGAGGAGCAACGTCCTCAATTTTAGAATTACAAAAAGGTAAAAAATATGAAATGTTCTGACTAGGTACTGCCTGTATGTCTCCAGTACGAGGTTTAAGCCACGGGCACTGCGCCTAAGAAAACACGCAACTGTGGCCAAACCAACTGCGACGTGCCCAAAACCAGTTCCGTCACAGCCCCCGACATTAAAAGAAAGGGGAGGGGGCGGCTACGTTTCATAATGCACTAAAACAAAAGAATGAGCAGTTTACAGTAGGAGTATACAGTATTTTCTCCTACCAGTTGTGTCAAACATTCAGGTGTGTAATCTTCCATCACGATTACAGTTTCCCACAAAATATATACGAATAAAACACTTACCTTGTTAATTTGTGACGAAAGATTATTTCAGTACAGTAAAATGTCTTTGGAAATCAACTTTGCCCACCTGTCACGAAAAGTAAGATAACAATCACGTTGCACCTCGAATCGATTGCATTCAAATGAGTCTTGTGATCATAGAAGAAAAATTTCATGGATTTCACGAGAATGTAGAAAAATGTTGGTGCGAATGGAAGCTGTAAGAAACACACTTAACTAATTATTCTGTACCTCGTAATAATCAATTCATCTGAAAATTCAGAAGAGAAGAAACTAAAAATTATGCCCATTAAGACAGAAACTAAAGTGCAGATTAGGGCACTGTGCAGATCTGCGCTTTTTCATCTTCAGATTTATACAAATAATGTACACTAACCAGCGTATTCATTGCCTTCGTAATGTTTCGCTCTTCTTTAGTCTTCTAGTGATGAACAGCATCCACACCCATGAGTCTGATTGTTTCTTTGTATCCTTCCATCTACTATCTTTGTGTTATTGTTCGGTGTTCAAAAAGTAAAATGTTATGCCTGCTCCCAAGAGGTATTAAAACGAGGTCGCAAGAAGACTAACGAATTATAATCAAAATACAGTGAGACACCAGTTTGTCTGTCGTCATGGTGTTAAGCGACAGAAATAGGTGGGTGTTATTGCCTGCATCACCGGCATCCCATTCTCGTCTTCTCATATTGAGGTTTTCATATTATCCTGAACACAAGACGCTGAGATAAATGTGTATATTCTCCGTGTCGAAACATCCCACATTTCATTCATCCTGATCCATTCGTTACCCGCATCGGCAGCAATGAGTGATAGGAAAGCTGTTGTGAGGTGACGAATAACAACAAAAATGGTAGTAATAACAAATCAGTAATCAAGTATGTTTACTGCATTACAGACGATTAACAAAATAACCAAGAAAGGCTGAGTGTTTAATTTGCCCACTGCATAGGTGTTCTTACCACTTTGTTACTGAATTCTATTCTGGTTGTTTGTAGAGAATAAAGAAAGAGCCCTGTAGCAATACATATCGCTAGTACCACGAGATATTACCTATCAACTATCCTTGCTTTACATCACGAGACGAACATGGCGTCACCGAGTTGATATTTGAAATACATTTCTGTTTACTCTCTCTGCCTCTGTCTCTCTTTTTATTTTTTGACTAAAGCCTCGAGAAGCGCGAATAATAAGCATGTAGGCACATAACCTGTTTACAGTTATTTTCATTGGGATACATAATGCAAAAATACAACTTTTAAGTGTATTATTGCGTAATTCCAGTTATTGACAGTCTATTCGTGAGCTTGCTCGCATACAGTGGGGTGAAACCTAATACAAATATTTCTTGCACCATGCGCAACACAAAAACGAAATCTCGCTGCACTGATGTCCGATATATTGCACGGAAAACATATCTGATTCATGTTGCTAAATACAGCTCCATCAGATATCAATTTGGATGCGTACCAAGTGTATAAAAGTATATCATGAAATACGCAGAAAGTCACATAGAGGTATTAGACTGAAACATAGCTATGACCAAGATTGTAACTGGGTTCGACAGCATCGTCGTCTACCACCTTGACAACTCGAACGGTGACAGTGCTCGGCCGGTTACTTACGTTTACTGGAATCAAAGCTACAGCATGAAAGCACAAAAATGTTAATAACCCATAAGAAGTAAAGCAGTCATCAGTCGGAAGAGTGGTTTGAACACCACAGTGCTTTAACAGCCACGGTCTTGTTGGAGGTGGTATGCCGTTGCTTTCCTCCGACCTTTGAGTTGACCTACCAAGCCATTTAATAGGGGAACCTACAGTTTAACGTGGCTTTCGGACCACAGTGTAACTCGGCACTTATCACATCAACAAACATTGCTAGAGGGGAAATAAGTGTAAAATCACACATAAAAACCGTGGGTCTGACGCGGGATTGAACTTGAGACCTTCATAGCCGTAAACTTGCTCTTTATCACTTTTCTACCACGCAGCTGCTGCTGTGGTTTCTGCTTGGCCTTAAAATTATGGACCTCTCGTTTGTGCCTGCGTGTCCCTTAGGAGAACTTACATTTGGGATTACCCTCGTATACGTGTGTGTAAACGCCTTCCGATGCCCACTCAAGGAAGACAAGGATACGCAGTCTAGCTTTAATATTATAAATACGCCTCAGTTTGTGGATGAAATCAGGTTGATAATCATTTCGAATATTTAGCAGTGCTGTACCCACTGGTGTTAAACTCGTTTTCAACCAATGATTCCCACAGCTACAGGAACACTACTTGTGAATACTTCTTAGACAAAATGCTTACGCAGTGCTATCAGACGAAAAGATCAACCTGGCACAAACTGTGGGAAGTTTGTTTTACAACCTTCGTACTTGGATAAAGAGCTTTTCCTATTTGAGATATCTGTGAACGTTGCTGCATAAGACGATTTAAGAAGAAACTAAATTCCTTCAGCTATGCCAATGTTTAAAGAAATCGTCTTAACGGCACTAAATCGTGGTTTGTGAATCGTTTACCAGCCGTACTCTACCGCATTTCGCTGGTTGGAAGGCAAAAAGCTTAGTGACAAATTTCACAGAAGGAAAAGGGGGACGAAATGTCTCCCACTAGAAGGTTATGTTGTTTTATTTAAATGATTACAAAATCAGGTAAAAAGAACAGTGAGGTGGTCAGTATAAGCACATAACTGTTGTCAGTATGATGTTGCACCGCCCAGGGCCTGTAATGATAAAGGGCCCGTTTAGGTCAGGCATATTGTATACAGAAGTGGAATTTCTACAATCCGTATGCATTGCATACACACAGAAATTACTGTTACAGTGTACTTATGGGGCCCAATTAGTGATTTGTATATCTACTGGTGAGAAAGAGCACTGGCAAACAGTCTACGCTACATTAGGTTACTTAAACTGGTGTCACTCTGAGCTAGAATTTATGATAAGCGACTAAGTATAATGACAATGAGTCAAATGCGGGTTTTGCAACTGTGAAATATTATAGAAGCGAAGGAAGGCAGCGCCATTTTGTTGTCAAGCAACGTCTCCATCAATTACTTTAGTTCTGATGTAATCTACGAGTAATTGCTGATGTTTGATATTAACATGAAAAGGATTCCGTAGACAGGGAAAGAACCTGTTCTTGGGCAACTGCTTCTATAATCACCAAAAGGGCCAGCCGGTGTGGCCGAGCGGTTCAAGGCGCTTCAATCTGGAACCGCGCTACCGCTACGGTCGCAGGTTCGAATCCTGCCTCGGGCATGGATGTGTGTGATGTCCTTAGGTTAGTTAGATTTACGTAGTTCTAAGTTCTAGGGGACTGATGACCTCAGATTTTAAGTCCCATAGTTCTCAGAGTCATTTGAACCAATTTTGACCAAAAGGCCTTAAATGATCTTCAAGCACATGTGTTCCAGCAGCGATATGAAGAAAATGATAGTAATAATGACGGTAATAATCGAATTATCCGGTAACTTCACACTTCACAGTGGATTTTCTCGAACTAAGAAATTTCCTGAATTGGTGAAAGTTTCAAAATGGCTTCACATCGAGGCTATGATACCTAGAAGAGTCTTTACATCCTGCTGACGTGAGAATAGCATAATATCCGCGTCAGAAGCTTTCTTCAGCATAACCATTTAATAGACTCGCATTTATTCCACCGTGACTAATTTTGTAAGCTAAGCACATCATCCATTACAGCACACTCCTGGGGCTGGGAAATGTGGCCACAATGGTCTGGTAGAACGAACTATTACAAGTGCAATACGTGGGTTCAGGCACGAACAGATTTACTTTACCTCTGGCAACCTCAAGAGAAGGATGTTATAGTCCAGAATCCGCGTTAAACATCACGTTCCTTCATTCCCAACTGGACAGTGCCGGTTTACTTTGGGAAATGACATAGGCCGAGATCATGGCAAACAGAAATTCTGTCGCCAGTAAACTTAATAACATTAGAAAATTTTATTTTATTTGATGAACCGATAGCCATTTAAAGGAACAGGGCTCTTATTTTACTTGTACTTGATTGAACTAGAGAGGCTGAAAAATTTGGTGCTGCACTGTGATTCGATTTCGTATCTCCTCTTTCGAGGATCTGAATCTCTCAGAACAGTATAGTTCAATCATTTCGTTCCTTTTTCCAAGACTGCAATCTTTTCTAGGTCTCCTCCAAAGGTAAGTACGTGGGTCCGATTCCTGATCCAGTACAAAAATATTCATAATTTCATTCCAAGCCCTATCACGTGCAAACCGGCCTGCTAGTGAAAATTACCGTCCATTTTTAATGTCTATTCATGTGTTGCCAACAATTTCTGGTCAAACTCACACACATCTTACTGATGGTGAGTAATCAGTTGATACTTAAGCTATTTTCGTGGACAATAAAGTAGAACGATAGGAGTGCGGTTCGATTGTCGCTCAGACATAAAAATTTGTATCCCTATTTTGGATTGAAACACCTAGCAGCTAGCAAGAGAACCGATACGTAACATTTTATTTTTTAGTTAAAAATCCGATTACTTGTTGGGTTCGTATCTCCGTCACAGAACTTCACATCATGTGCTTCATCTTTAAATGCATACACACTTTGTTACTTCTGAATGGAGATATACGAGGGCTATCCACAAAGTACATTAGTTTTGGAATTAAAAATAAATAAAGTATTGAAATTTTTTTTATTATATACAGATGAAAGCCACACTTAAATACTACTTTTCTACATAGTTGCCATTTAAATTAAGGCACTTATCGTAGCGATGGACGAACTTGGAAATTCCTTCGTCGTAAAATTCGGCCGCCTGCGCCTTCAACCACGTGGTTACCTCTTTTGGCACAGAAAAGGTGTGATTTTTGCGGATTTCCTGGAAAGAGGCACTACAATAAACTCTCAAAGGTATTGCCAAACTCTGCACAACGTCAGAAGAGCAATACAAAACAAGCGCAGGGGAAAGTTGGGCTCAAAGATCTTGCTGATTCACGACAACGCCCGGCCCCAAACGGCAAATGCCACTCGTGAAGTTCTCGAATCTTTTAAGTGGGAGTTGTTTCCTCATCCGCCGTACAGTTCCGACCTGGCACCGAGCGACTTCCACTTATTCCCAGTAATGAAGAAGTCTTTGGCTATGCAGCGTTTTGATGACGACGCACAGCTTCAAGAAGAGGTAACCACGTGGTTGAAGGCGCAGGCGTCCGAATTTTACGACGAAGGAATTTCCAAGCTCGTCCATCGCTACGATAAGTGCCTTAATTTAAATGGCAACTATGTAGAAAAGTAGTATTTAAGTGTGGCTTTCATCTGTACATAATAAAAAAAATTCCAATACTTTACTTATTTTTAATTCCAAAACGTAATGTACTTTGTGGATAGCCCTCGTATTAGACATCTTTCGTGGTTAGTTAACAGGGATGAAAGGGTCTTGATAGGAGTAACGGTTTATTACAAAAACTGTCGTCATTTATTTTCAAGTTTAGATTTGGTTACTGATATTGGCGAAAATTTCGGTAATTCATGACTCTTCACGGCTAGTCAGCAATTTGATATGATTGGATTAGATTAGATTAATACTTGTTCCATAGATCATGAATACGACATTTCGTAATGATGTGTAACGTGTCATTTTAATGAAAGATTTCTTTACATGCCGGTATTCAATTTCTTTACAACAATTTTTTACCCTCTCTCTCATTCTTTTTTATTTCTCTCTCTCTCTCTCTCTCTCTCTCTCTCTCTCTCTCTCTCTCTCACACACACACACACACACACACACACACGTACACACACACATCCTTTTTTTATTTTTATGTGTCTTGTGTCCTCGACTATCGGCGAGGCACGAAAACGTCCGTGAATGAGTTTCTTAGTTTGCAGTACAGTTACGAAAGAAATATAAAAACAACTATGAGAGTTAATGATTTATGATGCTTAGTTTGCAGTGAGTTCTGAGTATTATTAGTAGCTACGCTCCGGTCCCTAAACCTAGTTACAGAAATGCGAATCAGACGCATTACGTATTCCAGGCCGTAGCAGCCGCGTCTTTGAGACGCCAGCTATGGTCACTTTCCAGCCCGCTGTAGGATCACATCGGTTCGTCTCCTTCCTGCTGGTACTGTAACTGAGATTTAGCAACAAGGCAAGGTATGTTTGGCAACTCTGTGTTCGACGAGTTACTTCCTGGTGTGCACGGAATTAAGCCTCAAAGTTCACTTGATTTTTCCTGTCATTTCTATTGAATAATCTGAGTTAATATCGCTTGAGGTGTAACAAAAGATTGTAAATTTACGGTTTTCAGCCCAGGAAAGTCAATGCACGTGGAAATAGCAACTAATCTCGTCTTTTAAATAGCAGTTTATGTATTCTAGCCACTATTAGCCTCGTAAGAGGAACACCAAACACGTACCTCCTCGCTAGCTCTGTGGTGACGTGCTGACCTGTAATAAAGCGTGTGTTATCGTTCGCAGTTCCAGTCTCGCTGACTGTAACCTTTTTATCCCTTCTGTGAAAGAGCTACAAGCAGTCAGATCAAACATCGATAAGAAAATACTTTACGCTCATAGCGCAATGGTGAAAATCTTACAATGCTGCACAACAGGTAACGCCTCTTTCCGCTGCTGACAAGCAAATTTTGGGTTTCTAGGAATACATAACTTTATTTATGAAATGCCACATTTGCATACCTCTTGAGTATGACACAGCATGCCAATTAAACACAGACTCAATCGAAATCTAATTAGTAGTATTTTACTAATTCGTGCCGATAGAGGCACGCTTGTGTACAGATACTCAGTTTTATAATAACAGATTGGGTAGTTTTATTTTATTTCTTATAATACAGCGCAGAATTTTCGTAAGGTTTCTTTTAGTGTTGTTAAAAAATACTAAACATGTGAGAGATATTAATCATGAAAAGCTTCAAGATGCATCTGCTGTCTGGCCGTCTATTAAACCAGAAAAGAACTAAATGTCGCAGAAGTTGGCCCTTTTTCCACATGTGGCTATTTTGGGATGAGAAATGAAGGGAATTATGTTCAAAGTTCCATTAAATTGATAACTTCAGCAGACAGCAGAATTGCGTTTTTAAAAATGTAGCAGCGAATGTACTAGAACTCGCGAGTCTTATCTACGGAGCATGAGGCTTATCGTTACGCTATTAGCTGTCATGTAGCTACAGTACCTCCAGTAGTCAACAACAGTTCCTCCAGAAGTTCCGCATTCCACATTTCTGTGATATAATGCATATGGCTGGGTCTGGATTTCTGAGAGCCAGACAGTTATAGCTTTTCTTTTGCACTGCCCGACGTTTTCAACAAACAGATAGCGCAATAGAGTAGCTGAAATGGAAAGGAACACTTCCTATTTATATTTCTGCATTCTACACTGTTGGCAGTTCTGTGTTGGTGGCAGTTAACGTGATTTTATTTCAGTGATTACAAAACAGAGTCCACTGTATGCACTGGGTAGCCGAGGCACATGGCGATTCGGTGAACCAAGTAAGTAATGTACTGAACATGCTGCTAACCACTACAGGGAGCCTGTGTGTCAGCATTCTCATCGAGTGTGCCGCAACGGTGTTATTACAGCAATATGAGCCTCTGAGAAGAGGTTTTGGTGGTCTGTTTGATTAATGGTAGTTTCCTATGATGCTGGTCTGGGTTCGATTACAACTTCTGCCCATGATGTTTGATAGGGAGAGACAGATTCTATTCTCTTCTGGCTAGGTCAAGAGAAAAGGCATAAAGGCATTGTTGTCTAAAAATCACATTAAATATGATATTCCTTCTCTAACAAGTAGACGTTAGGTTGAACCACAATAAAGTCAAGAGTGGCGAAATGTGGGAAGTCTATCACTAGTAACCTTTCTTATACTAGTTATTTATTTCCAGTGACGAAACAAACGCTATGTAGGGTCACAGGACACTTATTCCATCTTTTATTTGAGCTTCTGTTTGTCGACAAAATTGGATCTGAACTTGGAATGCAACTCAGACCGCCCTTAAAGCGGAATTTGATCCCTTCATGACAATACAGTTCGACTACAATTTGTTGTTTGTTCAAAACTGCAGATTCCTCAACATCTCCACATATTGCGTGTGAATGGGTTCTAATCCTGGCCCGGCACTAAAGTTTCCATTATGTATTGTCAAGCTCTAGCATGAGAACACCTATCTGCTGGTGGATAATAATTTTGATTTTTGATGCATTTTAATTCGTTGTCAACACTGACGATATCTGACATTTAGGCTCCCAGTGAGATACAGAACTATTTGAGAGATCACTGTAAGTTCAAGGATGTTATTCCTAGCTGCTGGTGGAGAAAAATTCGGTAGCTGACGTCTCTTTGTGTGTAGTCAACAACGATATGTATGGGGTTCGATTCCCAGTCAGTTCTGAACTCTTCGTTATATTACTTCTAGTTCAAACATCCTCATATGTCGCTGCTGGTGTAACAAACCCATATTTAACGTTCGTTTTCTCTAGAATATAACAGCGATAGGTGCCGGGTTGGAGTCCTGGGAAGGAAAACAGTAATGTTTCGTCTCGTCATTTCAGTTAAAACATCTAGCTACTGCCGAGAAAATCCGATATGGCATAGTTGATTGTGCTTCGATAACAATCCGATTAGGTTCTGTGATAGAATCCCTGTCCAACATAAAGCTTTACCTCACGGCATTTCAAGTAAGCTACTTGTGAAGAAGCAATATTTAACATCTCTCGTATTTCATTAACAGGGTCAATAGATGCTGGGTAGGAATTCGCGTCCGTTAAAAATGTTTACGTTATGTAATTTAAAGTTGATATTTGCTAACTGATCCTGTCTAAAATCGAGGTATATCACTCTCTGTATGCTTAGTCAGGAATGACTTTTAGTTTCCGTCAGTCACGAAACCTTTGCTTAGTCTGCATGACCTGGGTTTGAATCCATATCCAGAACGAGGCGGCTCGTCGTGTCATTTGAAGTTCATACATATTCTCAGCTAGCTGCTTGTGAATAACTTTAATTTTTAATGTCATTTTGAGTTAAATAACAAGTATGGTATGCTACTTTGAAGAGGAAATCATGAATACGACGAACTTACTACGTGCATTACCTATCTAACGTAATAATGAGAGTGGTAGCATTTCAGGTATGTCATTCATTGTAATAAATGTGAGCTTACAAGCCTTAATCACAGTCTTATCTGTGATAAGGTGTTCCCTGATATTTCTAGTATCGTGGTATTACTTTACATCTTGAGTTATTTCGATACCGAGCAGTGTTTTCTAATGGTGACTTCTTGTAATAATTTTCAATAGTCAAACGACTGTACCAACGAGCAATTAGAGAGCCTGATAGACAGCTGCGTTATGTGGGTTGCATGCGAATCAGGCGAAATGCAATTCAGGACGTTCGGATACTTTTGAGCATGACTGTACGTGCTATAGACAAAACTTCTAAAATTACCATTTAATTATTTCGGTTTTGATCTGCTCCCAACTTATTCATCTCTACTACTAATCATCGTGTCAGTAATGCTATATCTAAGAACAAAAATGGATTGGCAATTTACTTTGTTTCTTTCGTTCCTTTCATTATTTTATTTGAGACTTATTCTGCGTTAGTTTTACTTTTTTTAACCAAATATTCAACCAATACGTCTTCAGGTTTGCTTTCTAGCCTCCTTCATACTATTCAAGTGGAAATTTAAATGGGGCGAAACGTTAGACAGCTCGTCCGATAATTCTGTCATTCATCCAGTTTTGCCTTCTATGTGATTCTGATGACGATACTTCTCTAAACTATTCTTCATTCACTGTGGCCGAGAAGTTCTAAGCACTTCAGTCCAGAACCGCGCGACCGCTACGGCCGCAGTTTCGAATCGTGCCTCGGGCATGGGTGTGTGTGATGTCCTTAGGTTAGTTAGGTTTAAGTTCTAGGGGACTGATGACCTCAGATGTTAAGTCCCATTGTGCTCAGAGAGATTAGAACCATTTTAGCTATTCTTTATTTCAGGAAAGTGGCGTGTGCTTGGTCAGGTAGCTATCGGTCTTTTCGTCTGCCTAGACTTCTCCATTATCTTCGTTTGTAGTTCGTAACGTTTAGTCTTTCGTTCTTCATTCTTGTTTTACGTTCTTTTGAAATTCAACTAATGTCTTCAATTTCATTTTTTAAGGCGATAATATCAATTTCGTTTCTACCGTTACTTATACTAATTTTGTCTAATCTCCAATGTCATGTTCGCGTTCTCAGAAACATAACTGTTCACGTGATCTGATGTTTTTCCGGCGTATACTCTGCTTCTAAGGTTCTCGGGTGACTGCCAGATCCGGTCGTCAAAGGTCCACGATATTTCGGCGAAAACCCGTTTCGCCATCATCTAGCTGATGGAATAATGTGACTTCTGCGAACTGGCGGTGTAAGTTCAGACGTCACCGGCCACGTTCCGTGCTCAAACTCGTCAGGATGGGGGGGGGGGGGGGGGAGGGAAGGGCGGCGTACTGCTACGGTAATGGTAGTGGGACTGCTGTGGTGATGGAAGCGAGGATGGAGGGAAGTCGGTTGCCTCCGCCCGCCGTCCATGTCGCATCTCGCGTCCGGATGTCGCGTTCGGCTTTGATCGAGCTTAATACTGGTTCTCGTATAGCTTGCTCAGTTTGAAATCCATGTCCCTGTTGATTAAATTATCATTCGCACACGGATTTTAATCACTTCTTCGAAAATAGAGTCTCAAAATTTTTCGATGGTAGGCAGGACTTTCATTTGCTAGTAAGTCATTTTGTGTCATTTTCAATGTAGTGTTCTGTTATTGCAAACTTGTTGGGCTACAATAAGGTGGTGTGGCACTCATGTTCTGTATGTCGATCTTCGATTGTGTGATCGTTTGTCCAACATAAGTTCTGTCGTCACATTCAAGAGGAGTTTCGTACATCCCTGGCGGGCGGAAAAGTGGTGTTATGTGATGCTTCCGCAGTAGTCTGCCAACTTTTAACGATATGCTAGCAAACGTTATGAAAGCGGTATCCTTTCCTTATTCTCTCGTGTTTTTGGCATCCCTGTCATTCTCGGGGCTCTTGCGTCGCAGGGCCGTCCGAATCTGTCGACAGCCGTATCCTTCTAGAGGAAGAGGGATTACAGGTGCTGCGGCTCTGCCCTCTGACTTTGTTCGTCAGAAATGGAGTGTGCCCTGTGCACTTGAGTACTGATCCCACAGTTCTTCTTCTAGGGATGGTGGCAGTTGGAGGCACGGTGGTATAAATCTGTATGCGTTGGCTTGCGGATCCGTTGTGGACAAACGAGCTGTAGGGCCTATGGCGATCTAAGACGCCAAAAAAAGGAAGTTTGCCTCTTTTTCTATTTCCATGTTAAACTGGATTTTCCATGGATGGAATTCAGATAAAGTGAACATAAAAAATTCGGAGGCATTACTTTTCTGCGCGCCCTCCTACATTCAACTGCGATTCAAATCAAACTATATAGTAAATTAATTAATACCGGCATGCGTTGCAATGGCTCTATCAAATGTTTTGTTATTTATTGGAAGTAGATACACATAAACAAAGCACTTACGTATGTAGAAAATAAATAAAAGAATAATTTTTCATCATTGCATTATACATGTATTTGAATAAGTTTACTGAAGTGCTTTGGGGTACACAACATTTTTGATCTTACCGTCTTCTGCAAAATAATAACAACAATAATAACAAGTTTTCGGCTCTCCCAATCGTGAGCACGCTACGTATAACTAACCTCGTAAAAATCAGAAATTTTCCATATTTAATACACACACTCGAAGCAACTGACTGCGCTTTGCTGCTAGTCATCTGAGAATACGAGGCAAACGGGGAACGGTAGTCGTTTGGAATGAAGTTTCATGTCGGAGAGAATGAAAAGAATGCATGGAATTAGCACATTATCTCCGTTTGACTTACCACTCAGAATTGTCGCCCCAGTAACATTCGGAATAAGTTCTTTGACGACGAGTCTGGTTCGACTGCACAATCGAAATGGATCAAAGTTGCGCAGAAAAAATTATTGGTGCCCCGATTTCGAGTGACGATATATGCGGTGTGGGACACTGGGAAGATCCAACGAATTCAAAAACCCAGTTGGACAGTTTCAAATACCGTCCGTATTCACGACGCAGTGAAACGATTCGTGGGAAACAGACTCAACCGCTATTTGTTCATGGATGACAGAGTTGATCGCATTGACGTCAATGTTTCTTGCTGCCAAAATTGTACGTTCGTAAACCAGTGAGGTTTTTTTGTTATCTCGAGAAGTTCATCATCGTCTTCTCGCAGTCGGTTTCAACAGAAAACCGATACTTCGTTGCTGGAAAACTTATATAGCTACAAATCGTCGATGGTCTATGCTGATTATTTTGCAGAAAACCGCGCGCAAATCGAGCCGTTACTTTAAGGGATCATATGTTGCGAACAGATAGACACACATCGCTGTTAACAGTACCTGACATGCTGCAATTACGGATACGGAAATTCGATACCGAATTAATCGTGCTAGAGTATCCTCTGTCAAATTAAGATCTTGAGTATTGCATAAGATTCAGTTGTTTTATAAGTCTAAATCTTGAACATGTTGTAGGCGACATCTTAAAGAGCCTTCACAATATCACCAGCGATGCATGAAAGGGTTCCGCATACAATATGCCAAAACAGAGGAACAAATGAAGAGTTATCATGCTAAAGGGGCTAAGTAACAAAATGTACTTCCTACGTTATTCAGAATAAACTATATTCAAAGAATGTGAACGTAAATATGCACTATCTCCACTTTAACACTTGCTCATTGACTTTAGCAAAGCAAGTAATCGCTTGGCATGAGCCAAAAACACCAAGGAAACATTGATTTTTCTGAATAAATTTTCACTAAAATGCTAGACGGGCTAAGTCCATCAAACACCTTTTTTCAATGTTTCTATCTCTAGTAATAATTTTACTGTTCAGTCCTGACACAATTCACTGTATGACTGTGCGCCTCAGGTACGCATTTCCATCATAATTTTGAGGCCTCTTACCCTCTCTGAATATAATGATTTGCACACTGACATTACTCAATTATGATAGCTTTCAAATCTTCTCTTCGCCAGCATTTGTCCCACCCCCCTAATTCAACAAATACCTCTTTTGTCTAAATTACCATGTATATCTGAATTAATCCATGAGGCAGAACTTTGTATTTACCTTAACTGTGTTAATCATCATATCAGCTACTTGCTGAAAGTCCATAAAACTATTCATGTGAACAAATTTAAACGCTTGCTTATGGCGAACTGTTTCTATGGCGTTCATTAAAATATCGGGAACAAAATGCATCCCCCACCTTTCTTTTTCAACAACTGGCCTCTTGTTATCACTTTTCTATGTTAATTCCCTTTGCTGAATTATTCATATTGTTTTCACTATCCATTTTATCGCCAATGAAGACACACAAGAGACAGGCTGCAAAACGACAGGAGCTAACGAAAGTGCATGTCCTGTACAACCGACCAGTGTCACACGTTCTGCACTTAACCCGTTTAGTATGAAAACACAGAGAAGTTACCTATCACGACGTCTACTGGCCTTCCTAGCAACTACATTAGCTGTCATTGCAGAGAGCCCCTTTATTCTGTAAAAGCCCTGTCACATACCACCTTTTTTTTTGTCATCAGTCTACTGACTGGTTTGATGCGGCCCGCCACGAATTCCTTTCCTGTGCTAACCTCTTCATCTCAGAGTAGCACTTGCAACCTACGTCCTCAATTATTTGCTTGACGTATTCCAATCTCTGTCTTCCTCTACAGTTTTTGCCCTCTAACGCTCCCTCTAGTACCATGGAAGTCATTCCCTCATGTCTGTCCCTTCTCCTTATCAGTGTTTTCCACATATTCCTTTCCTCTCCGATTCTGCGTAGAACCTCCTCATTCCTTACCTTATCAGTCCACCTAATTTTCAACATTCGTCTATAGCACCACATCTCAAATGCTTCGATTCTCTTCTGTTCCGGTTTTCCCACAGTCCATGTTTCACTACCATACAATGCTGTACTCCAGGCGTACATCCTCAGAAATTTCTTCCTCAAATTAAGGCCGGTATTTGATATTAGTAGACTTCTCTTGGCCAGAAATGCCTTTTTTGCCATAGCGAGTCTGCTTTTGATGTCCTCCTTGCTACGTCCGTCATTGGTTATTTTATTGCCTAGGTATCAGAATTCCTTAACTTCATTGACTTCGTGACCATCAATCCTGATGTTAAGTTTCTCGCTGTTCTCATTTCTACTACTTCTCATTACCTTCGTCTTTCTCCGATTTACTCTCAAACCATACTGTATACTCATTAGACTGTTCATTCCGTTCAGCAGATCATTTAATTCTTCTTCACTTTCACTCAGGATAGCAATGTCATCAGCGAATCGTATCATTGATATCCTTTCACTTTGTATTTTATTCCACTCCTGAACCTTTCTTTTATTTCCATCATTGCTTCCTCGATGTACAGATTGAAGAGTAGGGGCGAAAGGCTACAGCCTTGTCTTACACCCTTCTTAATACGAGCACTTCGTTCTTGATCGTCCACTCTTATTATTCCCTCTTGGTTGTTGTACATATTGTATATGACCCCTCTCTCCCTATAGCTTACCCCTACTTTTTTCAGAATCTCGAACAGCTTGCACCATTTTATATTGTCGAACGCTTTTTCCAGGTCGACAAATCCTATGAAGGTGTCTTGATTTTTCTTTAGCCTTGCTTCCGTTATTAGCCGTAACGTCAGAATTGCCTCTCTCGTCCCTTTACTTTTCCTAAAGCCAAACTGATCGTCACCTAGCGCATTCTCAATTTTCTTTTCCATTCTTCTGTATATTATTCTTGTAAGCAGCTTCGATGCATGAGCTGTTAAGCTGATTGTGCGATAATTCTCGCACTTGTCAGCTCTTGCCGTCTTCGGAATTGTGTGGTTGATGCTTTTCCGAAAGTCAGATGGTATGTCGCCAGACTCATATATTCTACACACCAACGTGAATAGTCGTTTTGTTGCCACTTCCCCCAATGATTTTAGAAATTCTGATGGAATGTTATCTATCGCTTCTGCCTTATTTGACCGTAAGTCCTCCAAAGCTCTTTTAAATTCCGATTCTAATACTGGATCCCCTATCTCTTCTAAATCGACTCCTGTTTCTTCTTCTATCACATCAGACAAATCTTCACCCTCATAGAGGCTTTCAAGGTATTCTTTCCACCTATCTGCTCTCTCCTCTGCATTTAACAGTGGAATTCCCGTTGCACTCTTAATGTTACCACTGTTGCTTTTAATGTCACCAAAGGTTGTTTTGACTTTCTTGTATGCTGAGTCTGTCCTTCCGACAATCATATCTTTTTCGATGTCTTCACATTTTTCCTGCAGCCATTTCGTCTTAGCTTCCCTGCACTTCCTATTTATTTCATTCATAAGCGACATGTATTTCTGTATTCCTGATTTTCCCGGAACATGTTTGTACTCCCTCCTTTCATCAATCAACTGAAGTATTTCTTCTGTTACCCATGGTTTCTTCGCAGCTACCTTCTTCTTCTGTGATGGTCCTTTTTAGAGATGTCCATACCACCTAACACGTAGAAAACACAATTGCTGCAAAACCGCAGCTTAGTCTCTTTAGCATTATAGCCCTTCAAGTGTCAGTATCCTTGAACGGGGACATACAGCCAGTACAGAAGCTATGGTTTTAAGACATCAATGACAATAGGTAGGGCATCTAGTCAGTATGCCTAATAATCGCATTTCCAAACAAATTTTTACTTTAATTTAACAATAGACAAACACTGTGTTGGAGATCACTGAAAACGAGTTACGGACCTAATTAAGGCTAACAATAAGATATGTTAACAGTTGGGAGACCTCAGCCCTTGACCGTTCATCCTAGAGATCACTAGACCATCACGAGACACTTCCTTTTGTAGAAAACAACAGACACACAGCGACTGATAAGAGGCGGCGTGGAAAAGAAAGGGAACCACCGGGAGTAAATCTTCATATGGGACTACCTGTCATCACTGCAGCAAACTATGTGCCTCTCACATTAGACTATAGAGTTATCTCCGGACTCAAATGACTGGAAGACAAAGCTTCTCTTCTACGAGTATTTTCTGTAATGATGATTACTTCTGCTACTAGGACTACTGCGACTCCTCAGCAAACTTTAGAAATGGCATAGTTACTCTTCTACTTATATTTGTGTTATGAAATGTCCATTTATCTTAAAATATTAATGGTGATAAATACTTCCTTGCACTCATTTTTTCTGTATATTGCCTTTCTTCATTTTCCATCTTGCCGCAGTTCAGTTGCTTTTTATAAATACTATGTAAGACCTGACTGCCCCGGTTCACTGCTTCTTAAAGCATGCGATCCTGAAACCAGAAAATTTATCAGTCGACTGTTACAAACGATTTTCCACCCATTTGTACTACGAGTTGTTGATGCAGTGCATAACTATTGTTGTTGTTTGTATTACACTTCTTCCAACTATGTGGTCATTAAGAATGGAACAGCTAACAGCTTTTGCTTGCGAGGTACGTAGTAATAACTTTAGCGAAGGATCATATGTTTAATAATATTTTCTTCTGTTTTGGAACCGTCTAACTGTGACTGCCTTCTCTGAAAACGTGCTGTTTGTGGATATTGCTCTCACCCATTTGCCCTGCGTTTCGCTGTGATATATTACTCTGATATAAATTAACCGACTATTATTTTATTTGTTGCTAAGTGCGTTTAGTTATGTATAGCAATATTTACTGCACTTTTTGTGACATAGTTCCTGCACTTTACAGGAATCCAACCCCGGATGACGACCCGTTGCACTGGCCGCAAGTAACGTTTGGGAGAGAGCTGCAGTACCTACGTATAGGTGAAAAGTTGGAAGTGAAGAAGGGACTCTTCCAGAAGAGAATCGACTTTTGGAAATCTCTACCTTTCTGATTACGACACGACGTCCGTGCAGGAGCGTCTATGAATACAGTAGATTCAAGGTTCTCCTTACAAGATGTTACAAGAACTTTTAATAAAATTGAAATTCATACACCTGCCGGAAATTGCAGGTTGAACAATTATGATGAAAAAATTAATTCACCATGTTTTGTGCTTTGGCTTTATTAAGCTTAATAATACATTTTTGCTGAAGCCTGTCTGATATGTCAAAGACAATTGTGGACTCAATGCCCTTCAACAGATTCTCAAAAGAAAAATAGTTCTGTATGAATTTTTTTTTGATTTGACATTAACTGAATTTTCTGTCGGTGCTTCACATAAGATGATGATAATGTTACATAGGAAATTTATTCCTGATTTTCTGTTTAACATAATTTATTTTATCACGTCCAGATTTCAGATCCTTAAACCATCGTCGGGTGTCAACTGAACATGGCAAGATATATAAAATGATGTGCAGCTCACACTCATATTACTAACGCTTATACAGAAGATAGATAATGACGACAGAGTATAACTTTGTAACATTATGCAGCAATCATTGCGTTTAAAAAGAAAACAAAAACAAAATAAAAATAAGTTTTTTATGGTAAGCAGAAATCATACATACAACATAAGACAAAAATTTAAATTGGGTTCATTACTTTAATCTATCATATTTGCATGGTTAGAAATTAATTTAACAGAGCGGAAAAAGGAAAATATGCTTCATCATTTAAAATTAAACTGGAATTATGTGTGATGTTTATTCAATTAAAGTATTTCCCATAGGTCCAGTTCTCTGATTTTCTAAATAGCATTCAAGTCGTCACAGATTTCGCGGTATGAGGTGTTTTCTGTTAAGAGAAGTTCCATGACGGTGGAATAATGTCTTTCCTAGTCTCCAACTTCTCGTGTACCGATACGCTAACAGCCATAGCTCTGCATAACTGACCAAAATACACTACCACAGGACTTGCAGGTGACTTTTTTATATGCTACTCTGACAAAAGTCTTTTCTTTATTATTGGATGATATTTTAGTTATGAGGTTGTACTTTTAAAAGTCATCCCTATAGTTGCCATATTTGAATTTTTTCGCAAGACAAATCCAAATTTTGGTATATATATCTATATTTATGTCTAGTGGAACCAATCCAAAACCAGATCATCTACATACCTGATCCAGTATACAATTTTGAAATTCAGTGGCTTTTTATAAGAGATCTTGTTCCAAATTGTGCATGAAAATTTGATAGTGTTATAGACTAAGCGCGTAACCTGTAGCTAGTCCATGAAACTGATTGTCATAACTGTAGTCAAACTGTAAATAATTCTCTTTCACAAATATTCGAATGGTAACAAAGTCATGTGATCCCACAAGACTTACTTTAGATTTGTGCCAAATTTCTGTTAACACTGTATCTCTGAGCAGCAGCAAAGTACACTAGGTAAATTTATCATGTATCTACAAATTACTCAGAACAACTGAAGGATTGTTCCTGTCTATAACGATTAACACATAAAGTGGGTTATTATGATCAGTAAGTTACAGATAGAGGTGCTAAAGCAGAAGAATTACTCAGTCTTTATTGTCCTAGGTGAATTTACAAACAGCTTTATTTTTCCAATTAGGTCCTTATGTAAAATTCCTTCGGCACTATCTGAAGTACTTTTTATGATAAGGAACTGGGTATTTGTTTTAGATGTCATCCACAGACCACGAGAGCTTTTATTTGCAGCCTACAACATATTCTGTCATGTAAATGTGGCTTTTCTTTCTCTTTTCCTCAATACACGCCTGCCATATTTTATGGTAGCATACACGATAGGACTCACGTTTCAAAGGATCTTGAATACTGACGTAAAACCTAATTTTCTAAATGGTTCACTGTTATACACTTCACCCTGCTCTGTAATCAGTTATTCCAAAAGCAATACGAATAAGTTGCCAAAAGTCAAAAATGAGTTAGAGAAAAACGAAAGAAAACAGAGAAAAAGAAGCAAACAGAGAAAAGCAACGAGTCAGTATTGCAGGACTGGTAGAGATAAACAAAAGGAGATAAAGTGAGAAACAAGGGCTTTGAAAAGAGAGTTCACTATAAAGACAGAACAACGAGAAAGAATACCAAAGAAAAGATAACGGATCCAAAGTATGAATGCAAACATACGTCCGAAAACAAATACGCGTTAACATACGGGCCACTTTGCCCTTTGGTACTCTTCTATCTATTGGCACAACATGAAGTGATCAATATTTTTATCACTCATTCTAATAAATTCCTTAGGTCCCCTTCGCAGAAAAACAGGAGCCCGTAGGAAGAAATGTGGTTGCCCCCTGATTTGGTAACATGCATGAGGTACATGTTCATGGGTTTGGGAAACACAATTGGTATTAAATATCTCCGCAGAAAGAAACTTTAGATCAGATGAGCGTGGAAGGCGTGCTGCTAGGCAGTCGTGCACCATTGTATCCAATATGTTTCTGCTAGGGTAACCCACTAGTGGTAATTCGTCGTGCAGGAACTGGCGGTAAACAGTATCAGTTGATCTGACTGGTGCACCATATGCACCCAGCAACCTTTCGGCCACAATGCCTGCTCACACATGAATGCTAAAGTAAACCTAGTGCCTTTCCATATTTTCGCTAGGACTTGCATCTATTCACACGTGGTTACTGTGGTAGTTTCTTAATCTATATTGTATGAATGGCGCTTCCTCCATAAACAAATTACAAGCTGTGAACTGTAGATTTTCAGAACCCCGTCTTAAATCACTGCCTGAGTTACAGTTCATCTTTTAGGCTAAGAACTTTGGCATATGGTAAGTAATATGGATAAAACAGATGCAGCACGTTCATTTCACCGTACACTTGTTTCGGGATCATGCTCTACTCGTCGCAAGACTGATTCTTCTATATCTGCCATGCGAACCGTACGAGGTCTCACGCGATTGCTTGCCCTCGTTGCAAATTACCCTTTGTCTGCAAGCTGCTGCAGCAACTCACTGTTTTTTGTTCTTCAGATACAATGTAGCGGCAAAGAAGCCATTTGGGTTATATGACATGTGCGTATTGATTAACACCGTTGGCTAAACTATAGCAGAATACCATGTCTTCCGTTTCCCGGGTGGAATAATAGTATTTCTCTCGCGTTCTTCACGCTTCACTGAATCAGTAATATTTTTTATGATGCCAGCACTACCTATGTCTACAAAAATCGAACACCTATGTGGAGAAGAACATTAGCAATGTAGCAAGGCACAAAAATATCAGACCACTTTGAAGTAAAGTGAGACGCCTATAGTCTACGTTAGTCTATTATTACAGTCGCAAAAGACGATGTAATTACGACCTACATTACTTGTACAATCTCAAAACGATACTCTCGAAGTAGCTGATGCACGGGGCAGTTGTCACCACTATGTCTGGCAGCAACGCAGTCAAGGTCTAAGAACAAGGAATGAGCGTTGTACCCTAACAGCAAGACAATCCGTAACTTTGAGTACATGGTGTTCTCGACACAATGGTTCACATCTCAACAAGTACTTTGGTTCCGGTTCATACGTTTGTATTTTATTCCTAGTTCCCGAAAGCACATCTCCTATAAAAATACGGGACTTTTTTTAGTTATCCTAGGTGGACATAAGCCCAACCACGACAAAAATTTATTTTGCATATATTTCAATACAAAAGATAAAAATCTGTCTCCCTTTGTGATAAATAGTAGACTTTCACCACAGTGTCACCTGTCAGAGTCGTATCTAGACATATCATGGGTCCAAATAACTCCGACTCACATGCCCCATACCATTACAGAGCCTCCACCAGCTTGAATAGTCCCCTGCTGACACGCAGGTTCATGGATTATTGAAGTTGTCTCCGTATCCGTACACGTCCAGCCGCTCCATACGATTTGAAAAAGAGACTCGTCCGACCAGACAACACGTTTCCACTCAGCAACAGTCCAATGTCTGTGTTGATGGGCCCAGGTGAGGCATAAAGCTTTGAGTCGTTGGCCATCAAGAGTACACGAGTGGGCCTTCGGCTCCGAAAGCCCATATCCATGATGTAAATCTGCAGCAATTTGCCTAAGGGTTGCACTTCTGCTACGTTGAACAATTCTCTTCAGTCGTCGTTGGTCCCGTTCTTACAGGATCTTTTTTCGGCAGCTGCGATGTCGGAGATTTGATGTTCACCGGATTCCGGATATTCATGGTACACTCGTCATAGGATCGTACGGGAAAATCACCACTTAATCGCTATCTCGGAGATGCTGTGTCCCATCGCCAGTGCGCTGAGTAACACCACGTTCAAATTCACTTAAATCTTGATAACCTGCCATTGCAGCAGCAGTAACCTATCTAACAACTGTGTCAGACACTTATTGCCTTATATAGGCGTTCCCGACCGCAACCCCGTATTCTGACGTTTACATATCTCTGTATTTGAGTACATGTGCGTATACCACCTTCTCTGGCTCTTCCGAGTATATACACTCCTGGAAATGGAAAAAAGAACACATTGACACCGGTGTGTCAGACCCACCATACTTGCTCCGGACACTGCGAGAGGGCTGTACAAGCAATGATCACACGCACGGCACAGCGGACACACCAGGAACCGCGGTGTTCGCCGTCGAATGGCGCTAGCTGCGCAGCATTTGTGCACCGCCGCCGTCAGTGTCAGCCAGTTTGCCGTGGCATACGGAGCTCCATCGCAGTCTTTAACACTGGTAGCATGCCGCGACAGCGTGGACGTGAACCGTATGTGCAGTTGACGGACTTTGAGCGAGGGCGTATAGTGGGCATGCGGGAGGCCGGGTGGACGTACCGCCGAATTGCTCAACACGTGGGACGTGAGGTCTCCACAGTACATCGATGTTGTCGCCAGTGGTCAGCGGAAGGTGCACGTGCCCGTCGACCAGGGACCGGACCGCAGCGACGCACGGATGCACGCCAAGACCGTAGGATCCTACGCAGTGCCGTAGGGGACCGCACCGCCACTTCCCAGCAAATTAGGGACACTGTTGCTCCTGGGGTATCGGCGAGGACCATTCGCAACCGCCTCCATGAAGCTGGGCTACGGTCCCGCACACCGTTAGGCCGTCTTCCGCTCACGCCCCAACATCGTGCAGCCCGCCTCCAGTGGTGTCGCGACAGGCGTGAATGGAGGGACGAATGGAGACGTGTCGTCTTCAGCGATGAGAGTCGCTTCTGCCTTGGTGCCAATGATGGTCGTATGCCGTGCAGGTGAGCGCCACAATCAGGACTGCATACGACCGAGGCACACAGGGCCAACACCCGGCATCATGGTGTGGGGAGCGATCTCTTACACTGGCCGTACACCACTGGTGATCGTCGAGGGGACACTGAATAGTGCACGGTACATCCAAACCGTCATCGAACCCATCGTTCTACCATTCCTAGACCGACAAGGGAACTTGCTGTTCCAACAGGACAATGCACGTCCGCATGTATCCCGTGCCACCCAACTTGCTCTAGAAGGTGTAAGTCAACTACCCTGGCCAGCAAGATCTCCGGATCTGTCCCCCATTGAGCATGTTTGGGACTGGATGAAGCGTCGTCTCACGCGGTCTGCACGTCCAGCACGAACGCTGGTCCAACTGAGGCGCCAGGTGGAAATGGCATGGCAAGCCGTTCCACAGGACTACATCCAGCATATCTACGGTCGTCTCCATGGGAGAATAGCAGCCTGCATTGCTACGAAAGGTGGATATACACTGTACTAGTGCCGACATTGTGCATGCTCTGTTGCCTGTGTCTATGTGCCTGTGGTTCTGTCAGTGTGATCATGTGATGTATCTGACCCCAGGAATGTGTCAATAAAGTTTCCCCTTCCTGGGACAATGAATTCACGGTGTTCTTATTTCAATTTCCAGGAGTGTATTTGAAGTACAATTTCCATTATTAAACATCGGAATTGCTTAGGGACATACTTTTTCAGTTTCCCGCACTAAAATTAGGTCGGGTCTAGTTCACTAAGACTTCTGTCGCCTCAGTGTATAAGTACGATGTAAAACTCTTAAGAATATGTAAAATACGTGCAGAGACAAATGAAAGCGATGAGTGGCACACTTACGAAGTCATGAGACTGGAGGAATTTACTGGGACAACAATACATGGGTAAATGAACTGTTACGGGAGTCCGCCAATTGAGACCAAGGCTGGCGCTCTCTCTCTCTCTCTCTCTCTCTCTCTCACACACACACACACACACACACACACACACACACACCAAGGGGAGAGAGTAGAGGCGAACGCCTAATGCGGCTGCACTGAGGACTGCGCTGCACACCCCCTTCCCCATGAAAAACCACACAAAAACCGCAAGACGTGCAGACAGTGGAGTGTCGGCCTGCCTTACAGAAGCTAACCGGTACCTCAAAATGATGCCGCACCAGCCTGGACACAGCTTGTCAACAGACTGCAAAGACAGGTCTTTCGTTTCTTGGTTGAGAAGCAATCACCGAGCGAGGTGGCGCAGTGGTTAGCACACTTGACTCGCATTCGGAAGGACGACGGTTCAATCCCGTCTCCCGCCATCCTGATTTAGGTTTTTCGTGATTTCCCTAAATCGTTTCAGGCAAGTGCCGGGATGGTTCCCTTGAAAGGGCACGGCCGATTTCCTTCCCAATCCTTCCCTAACCTGAGCTTGCGCTCCGTCTCTAATGACCTCGTTGTCGACGGGACGTTAAACACTAACCACCACCACCACCACCATGACGTTGCACTTGACCCCAACTGGTTGGTGCCATGCACGCACGCCACGGAGATTGGTTTTGATAGCGCTTTGCAACAAGAGACTATTTTTCTACAGAGAGTTAAGTCTGAATGCTTTCTCCTGTTTCATTGTGCCACACACAATGTGAAAGACTACTACTTCAGTCACTGACTTCACCTTCTTTGGTATCAGCACTCCCTGCACAGTGTACTGAACATTACAGCTGCTACATTGACACCATTATTTCTTTTTCTTTCGTATCTGTTTCTGACCGCTGCTAGATCAGTTCTAGAGGCCTTAATCGCCTCGTTTCTTTGATAGACAATTCTGTCTGGTCACTGTAGGTACAGTGCCCGTGCTCACCTCCTTGACGGATAAACAATCTAACCTGAGCTCTCCTTTCTGAACTGAACTATCAATTCCAGTGCCATGTGACTGTGAACAGGAAGCGTGCCTGATTTGATCAGACAGAACTTTCAAACGTACATTTTTGTGTGAACAACAAAATAACCATATGTGCGAACTCTGAAAGGTATCAAAAGCCACCTAAGAATATCGTTGTTTGCTTTGTAGTAGCGTATGTATGTTGTGCAGATTTAAGCATTTCACTGTCGCTCAATCCCTGGTGTTTAATAATTTGTGCAAGACCGGCATCCACAGCTTATTTACGACATTCTTTCTGTGTTACCAACTGAGCCAAAATATTACGTTATGTATCTGGAAATAAGCTGCATTTTGACATGTCGGAAATCGAAACGGCATCCGGCATTAAACCAAAAAAGTTAAGTGGAGACTCACTACAGGCCATTTGCAATTGCATTTTATGTTTATAGCGCGGAAAAGAATTAGCAGGCTACGTCTTCTATGTCTACGAGGGTGTAGCGTTCACGTTGTTTCGTTGCACGTTAAGGCTATGCAATGGGCTGGGATGGACTTGTGAATCGCATTCGTCATTGGCAGCTAGTGACGTTCGGTGTACTAACAGTTCGGTTCCTACGCGATGTCCGGGTTTCCGGGGGTGGGGGGGGGGGGGGCGGCGGGGAGGAGGAGGAGGAGAAGAAGAAGGAGGAGGACGAGTGTTTATCGTGCAGAGAATATCCGGAATTCTTGTATATCGTACGAAGCGCAACAATGGTTAGCCTACTTGACTCACTTTCGGAATGACTAAGTTAAAGTCCCAGTCTCTATCCTGATTTAGATTCCTCTGAGAAAGAGGCGGCTAATTTCCTTTCCTATACTCTGCAAGCCGAGCTTGGGTCCCGTCTTTAACGACCTCATCGTTGATGGGACGTTAAATCCTAATTGTCCTTCATTTATAATTGTTATTAGCGCAATGTAACGCTTTAAGACCTTGAGGAATATTTCGAAAGTCGAGTATGTACTATTCGATTAATTTTAAAAGCAGATGTTCAGCAATAGTCACTTTTCTTATCCATCTGTTTGCCATTAATGGCGTGGTAGGCAATTTCCAGTACCACATTAAATACATAGCATGTGTCAACCGATTTACTTTAAAGGTCACTGGGTTTATTCGGATTTGTTCTACAAGATAATTCAAGACGTTTCTAAGCACTTGACAGGAGCCAGTATATGTTCTGCTGTGCTCTTTTGTCTGGCTTTGCTACCTCTAAATATGTAATAAGTCGAAATATAATTTGATGAGGTTTTGCAGCGCTCACTGTTAAGTGTATTGTACCCGTTAGAGAGGTTTTCTTAGGAAGCTCGGAAGAGCGAGAGTGGTGTCCACCGTTGTTGTAGGTCTTATCCTACCTCCCCCACTCCCCCCAACCCATCCCCCAACCCCACCCCCCGCCCAAACATACTACTCCTGCCACGTATTTAGGCGAAGTGGTAAAGCGAAACTTGATTTTAATGTGGAGAAATGACTGTAATACACACTGCCTGCCGAAAGTGAAGCACTTACAAGGCACAGGAAATCAGTGTAGCTTCATACACGTACACACAGTTCTTGGGTATGGAAATGATTGGAGGACAATTCTCTGTATTCGATAGAACAGCCACCAGACTGCACTCCCAGTCCCAGTGTAGTTCGTGTGTAGAGCTGTTTCCAGGCCTGTTAGGGTACACAAGGCCCGTGAACAACCTCAGATGTCGATTGATTACTGTGAAAGACACGGAGATACCGATTACTCGTGCGGGACAGCACATAAAGGATTTTCAAAAGGCTCTCGTTGTGTGTCTCTGTTTTGGTGGCTAGTGGAAATGTGTAATAGCCAGTTTTGTGACGTGTTCGAGTGTGACAGCGGCGCAATGTTGGACTGCATGGGAAACAGAGCAGACGTACTCGTCGTCAAGGTTCTAATCGACCACGTCTGGCCACCTCCAGGGAGTATCTCCGCACTGTGCGCCAAGAACATCGTAATTCCTTCACATTTATGCCTGTCGTCCAAGAAGAGGTAATAGGCTCCCTATAACAATGTCTTTACTTGAAGATCAGGAACAGCTAGTTTTGGTACTACCGTCTCTTGCGTAGACTACCGTCAGCACAACAAAGCAGACGGCTGCTGAATTGGTACCGCCACCAGAGAGCACAGTCTACTCACGAATGGCACCGCATTATTTTTTTTAATTTATTGGCTTCTGGCATAAACCATATAGCCAGAAAAGGGAATAACTACAGATCTGGTATACAATATCATATATACAGCATAGGCATTAGAAATTACATTAAATCCAGTTATACTTCGCGGTACACTTTATACATTCACACACTCTAAACAGACTACTCATACTGAGTCCTTCGTGTCTGACTTGTAACTAGATGTCTGCTTCTTGCAGAAACCGGGCAATACTGACGCAGTCCGTTGTAGACTGTTGTCAAAACGAGTTCGTCAGTCACCGCATTGTATCCAGTGATGAACGGTCGTTCTACACTACCACAGGTCATCGTCGGCGAATATGGCAGCGAGTATGCTTTCGAGAGACACACCGGTGTTACTCTGTGTTATGGTATGGGGAGCCACCGGATATGCCTTCAGCTCACGGCTGGTACTGCCTATGGGAACACCTGCGGAACAACGGTGCGTCACGGATATCGTGCGTCCTCGCGTGGCTACTCTACATCTACTCGCAGATGGATATTCTGCAAATCACACTTAAGTGCCTGGCAGAGAGTTCATCGAACCACCTTCACAATTATCTATTATTCCAATCTCGTAACATCGCGGAAAGAACGAACACCTATATCTTTCCGCACGAGCTCTTATTTCCCTTATATAATCGTGGTGATCGTTTCTCCCTATGTAGGTCGGTGTCAAAAAAATATTTTCCCATTCAGAAGAGAAAGTTCGCTGGTTGGTTTAAAAGAGGGGGGGACGGACCAAACTGCTAGGTCATCGGTCCCTTGTTCCGAAGAAAACAAGGCCACGAGGGTGAGAATAACACAAACGAGACTGACAACACAAAACGGAATGAACCCATAGTTGAAAAGGGCAAATAGCAAGCCCTAAAACAGCTCGCCCTGTCCCCTCAGGGCAAAAAAAAAAGGGGAATGAAAAGTAAAACCACAAGAACGACAGAAGGGCAACAAACAAATGGATAAAAGGGGACAAGAAAATCACAGAAACGCAAGAAACAGGTAGAAGAGATTAAAACGACAGAGCAGATTACCATGGTTGCCTGACCATGAGAATAAAAAGGAGAAGCCAGCAACTATGGAACACGTTAAAACCTCCACGCTAAAGGCACTAGGGTGGAGGTCACAGAGGAACAAAGGACATGTGCTATAGGAGGCACCAACTTGGACACGGAAAGTACGAAGCGACAGGAAATTTTGGATAAAAATCCGGAGCGAGCCTCACAAACCCCACTTGTGTAATGCGGCAAGGATATGACGTCGCCCCGTCGTGTCATACGCTTTTCGTAAATCAAAAAAGACTGCAACAAGGTGTTGGCATCTGGAAAAGGCTGTTCGGATGGCAGACTCGAGGGGCACAAGATTATCAGTGGTAGAGCGACCCTGGCGGAAACCGCTCTGGCACGGAGCCTGTACGCCACGTGACTGCAGGGCCCGATCCAACCCAACCACAGACACACCATACCTTCCAGCAGTTTACAAAGAACGTTGGTGAGGCTGATTGGCCGATAGCTATCCACATCAAGCAGGTTTTTACCGGGTTTGAGCACCGGAATGATGGTGATCTCCCACCATTGGGATGGAAAGACGCCATCGCACTAGATCCAGTTGAAGAGGACGAGGAGATGTCGCTTGTAGTCGGACGAGACTGCGGATCCTATCTGGCCCAGGAGCTGTGTCGGGGCAATATGCAAGCGCACTGAGGAGCTCCCACTCTGTAAATGGAACTTTATAGGATTCACTGTAGCGTGTAGTGCACGAGAGGACTTTCTTTTCCATCCGACGTTTAATGGTGCGAAAGGCTGGAGGGTAAATTTCCGACGCAGAGGCTCGAGCACAGTGCTCAGCAAAGTGCTCGGCAATCGAGTTTGCATCGGTAGATAACACGCCATTGATGTTAACGCGAGGGACACCTGTTGCGGTCTGGTACCCAAAAACAAGTCTGATCTTCGTCCAGATTTGGGAAGGTGACGTATGGCACCCAATGGTCGAGGCGTATCTCTCCCAACACTCATGTTTTCGTCTTTTTATAAGCTGGCGAACGCGTGCATGGAGTCGTTTAAAGGCTATTAGGTGCTCTAGGGGAGAGTGCTGCTTATTCGCTGAAGAGCTCGCCGACGCCCTTTAATTGCCTCTGCGAGTTCTGGTAACCACCAAGTTACTAACTTTCGCCAAGGGCACCCTAAAGAATGAAGGATCGCGTTTTCCGCCGCAGAAACGATCGTTGCAGTGACCTGCTCAACCACAAAATCGATGGCATCATGTGGGGGAGATTTAACGGTTACAGCAGGGCTAAACGCTTCCCAGTCTGCCTTGTCGAAAGCCCATCTGGGTAGGAGTCCGAGGGCATGACGCTGGGGGAGTGACAGGAAGATAGGGAAGTAGTCACTACCACACAGACCGTCCCGTGCTCTCCAATGGACAGATGGGAGAAGTACTGTGCTGCAGAGGGATAAATCAATGGCCGAGTAAGTGCAGTGAGCCACACAAATGTGTGGGGGCCCAGTATTTAAGAGGCAGAAGTCGAACTGAGACAGCAAATTTTCGACATCTTTGCCTCGGCCAGTAACCACGGTGCCACCCCACAGGGGGTTATGAGCGTTAAAATCTCCCAAAAATAAGAAAGGTGTAAGGAGTTGATCAATCAGTGTAGCCAATGCCTTCAGTGGTACTGCACCACCTGGAGGAAAATATACATTGCAGACAGTTATTTCCTGCATCGTCTTTATCCTGACAGCCACAGCTTCAAGATGGGTGTGAAGGGGCACAGGTTCACTGTATATTGAGTTCAGGACATAGACATAAACTCCACCTGACTATTACAGTCGCTACATTTCTTGTAATCCCTATAGCATTGGAGGGCAGGGATCCGCAATGGCCAAGAGGGCAATGCAGAAAGCTGGTGTAAAGCTTAAGAGGTGCCTTAGCTCAGCAAGATGGTGGAAAAAACCGCCGCAATTCCACTGGAGGATGACGTGCTCGTGAGATTGGGAAGGCATGAAACACTCAATGAGGCTGTCTACGCCACAGGGTCACCTACTGCCACCGTATGAGTATCTGTGTGATCAAGCATCCATTGTGTTTGAGGGCCCAGAGAGATCTAGTCCTCAGTGGACGCCAGCATCTCGACTTCGTCCTCAGACACAGAGCTTGTAGGCAGTGGTGGTACGGGAGCCACCGCAACGTCTGGGTTTTTGGGGTTCTTCTTTTTGGTTTTCTCCCGCTGCACCTTCGGCTTTTTTAGCTGGAAAGGCTTCTCAGGGACTGAGGAGGACCGTGAGGCCCTACAACCAGTTACCTGTGGTTGCTTCAGCCACTAGCGGAGGTCTGCTTTGCCAGTGGTAGGAATGTGGGAAGGGAGTGAGCCAAGGGACCTCTTCCTAGCGAGAGTAGCCAAAGAAGATGTACGCTTCTCCATCGGATAAGTGGGGCCTGATGTCCCTGGTGGTTTGGGGTGGGGGTTGGTTCCTGAAGTAGGTTGTGCAGGAGCAACAGGAGCACCAGGGCGGGAAGTGATCCCCTCCATCAAGGGGGCAGGTGGAGTCTGACAGCTCTGAGAGCCAACTTTACACGGTGGAACAGAAGGTGGAAGAACTGTTGTCGTAGCAGCGGCTTAAGTGGATGTCATACGCACAGGATGTAGCCTCTCATACTTCTGCTTAGTCTCAGTGTAGGTCAGTCGGTCCAGGGCCCTGTATTCCATGATTTTCCTCTCTTTCTATAAGATGAATGATGCTTTCTGCAGTTGACACAGATGGGAGGCGGGGCACATGGAGTATTGGAATGTGATGGACGTCCACAATCTCGACATGTGGTGGTGGAAGTACAGTGGGAAAACATATAGCCGAACTTCCAGCACTTAAACCACCACATCGGGGGAGGGATATAACGGCTTGACATCACAGTGGTAGACCATCACCTTGACCTTCTAGGGTGAGATGTCACACTCTAAGGCCAAGATGAAGGCACCAGTGGCAACCTGATTACCCTGACACCTCCCATTGTGTGGCCAGGGAGGGGAACGATTTGGGGTCTTATTTCATCGAAGTTAGACTTTGACCTCTTAGAGACTGCTGGTGGTGGACCACCAGCAACAGATGACATATTACGCTTCAAGGCGTGTCATCCACTCTGATGCCACCCACTCTGACCAGGGGCCCTCCCCACGGGCACATCACCCAGCCTCAGAAAGGGCCACGCATGATGACCACTGCTGGGAGTCCCAATGTCCCAGGGAGACAGGTATGTACTCCTTGCCATATGTGGGGAATTAACAGCGCAAGCATCAGCAGAGCAATCTCTGTCAGGGGGCTACAACCAACATGGTACATGGTGGCCCGATCACAATGGACTGGCTACTATGTTGGATATGAGGTGCAAAGAATTCCATGGTCATCGTCGGCGTAGAAACCGACACTGCATAGTGGATCGAGGAAAACGCACACAGGAAGGTGTCCTCGCCCATGAGATGGAGAATGAGCGGGACTGCAATGCCACGACGAGAAAGTGGGCAAAAGATCTCAATGCACAATGGACATGATGCACCATGTAATTTGCTCTTCCCCAATTGGCTCGCTCTTCGAGAAAATTTTGAAAAATAGAGGCCAGACCCTACAGGGGACCATCACAAAGGCCAAAACGTGTGAGACTCCTTTTGATCGCCTCTTACAACAGGCCAGAGTACCACAGGCCTAATCTAATCCCCAAACCCGCATGGGGAAAGAAAGTTGGTGATTGGAATTTCGTGAGAAGACCCCATCGCAACCGAAAACTCCTTTCTTTTAATGATATCCACCCCAAATATTGTACCATTTTAGTGACATTCCGCCCCCCCCCCTATTTCACAGTAATACAAAAAGTGCTGCCCTTCTTTGAATTTCTTCGATGCACACGGTCTGTCCTATATGGTAAGGATCCCACACCGTGCAGCAGTATTCTAAAAGAGGATGGACAAGCGTGGTGTAGGCAGTCTCCTTAGTACATCTGTTACATTTTCTAAGTGCCCTGCCAATGAAACGCAGTCTTTGGTTAGCCTTCCCCAGAACATTGTCTCTGTGTTCCTTCCAATTTAAGTTATTCATAATTGTAATTCCTAGGTTTTTAGTTGAACTTACGGCCTTTAGATTTGACTGATTTATCGTGTAACGGAAGTTTAACGAATTCCTTTTAGCACTCATGTGGATGACCTCACACTTCTCAGTATTTAGGTTCAACTGTCAATTTTCGCACCATTCAGATATCTTTTCTAAATCGTTTTGCAATTTGTTCTGATCTTCTGATGACTTTATTACTCGATAAACGACAACGTCATCTGCAAACAACCTAAGACGGCTGCTCAGATTGTCTCCCAAATCCTTTATATAGATAAGGAACATCAAAGGGCCTATAACACTACCTTGAGGAACGCCAGAAATCACTTGTGTTTTACTCGATGACTTTCCGTCAATTACTACGAACTGTGACCTCTGACAGGAAATCACAAATCCAGTCACATAACTGAGACGATATTCCGTAAGCACGCAATTTCACTACAAACCGCTTGTGTGATACAGTGTCAAAAGCCTTCCGTAAATCCAGAAAATATGAAATCTATATGAAATCCCTTGTCAATAGCACTCAGCACTTCATGTGAATAAAGAGCTAGTATTGTTTCACAAGAACGATATTTTCTGAACCCTGACTATGTGTCAACAGACCGTTTTCTTCGAGGTAATTCATAATGTTTTAACACAATACATCGGTTTTAATGATATGGGCCTGTAATTAAGTGGATTACTCCTACTAACTTTCTTGAATATCGATGTGACCTGTGCAACTTTCCAGTCTTTGGGAACGGATCTTTCGTCGAGCGAACTGTTGTATATGATTGTTCCGTGTGGAGCTAATGCATCAGCATACTCTTAAAGGAACCTAACTTTTGTATAGTATGGATCAGAGGACTTACTTTTATTAAGTGATCTAAGTTGCTTCGCTACTACTTTTACGTTACTCATGTTGGCAGCTGTTCTTGATTCTAATTCTGGAATATTTACTTCGTCTTCTTTTGTGAAGGCATTTCGGAAGGCTGTGTTTAGTAACTCTGCTTTGGAAGCACTGTCTTCGATAGTAACTCCATTGCTACCGCGCAGAGAAGGCATTGATTGTTTCTTTCAGCTAACACACTTCACATACGACCAGAATCTCTTTGGATTTTCTGCCAGGTTTCTAGACAAAGTTTCGTCGTAGAAACTGTTATAAGCATTTCGCATTGAAGTCCGCGCTAAATTTCGAGCTTCTGTAAAAGATCGCCAATCTTGGGGATTTTGCGTCTATTTAAATTTGGCATGTTTATTTCGTTGTTTCTGCAATAGTGTTCTAACCCGTTTTCTGTACCAAAGAGGATCAGCTCCGTCGTTTGTTAATTTATATCAAATAAATCTCTCAATTGCTGCCAATACTATTTCTCTGAATTTAAGCCACATCTGGTCTACACTCATTAATTTGGAAGGAGTGGAGATTGTCTCTCAGGAAGGCGTCAAGTTAATTTTTATTTTCTTTTTTGAGTAGGTATATTTTTCGTTTATTTTCAGAGGATTTTGGGGATACAATATTCAATCCCGCTACGGCAACCCTGTGTTTAGTAATCCCTGTATCCGTTTTGATGCTCGTTATTAACTCAGCATTATTTGTTGCTAAGAGGTCAAGTGTGCTTTCACAACCGCTTACTACTCGCTTGGGCGCATGAACTACCTGCTCGACATAATTTTCATACGTCAGTGCAGTGGTGCCAGTTTTCAGTATGACAACACTTTTTCACACATTATACGTGCCTCTATTAAGCGTCCGAATGATGTTGAGGTACTCCTGTGGCAAGCTTGGTCCCCAGATCTCTTCCGATGAAACATGTGTGGCACCAGCCAATCCCACAGCCGTATCGATGATATCAGGCACCAGTTACTACAGTCTCGGTCAGTTTGCCTCAAGAGAGGATACACCGTTTTTGCGACACCCTTTCCAACAGAACTAGTACATTTATCTAGTCCAGAGAGATGCAGCTCATATAGTGTAGTCACTGAAGTAACTTCACATACTCTACACCTCTTTGAAGTTTGATTTCGTTTCCTCCTCTCCGTTTGAATGCTCCAGTTTTTCACTTTTTGTTCCTGTTGTCGGCTATTATTGGTTTTGTTCAAACCTCAACTACTGCTCTGAACGACTATGACTAGTGTGTTCTACCCTTTTAAGAAATAATCTCAGTCATATCTCACAGTTTTGACGTACTCATTTTTAGGACACCGCAACTCAATCGGTAATAACGGAAACTTTGTGGGATCGCTTCATTGTCCATCCGTCTGTTCGTCTGACTTAAGAACCCTTTTTCTCAGAAACGGTTGGACGTATTCAGTTAAAATTTATGTCACCTACTAAGGTCTACGGTCCCTTGGCTGCGTAAGACCTTTAAGCTTCTAACTTAATGCAGTCAAAAGATACTGCCATTGAGGTAACATTTTGATACTCGTAAACTCTCTCATTAAAACCTACACGATACTTCCTGTTGATCTAGATTCGTGTAACTCGGGAAAAAACAATGTTTCACTGTAAAAGTAGGCAAAAGGATTCTAAATTCGTTAAATTGTAATGCTATCATATAAAAAAAATGTTTTTGCCGGTGGAACTCGCATTGCATTCAACTGCATGCAAGCTTAAAATGTAAGTTGTTGTAGTAGTAGTCATTTAGTAAGCAACTGAAAAAAAATTATTAAATCTTTTGCTGGGGTTTGTAAATTGAAGACCCACGCTCGCCCTTTTTTTGTGTCCGAGCTAGTCTCAAGAACTACTGTAGAGAATCTAATAAGGTCACGAAGTACCCTGGATTGATATCGTTAAGAGGCAAAAATCTGAGATTCTCAATTCCCGGGATGAATGAGCTACCTACACACACAATCAAGTTTTTTGCGGAACTCCTAATCGCAGTTGGCCAATTTTTATCGTAAGTACCGCTGTCTGTCATACGTGCAGTTATAAGAAACTGACTTCTTTGTATATACTTGTCTTACTATTTTAATAACTTTCCAGTAACAGTCATTATTTATTATCATCGTCTAAAGTTGACTTCCGTTTACACTGATAAATGCTGCAATATGTTGAAGTCACAGCTTCTCTCCACTTACGTTATATAC
The DNA here is from genome assembly GCF_021461385.2 of Schistocerca piceifrons. Lineage (NCBI taxonomy): Eukaryota > Metazoa > Arthropoda > Insecta > Orthoptera > Acrididae > Schistocerca > Schistocerca piceifrons. The sequence goes on from NC_060140.1 coordinate 619,782,019, forward strand.
AACATACACATCGTCTGTGGCTGATCTTGCCTTTCCTAAACGCTTGTTGTACTCAGTCAGTGACAATTTCTACAGGGTGGGACAAATAAAAGTGGCCCGGAAAACAGGTTTCCAGGGTACAAAGAAACAAAGCAGAGGAAACGAAATACAGAAGTAACCTGACTACAGCAGATGTTGAAAGTGACCACCATTCTTGGCATTTTTGAGCCCTGGTCAGCAAGTTGCTTAAGACGGATCGAACCTGGACTGCTGGATTTGCTGCAGTCTCATACGAAATGTTCTGCTGCTATTCTTGAAAATTATGAGTCTTCTTGCGATACACCTTAGACTTGAGGATTCCCCATACAGAGTAACCGCACAAAGATCAGATGACCTGGGTGGCCAGCTATGGCCGGGACTGATCTCTGTTAACAACTATGTCAAGCGTGAATACGTGTATGTAAATGTGCCTCAAGGAACTGATGTGGATCACATGGAGGGCGTACATATGGTGTGCACTTCACGGGGTGTGGTTGTATGCATACATTCACGTCCAGTCGTATCCTCTCGTCCTGGCCACTTCTTTGCCCCACCCTGTACAATTATTTTTGTTGAGATGACTTACACTTTTGTAATTTTTACATGTTTTGCTATTATCTGTCCAGAAAAAAATTCGTCTGTCTTCCATGCAACGGATAATTCAATTGTTCACCAGCGCTACTGATTATACACAGTAACTTAGTATGTCCTACATTTCAGTAATTCTGTGTTTACTTAATCTATCGCAGTAGGTTGCTTTCGTGAAAAATCCGAAGATATCTAGAAGGACTAGTCCCTGCTCGTGCTGCTCATTTACGAGATAAGTCTTCCAGAAAATTACGCATCTGAAAAACAGTCGCGGCTGTCGGGCAGGCCTGCCGCGGAACATTCCGCTCGCTCGTCAGACGGTATCACGTTACAAGGTCGGTGAATTCAGTATTAGCGTAGGCAGCCAGAAAAACATCCTGTGGTGTTGAGGCTGCTACGACAGAAACGAGTGACCTGCTTTCCTAACTTATGAGTCATTGAAGAGCGTGTAAATTTCACATCTCCACGAAGCATTCTCGTTGAAGTACGTAAGAGTTTCAGGTACTAACATTCAAGGAATTAACTAAGCACAGTCTTTTGCTTATTGGTCTTTGTAGTTAACACTACAATATACGAACTTTTTATAAATCGCAAAGAGCAGAATGCCATACGAACTTTTAAGATATTTCTACAGGCAGAGCATTACATTTATAAAGTAATTTAATGTTATTTTAAATCATATGTATGTATGCTGACTAACAACAGACGGTCGAGCTAGTCTATATCGTGTGACATTAGAGCACATTCGACTGACATCTCCCAAAGATAATTTTACGTCTCTAGGTCAGAGGACAGTACCATAAATTTCCCTTCTTCCTCTTCCGCTACTAGGTATTGTTTCATAATGTCGTTTAATAAGCATATGACTAAATGATTCCAAAGTAACTAAATATACACTCCTGGAAATTGAAATAAGAACACCGTGAATTCATTGTCCCAGGAAGGGGAAACTTTATTGACACATTCCTGGGGTCAGATACATCACATGATCACACTGACAGAACCACAGGCACATAGACACAGGCAACAGAGCATGCACAATGTCGGCACTAGTACAGTGTATATCCACCTTTCGCAGCAATGCAGGCTGCTATTCTCCCATGGAGACGATCGTAGAGATGCTGGATGTAGTCCTGTGGAACGGCTTGCCATGCCATTTCCACCTGGCGCCTCAATTGGACCAGCGTTCGTGCTGGACGTGCAGACCGCGTGAGACGACGCTTCATCCAGTCCCAAACATGCTCAATGCGGGACAGATCCGGAGATCTTGCTGGCCAGGGTAGTTGACTTACACCTTCTAGAGCACGTTGGGTGGCACGGGATACATGCGGACGTGCATTGTCCTGTTGGAACAGCAAGTTCCCTTGCCGGTCTAGGAATGGTAGAACGATGGGTTCGATGACGGTTTGGATGTACCGTGCACTATTCAGTGTCCCCTCGACGAGCACCAGTGGTGTACGGCCAGTGTAGGAGATCGCTCCCCACACCATGATGCCGGGTGTTGGCCCTGTGTGCCTCGGTCGTATGCAATCCTGATTGTGGCGCTCACCTGCACGGCGCCAAACACGCATACGACCATCATTGGCACCAAGGCAGAAGCGACTCTCATCGCTGAAGACGACACGTCTCCATTCGTCCCTCCATTCACGCCTGTCGCGACACCACTGGAGGCGGGCTGCACGATGTTGGGGCGTGAGCGGAAGACGGCCTAACGGTGTGCGGGACCGTAGCCCAGCTTCATGGAGACGGTTGCGAATGGTCCTCGCCGATACCCCAGGAGCAACAGTGTCCCTAATTTTCTGGGAAGTGGCGGTGCGGTCCCCTACGGCACTGCGTAGGATCCTACGGTCTTGGCGTGCATCCGTGCGTCGCTGCGGTCCGGTCCCAGGTCGACGGGCACGTGCACCTTCCGTCGACCACTGGCGACAACATCGATGTACTGTGGAGACCTCACGCCCCACGTGTTGAGCAATTCGGCGGTACGTCCACCCGGCCTCCCGCATGCCCACTGTACGCCCTCGCTCAAAGTCCGTCAACTGCACATACGGTTCACGTCCACGCTGTCGCGGCATGCTACCAGTGTTAAAGACTGCGATGGAGCTCCGTATGCCACGGCAAACTGGCTGACACTGACGGCGGCGGTGCACAAATGCTGCGCAGCTAGCGCCATTCGACGGCCAATACCGCGATTCCTGGTGTGTCCGCTGTGCCGTGCGTGTGATCATTGCTTGTACAGCCCTCTTGCAGTGTCCGGAGCAAGTATGGTGGGTCTGACACACCGGTGTCAATGTGTTCTTTTTTCCATTTCCAGGAGCGTATTATACAGATTGGGTCGAGGCATAAGTTCGTAGCGAGCAGTTTTTCCATAAGTTTAATAAACACAACAGATACACACAACCGAGACTTTATTAATTAATAATATATCCTCCTTCACTATTTACAACAGCCTGCCAGTGCTTTTCTATTCCGTGACTGTAGAAATCACGTGGTTTTGAGACGAAGAACTTGTCGAGCCATGTTCGGAGAGCATTTTCATCCAGAAAGAACGTTTCTTGAAAGCTGTTCTATGTAGAGTGGAAAATGCGAAAATCTAAGGGCACAAGAGCAGGTAAATAAGGTGGGCGTGAAATAACTTCCCAGACCAACTCCTCTCTAGTGTTTGTCAGTCTAGCAGAATGCAGGCGTGTGTACGTGGAGTATCATCACTTCACGGAGTCTTCATGGTCTTTGTTCTTGCACTGCGTCTGCAAGATGTCTCAGTTGCTGACAATAAAAGTCAGGTGTGGTGGTTACATCCAGGGGAAGCAATTCTTAGTGCACCACAACGTCGCTGTTCCACCAGATGCATAACTCTTTTGTGGATACGAGCAGCTAATGTAAAAACGATCCTCTTTAAAATGATAAAACCATTTTTTGCCGTGCTCTATACAGTGGCACTATTACCAACAAGGCGCAAATGTTTCTCTCTGCCTCCGCTGCTGTAATCCCTCAACTGAACTCAAAAAGCAGAATATGTCGCAAATGTTCCGAATTCCCTACTTATCACTCCATTTTCTAGCGTCCACAACCCCAATCGCTTTCGCCAAATGACAAACTGACAATATGTAAAGTCAAATAGCAACAGTGAATTACAAATAAAAACGACAATCGAGAAATAAACACTTACCAACCGGAACACCAACATTCAAAACAAAAACGCTACGAACCTAGGCACCAGCCTATTACAAAGATAGTTTGAAATGAATTTCCGGAGACGCGAAATGATTTTCGAACAAGCTAATTTCTAGTTGCCTCAGTAAATTTCATTGCTGCATAGTATAATTTAGGGAAGAGATATTACGGGTATCAATCATTATAAAAGTCGTAAAACTCTTCGATGCGGAGTGCATATAACAGAAGCGAACACAAAAAGAAGCAATATTCTAAGATTACTCAGATGTGTAAATGTACTATACCCATGATGTCACTGACGCAGTATGCCTTTTTCTAGTTTCATTTTTATTATTAACAGTAGGATCATGTAATAGAAGCTGCTTTAATAACGTTATGTTGCCTTATGACGATCGTTTCGACTGGAACTAGTAGCAAAGAAAGTTTTTTACCAACAGCTTTTGGTCCTTAATAAAAATTACTGTCTGCAAATATGTACGAACTGTGGATCAACATATACTACAGCTGGAAGAGGGACAATCTGCTTTGAACACTATATTTACAAATACTAGAAATACAGGCATCAGATACATTCGACTTTTCATTCTTAAGCTATTTTAATTGTCATCTTGGTCTTCACGATACGATTATAAGGAGACACTACTGTACTGCGATATACCTCAGGGTAACAGTTTCGGAAAACTAATATTTTGGCCTTCTCTTTGTCGTCCTCCGCTTCGGTGCCATTAATGTTCCTCAGTGACTAGTCAGATGGCCTTGATCTATTTACCAACTTCAGTAACATTAAAACTTCTCAGAATGGGCATATGAGTAGTGAAACTGAACAGCTGAACAGTTCTAATTTCTAGGTGTTCAGTTAGATAGTAAACTGTCGTGGGAATCCCATGTTCAGGGTCTTTTTCAAAGACTTAATGCTGCCATTTTTACTATTCGAACTGTATCTGAAGTGAGTGATCGTTCGACACGAAAATTAGTCTACTTTGCTTATTTTCATTCACTTATGTTGTATGGTATTACATTTCGGGGTAACTGTTCCCATTCTAAACGGAAATTTTCCTCAGAAACGGGCGGTTCGGGCAATAAGTGGTGTAAGTTCACGAACCTTTTGTCGACCCCTGTTCACGAGTCTGGGTATTTTGACATTGGCCTATATATATATATATATATATATATATATATATATATATATATATATATATATATATATATATATATATTCCTTACAGTCATTTATTATTAACAATATTAGATTATTGCCAAGAATAAGCAGCTTTCACTCAGTTAATACTCAGCAGAAATCAAACTTGCATTTGGATCGGACTTCCTTAACTCTTGTGCAGAAAGGTGTGCAGTATACTGCTGCATCCATTTTCAATAAGGTACCACTCGAATTCAAAAATCTTAACAGTAATCCATGCGCTTTCAAATCGAAACTGAAGAGTTTCCTCAAGGATCACTCCTATTTTGTCGAGAAGTCCCTTGAAACACAAAGCTGATTCTTGTTGTATTGTTGATTGCGTTTACTTTTACTTATCTACTGACTTTTTCGGGTACATAGACATTTTATTTTATCTGTTATTATTTTTATGTTGTAATTTCATGTACTGACATGTTCCATGACTTTGGAGATTTGCTTCTCAATTTGGTCCCACGGAACTTGACGTGTAAATAAATAAATATTTTTTTCAGGTTTTGGAATGTCACTGTCTAACTCATTGAGGACATGACTTTCCTTCCTTTCATTTAGGATTAGTTCAGCTTTTGCTCGTTAAAATGACTATCTACTTTTAAGTTTGTTGTAAAGGTCTCGTTCTTTTCTGAGAAAATTTTTAAAACGCTGTTGAATCAGCTCACAACTTTTCGACATACCTGTCGGAGGCGTACGTACAATTCATATAGCCAATAAACGAAAAATTGCAAGATGCAGAGGCGCTAAAATTTCTACGTTGCTATCAACATAGTTGAAGTGATCATCAGGAAGAAACAATCAGGAAGTATTTCACCCACAGCTATGCATTATTCGCTATTAGCGTACACCCTGTTGATACTAAAAAGTAAGAGAGAAAAAAAGACTTGGAGTTTGATTGCCAGGACAGGACAAAAAAGTCAATCTGGTACTCTTCGAACTATGCGCCTAGACTGAGCGCTGTGTTCCACGTTGCAGCGTCCTGCTGGTAGATGTCATCGTTTCGAGGAAAACCAAATGCCCGTATGGGTGGAAATGGTGCCCAAGGACAGGTGCATGTAAGGGTTGATCCATTGTGCCTTCCAGAGCAAGGAGATCACCACGAAAACATTTCCAAACCCATAACGGTCCCTCCTGCGGCATTGCCCCTTCTGACCAGTGTTACAGGATGTTTGCTTTCAAACGCTTCGCGCCGTACACGCCAACGGCCATCTGTCCGGTGGAGCATAAAACGCAGTTTATCTTAAAAAGCCACCTGCCGCGACTCAGCAAACATTCAGTTGCAGTACTGGTGTAGAAATTACAATATCCTTCGCCGATGAACAGCAGTCATCATCGGTGCACAAACCGGTGCCTGCTGCGGAGGCCTGTACGCAGGAAAATTCTGTGAACGGCCTTGAGGAGTGACAGTTCATCTGGGCGTTCAGTTGCTCAACAGTTGTACATATATTCGTCTGCACACATCTCCACAACCGCCGTTCACCCCTGTCATCTACGGTCCGTGGAGTACCACAGATGCCTGGATGTTGGTTTTGGATGGTACCATTTTGTCACGCACGTTATACAGTACTTTGACCACGATGGCGCAAGAACAGTTTACAGACTAAGCCATTTCGGAAATGCTTCCACGCTTATTCCGAAAGGCAGTGATTATGTCGTTTTGAATGTCAGATAAATCCGAATAACACCAAAGACTGCACTGCTTCCGCGACCCAAGGACTCCACTGCTAGTGCTGCTAGTGCTCCCATGCACCATCTTGGAGTGGTTATTGCACGTCTAAGGTGTCAGGCAAATCCAAAACCTTCCATGAAAACCCTGACATGATAGCAAATCCGGCAATATGTCACATGGCTCCGAATAAATCCTGACATTAAATTAACCAAAGTAATATGATCAACGAGTGAGCAAATGGAATACCACATACTAACACAAGAACGCCTAAATGCATGTCATACCTTCCCACCGTGAAACAGACGCAATTCCGATGGGAGAAAGGAGAACAGAAACCGAGAGCAGAGCCGTGTAGGCTAGAAGGTCCTACGATAAGGGACACCCACATCACCGGCCGACCGTCGGGAGGTCTATACCCCAGCCCATGTTAAAAGATAGAGCCCTCCAGAAGAACAGTGTAGATCTTACAATAACACTTAAAGGGCCACACCAGCTGCAAGTTTTAGCGTGAGACTATACGCATCTCTGTTATGTAGCAAACATTAAAAACATTGCCCCACCACGAAAAGTATAACGTTTCTCATTGGATAGACAGAATTTTTGTAGGGGGAGCTTAAGGTTAACATTGAGACACTGACTGGTCAGTTGAAAATACAGCCAGATACCTTTTTCTTAAACCAAATTCTGTAAACAGTAGCAAGGAGAAGTTCAAGAGAGTTGCTACTGAGACGGCGAGGTGTGTGGAGCTGCGCCACCCACCGCCCCTGACGCTGCCTAACCACCGACAAGGTAATGAACGCACACGATGCTGCATAAGAGTGCACAAGGCTTCACTCAGAACTGCAGAAGTCTCATCTGTTACATCCCCTTTTTACGTAATACTAGTGTCGATCGTCAATTAACCTTCGTGGTATTCACATTTGCTACTTGAAGTTAAAATCTGAAACGCAATGATTTTTCTGTTATATAATTATTGAGAAGCCACATCAACCACTTAATTTACGACAACTTAAATAAGTAATTAAAGATAATTGAGGGTCACTGTAGACCATTTTTGATAGTTTTTTCTTTTATGAAACTTAATTTAAAGCTAGATTATAGATATGATATGGCATAGGTCATCCTTCGATCCATTATAGAACTTGGAAACCCATTCAGGGAATATTCGTTCACATTTTTGTTGAACGCAGTTGGTTTTTATCATCCTGTATTAAAATATTTCCTTTTATCAATAGTACAATTTATAAACAATGTTTTGTGAGTAGAATAAAAATTCCAATGGTAAACTTAACTGCTTTTTCGACGTTATTTTACCAGCTAACTAAAAATAGGAAAGCCTTGAACCCCTTCCACTAAATTTAGTTAGTATTAAGATTCTTTTACAGGGAATTCAGTGGAGCTGATGCTGAAATCATTAAGTATTTGAATATATCATCTCTAGTCTCACTGAACTCTTCTGAACTCTACATGTCATGTGCGGTCTGGCGTCTCCTTACCAGCAACAGGTCCCAGGTTCAAACTAGCAATTCCCTAAAAAACACTTTCAGAGCGTCGTTGAGCGAAAGTGGTAGGGAGACATGACTCAGAACAAACAGACACAACGCAGAATGTTAGACACGTTGACGTCAAACATAGACAGTGGTCACATTAAAGCCACACACCTTGGAGGATTCTATTAAATTTAGTATACTTTCATATGTTATACCAATTTAAAAAATGAAAATACTTTTGCGAATTCCTGATAATCTTATTTTGTTTAAATTTTTTAATTATTTAGCTATTTATTTCCTTATTTTTCACTTTAATATGACTACTCATATTCTTCATAGCTAGACACTATTTCATAGTGGCTGTGGCACGATGACTAGAATTCTGAACAGGGAAATGTTTCTTGCAGCTACACCATCGAAAACGTAAAATTTTGCAACGATATTGCCGGGAGTAGAGTTGGTTAAATTTTACTCTGCTTATAAATTTAAGACGTAACTCCACAGGCTACTCACATTACTGTGACCAGGGCCTGTGGTCGACGTCAACGTGCAATAATTACTGACAGACGGCAAGTGCCTACACTAGCAGTGGAGTGTATACAAAGAATGGAGGCAAGAGGAAAATACTGCCGGGGACAAGGGTAAAAGCATTTCAGAAACGGCTTAGCTTTTAAACTGTTCGCGTGCCACCATGGATAAATTATGTTGTGTACGACAAAATGGCGCTACGTAAAAGCGACGCAGAGGCGACTGTGGTGCACCGAGCGCCAAAGTTAACAGGCCTGAATGAGGGCTCTGCAGATGTGCGCGGGCGAATAGGTATGCAACTGTTGAGCAACTGACCACCCACATCTGACCCACCACTCTAAGACCGTTCAGCGGACGCTGCTGAGTGTAGGCCTCCACATCAGACACCTGTTTCATGCACCGATGATGACCGCTGTTCGTCGGCGATGAAGAATGGAATTCCAGCTCCAATACAGCAACTCAAAGTTCACTGAGTGACTACAGGTGGCCTTTTAAGATTTTTCGCGTTTTATTCCCCATCGGACAGATGGCCGTTGGCATGTACCGAACGCAACGTCTGACAGCGAACAATCTACAACATTTGTCGGAAGGGCCAGGCCGGAGATGTGAGCATTATGGTTCTGGTAATGTTTTCGTGGCATTCCATGGGTATCTCGTCATGTTGGAAGGCACAATGAATAAACACTATATTGCCTCTATTCTTGAAGACCATGTCCACTCCTACATACACTGTATTTCCTTGGAACGATGGCAGTTACCAACAGGATAATGCAACGTATCACACAGCTTGCACTGTACGTACTTGGTTAGAAGGGCACCAGGATGAATTCACTGTACTTTTTTTTTTAGATTCATCAGTTGGACACGACACTGGAGTCGGCACAAGGATATAAACAACATGAATAGAAGTTATTTTTGAACGAACTTCGTTAAGTTGGCAGCAAACCAAAGACAACGTAAAACTTAAGGAAGTTACAATATTTACGTTGTTGATAGCACAGTGTTCGAACCGATAGCTATGATTACTGGAAAAAGAAAAATAGTACACTATAAGCAAGAAGGAAAAACACTGAAATATGTACAATAGTTCGGAATACAAAATTATGCTTTTGTTTCGGAAATAAAATGGTAGTGCGACCTCCAGACCAGATGAGAGGAAATGCAGATCCCAGCACACTAAGAAATTACTTATTTACATAAAAAAACCGTCGTGAACTGTTTGATAATCTAAAAATGACAAAACTGTATCATTATAGATCCCGCTGAAGCTGCCTTAGAGCAAGAAAAAGGCGAATCGCCTGGGAAAATTAAGTAGCAGCAAGAAAAGGCGATTTTATTTAAAAAAAACTAGTTTTAAAATAATTTTTTCCTAAAGCTCATGATGATCCATGGAACTCTTCTAACTTATAAAAAACTATTTTTACAATCAGTAGGCTATTTTCCCATAAAATATGCCCCGGAACAAATGTTTTTTAGAGCATACGCAACAGAAACCAAAACGGCCTTGCTGTGCTGGTACTGCGAACGGCTGAAAGCAAGAGGAACCTACAGCCGTAATTTTTCCCGAGGACATGCAGCATTACAGTATGATTAAATGATGATGGCGTCCTCCTGGGTAAAATATTCCGAAGGTAAAATAGTCCCCCATTCGGATCTCCGGGCGGGTACTACTCAAGAGGACGTCGTTATCAGGAGAAAGAAAACTGGCATTCTACGGATCGGAGCGTGGAATGTCAGATCCCTTAATCGGGCAGGTAGATTAGAAAATTTAAAAAGGGAAATGGATAGGCTAAAGTTATATATACTGGGAATTAGTGAAGTTCGGTGGCAGGAGGAACAAGACTTTTGGTCAGGTGATTACAGGGTTATAAATACAAAATCAAATAGGGGTAATGCAGGAGTAGGTTTAATAATGAATAAAAAAATAGGAGTGCGGGTTAGCTACTACAAACAGCATAGTGAACGCATTATTGTGGCCAAGATAGACACAAAGCCCATGCCTACTACAGTAGTACAAGTTTATATGCCAACTAGCTCTGCAGATGATGAAGAAATTGATGAAATGTACGACGAGATAAAAGAAATTATTCAGGTAGTGAAGGGAGACGAAAATTTAATAGTCATGGGTGACTGGAATTCGTCAGTAGGAAAAGGGAGAGAAGGAAACATAGTAGGTGAATATGGATTGGGGGGAAGAAATGAAAGAGGAAGCCGCCTTGTAGAATTTTGCACAGAGCTTAACTTAATCATAGCTAACACTTGGTTCAAGAACCATGAAAGAAGGTTGTATACCTCGAAGAATCCTGGAGATCCTAAAAGGTATCAGATAGATTACATAATGGTAAGAGAGAGATTTAGGAACCAGGTATTAAATTGTAAGACATTTCCAGGGGCAGATGTGGATTCTGACCACAATCTGTTGGTTATGAACTGCAGATTGAAACTGAAGAAACTGCAAAAAGGCGGGAATTTAAGGAGATGGGACCTGGATAAACTGAAAGAACCAGAGGTTGTACAGAGTTTCATGGAGAGAATAAGGGAACAATTGACAGGAATGGGGGAAAGAAATACAGTAGAAGAAGAATGGGTAGCTCTTAGGGATGAAGTAGTGAAGGCAGCAGAGGATCAAGTAGGTAAAAAGACGAGTAGAAATCCTTGGATAGCAGAAGAAATATTGAATTTAATTGATGAAAGGAGAAAATTTAAAAATGCAGTAAATGAAGCAGGCAAAAAGGAATACAAACATCTCAAAAATGAGATCGACAGGAAGTGCAAAATGGCTAAGCAGAGATGGCTAGAGGACAAATGTAAGGATGTAGAGGCTTGTCTCACTAGGGGTAAGATAGATACTGCCTACAGGAAAATTAAAGATACCTTTGGAGAGAAGAGAACCACTTGTATGAATATCAAGAGCTCAGATGGCAACCCAGTTCTAAGCAAAGAAGGTAAGGCAGAAAGGTGGAAGGAGTATATAGAGGGTTTATACAAGGGCGATGTACTTGAGGACAATATTATGGAAATGGAAGAGGATGTAGATGAAGATGAAATGGGAGATAAGATACTGCGTGAAGAGTTTGACAGAGCACTGAAAGACCTGAGTCGAAACAAGGCCCCGGGAGTAGACAACATTCCATTAGAACTACTGACGGCCTTGGGAGAGCCAGTCATGAGAAAACCCTACCGTCTGGTGAGCAAGATGTATAAGACAGGCGAAATACCCACAGACTTCAAGAAGAATATAATAATTCCAATCCCAAAGAAAGCAGGTGTTGACAGATGTGAAAATTACCGAACTATCAGTTTAATAAGTCACAGCTGCAAAATACTAACGCGAATTCTTTACAGACGAATGGAAAAACTGGTAGAAGCGGACCTCGGGGAAGATCAGTTTGGATTCCGTAGAAATGTTGGAACACATTAGGCAATACTAACCTTACGACTTATCTTAGAAGAAAGATTAAGAAAAGGCAAACCTACGTTTCTAGCATTTGTACACTTGGAGAAAGCTTTTGACAACGTTAACTGGAATACTCTGTTTCAAATTCTGAAGGTGGCAGGGGTAAAATACAGGGAGCGAAAGGCTATTTACAATTTGTACAGAAACCAGAGGGCAGTTATAAGGGTCGAGGGGCATGAAAGGGAAGCAGTGGTTGAGAAAGGAGTGAGACAGGGTTGTAGCATCTCCCCGATGTTATTCAATCTGTATATTGAGCAAGCAGTAAAGGAAACAAAAGAAAAATTCGAAGTAGGTATTAAAATCCATGGAGAAGAAATAAAAAATTTGAGGTTCGCCGATGACATTGTAATTCTGTCAGAGACAGCAAAGGACTTGGAAGAGCAGTTGAACGGAATGGACAGTGTCTTGAAAGGAAGATATAAGATGAACATCAACCATAGCAAAACGAGGATAATGGAATGTAGTCAAATTAAATCGGGTGATGCTGAGGGGATTAGATTAGGAAATGAGACACTTAAAGTAGTAAAGGAGTTTTGCTATTTAGGGAGTAAAATAACTGATGATGGTCGAAGTAGAGAGGATATAAAATGTAGACTGGCAATGGCAAGGAAATCCTTTCTGAAGAAGAGAAACTTGTTAACATCGAGTATAAATTTAAGTGTCAGGAAGTCGTTTATGAAAGTATTTGTATGGAGTGTAGCCATGTATGGAAGTGAAACATGTACGATAACCAGTTTGGACAAGAGGAGAATAGAAGCTTTCGAAATGTGGTGCTACAGAAGAATGCTGAAGATAAGGTGGGTAGATCACGTAACTAATGAGGAGGTATTGAACAGCATTGGGGAGAAGAGAAGTTTGTGGCACAACTTGACTAGAAGAAGGGATCGGTTGGTAGGACATGTTTTGAGGTATCAAGGGATCATAAATTTAGCATTGGAGGGCAGCGTGGAGGGTAAAAATCGTAGAGGGAGACCAAGAGATCAATACACTAAGTAGATTCAGAAGGATGTAGGTTGCAGTAGGTACTGGGAGTTGAAGAAGCTTGCACAGGATAGAGTAGCATGGAGAGCTGCATCAAACCAGTCTAAGGACTGAAGACCACAACAACAACAACAACAACAACGCAACAGAATTGTTTCTCTGTACTATTTTACTTAGTATTCTGAAAACTTCACTTCCCACACTGTCACATAACATTTACACAAGTAGTTTAGATTTGACACTCTTTTTACCACTCAGAAGTAACATTAAAACCTGCAATTACGGATAAACGAATGTAACACGAAAGGTTAGGACTTATTCACCATCATGTGTCATTTCCTGATACTACTCATTGACGTAAGTACTTCTGAAACAGGTAGGCCATTTACAATCACAATTTCAGTTAATTACGACACAGGCTAAGTAAGATATCAGATCTTAATAAAAGGGGAGGCCCTGATTAATAGGACTTTCAGCCACCGAAATTATTAAACAGGTTTAGTTAAAAGGGGACAGGTAGGCCTTCAATAATAACAGCTTCATTTGAGCAAAATTACGAAACAGAAAACAAGTAGGCCTTCATGATTAACTGCTTCAGTAAGTAACGAAGAGCTTGAATTGCTCCCTAATAAGGGGTGCACCAGAAGGCTTATACGAAAGGAGCACTAGACTGCACGAAATAGGAGGACCTAGAAAAGTTAGAACGAGAGGACCGGTCATTCAAAGTCCTCTTCGTTGGGTGCAGACTAGCGAAAGTAGTATTAAGACAGCAAGGTTAATTACGCGAAAGTAACAATAACTAGCCATACAGTATGCCCGCGTCCCTGCAAGACACCGCCTCTACAACGACGGCGAAACGCCCGAAGGAAAACTAGGCTGCCAAACCCATTTACATAGTCTCTGAAGTTGCAGATTTTAAGACACAGGAACCTCCTAAGTCAATATAATTAACGTCTACAATCCCCGAAGGTATTTCGAAATAGGCACCCGGGCCTGTTACAAGAGGAAAGTACTTATCTTGTGTTTGTCATGGAGGTCGGCAAAAACTGCGTGACAACGAAGAGGGGGGGGGGGGGGGGGACGTCGGCCACAGCGTAGAAGACATGTTATCGCTCTGGCGACCAAAGCCAGTATCGACCCCACAATTCAAGGAACCAACTGGTGGTGAAATAGAACAGCTAATGATCGCAACACACTAATAGGCATCAATAAGAAAATAACAGTCGAGACCTCAAAATCCTAAACTTAACTGAAGTTCACGAATCGAAGCTCAAGCTTGCCGATTCCGAAGAGGTCCAGAATTCAGCACAGCGAAACCGGCTTAAACCCTTTCATTGGCGTGCCACGTCCCAGAGCTGGCTGGCCAGGCTACGCACGGAGACGGCACTAAGTCAGCCACGGATTCAAATCGACACACAAATATGCTCAGCAACCACTCGGCGGACATCTTGCTCAGGATGCTTGCGCAATTGCTCACCTTACTCGCCAGGCAGGCTTCTCACTGTTACCGCCATCCAACTCACCACGCCGTAAGTCGCCCTGTACCCATTAACAACCTCGAGCAGAGATCTTAGTGGCCTCAAACTAGAGGGGACGTCACACGAGAGATCAAGCTAGTAAAAATATATATCAATGCTGCCAGAACAGGCCGTAGGCTCAACGGTACCGAGCGGTCGCTGTGTCATCCTCAGCCCATAGGCGTCACTGGCTGTGAATATGGAGGGGCATGCGGTCAGCACACCGCTCTCCTGGCTGCATGTCAGTTCACGAGACTGGAGATGGAGCTGGTGGGGCCACGGCCCAATTTCCCCTCTTAAAATAATGGACCCTAGTGCATCCTACAGAAGAGAAGGAAGGTTAATTAACAGGCTTAAGACAATTAAGATGCCTCCTGAGAACCTTACTACTGTCCAGATACCTGACAAGCAAGGTAATCTGGCCCAGAATTTTTATAATTGAGCATGGGTCTATGAAACGAGGAATTAACTTCCCGAGCTTGGCGCCATCCCCTCACTCGACAGGCACAGCCCTTCACCTACCTTGCCCTGAAACGGACATCTATTCCTATTGTATCCTAATGTTATTCCGGGCCCCTTCCCAATTTTCCCTAAGATCTTAAGGAGTAATGAACGAAGACAGGAGGTCGTTTATATCCCACAAGTTGGACAGAGGAGAATTGATGGGCTACGCAAACAAGAGAGTGGCAAGAACTGCCTTGGATGCTTCGTTCTGCGTAGTGTTAAATGCAAAATTGAGCTGCGGCATGGTTGTATCCCACTTACTCGGAGACTTATAATTGTTAATGATCAAAGCTGACAAGGTTGCGATTCACTCCGCGGGGATAACATGGCGTGGTGGTTAGGTGTTTAACAGCCTTACAAAAGCAAAACTGCTTAAACCGTTCGGAAACAAACGCCGGAGCGTTATCGCTAACAAGCGCCTTAGGGTGTCCAAACCAGCTGAATATGTTGGTCAGATGTGCAATGGTAATGGCCGATGTGGCCCCACGACTAGGGAGTAACCGTACAAATCTAGAAAACACGTCAGCAACCACCAGAATACATCGGTTCCCCTTCTTGGCTCGAGGAAGAGGCCTTACGTACTCGATAAAGAGTTTGTCCATAGGATTCTCCTCGCGCTTGACTTTGGAGGACTTCTACTGGGTTTAGCCTTCTTACAGGCTTCACACTCACCCATTAATCGCCACAACGTAGACCAAATGAGGTGAGCCTTAATCTTTTCCAAGGTTTTATAGAGACCCAGATGTCCTGCCACTACAGAAATAATAGTAAACAGGAGCACCAGCTCCAGAGGCAAACAAATTTTAGAGTCCCCGGCTTCGTTAACCCATTTACATAGCACGCCATTCCTGATGGAGTATTTGCTAACCTCACCACCAGATATGAGTTTCTTATGGACCCCACAATGGATCTTGATCCTGTTTGATTTTAAGCTCCACAAATAACCGGGAAACTTCAGCTAAAACGGTACACACAACGGGTGAGACTCAACGCTCTTATTCTCGACAGCCCCCTTTTTCCTGAAACATGCGACTGATGGCGTCGGTGACTCGGTTGTCGGATCCTTTTATGTGTCGCATCTTGAAATGCGGGCCGCCCACCTGACAATCCGACCAGTTTCCCTGGGTCGAGCCAACACCTAAGTTAGGGCCTGATTGTCTCTCTCGAGATCTGACTCCCTGCGCTCACGATAGAACTGAAACTTCTCTAAGACGATAATCACTGCTAGCGCTTCGCACTCAAAAGGAGTAATTTATCCTTGGACCAGACAACCTGCTAGACGCGAAAGCTAATGGGAATTTTATACCTTGATCCTCTTGCAACAACACTGCAGCAACAACGGCATTGGAAGCATAAGTTTTAATGATAAATCTTTTCCTGAAATCCGGGACGGCTAAGACAAACGGTCCTGATAGTTTCAAAAGCCGCCTATTGGCTCTCACCCCAGACAAATTGTTCCCCCTTCGTTTGTATTTATTCAGGGGAGCGGCTATCTGGGTAATATCAGGGACAAAACGGTGAAAATAATTCGCCATTCCAATAAATCTAGCTATCTCCTTCCTATTTCAAGGCTGAGGCAATTTCTTCAATATCTTAGTTCGTACCTGGTCCTAATGCCGTCTTCGGAAATTGAATGGCCCAGAAAGGACACCTGTTTCCTAGTAAGTGTCATCTTGGACGACTTAACGCATTCCAAAACTTGGAGAGGTCTTCCCAAAGATGGGAAATATGATCCGCAAACGACTGACTATGACATCATCAAGGTAATTAAAGACACAAGAAAACTTCAAGTCGCCCAGGATATGATCTAACAAACGAGACAAAACCGCCACCCAGTGGACAAGCGGAATGGCACCCGGTTCGACTCATAAAATTTCCGATCAGTGCAGAACGCGGTGACAAGTTCAGACTCCTCCGTAAGAGGAATCTGATAAGCCTGGTTCAGATAAGCTCCGTGAACCAATTACCCACCGAAAAGGAGTTTAGAGGATCCGGCAAAGGCTAAAATGGCTCTGAGCACTATGGGACTTAACTTCTGAGGTCATCAGTCCCATAGAACTTAGAACTACTTAAAACTAACTAACCGAAGGCCATCACACACATCCATGCCCGACTCAGGATTCGAACCTGCGACTGTAGCGGTCGCGCGGTCCCATACTGAAGCGCCTAGAACCTCTCGGCCACCCCGGCAGGCAATCCGGCAAAGGGACAAATCCTTAAACTAACATTTTTATTATGGATTCGATAATCAACGGCCTGTATTCCTGGTCTCGAGCTTTAGGGACGGGAAATACTGGTGACGCATAGGGAGATGCAGACGGCCTAATGACCCCTTCCTTAAACATACTCGCAAATTTTTGTCTCAAGACATTCATTTTGGATGGCGAGAGGCGAGAAGGAGACTGTCGCACCGGAGTGTCCTCAGCCAAAAATATGTGGTACCGTATGAACCGAACTTATTAGAGGAAACCTCGGGAAACTCCCCTAATAAATTCAACAACCGCGCTGCCTGACCTGGCTCAAGATGGGCGACAGAAAATTCACCTGAGTTACTATTTACCGAATCCCCACAATTGCGCAAAAGCAAGAGCAAAAGGCTGTATTGTCTCTAGGAAAACCTAAAAGAGAAGGTGCGGCTCGTAAAGTCGAGAACTAATCCTATTTTCTGAATAAAAGCACACCCAAACAACGAATTGAGCGCTAGATCTTTAACAAGCCATGAGAAATTACAAATGTACAAACAACCGCGCACCTCGCCGACAAGAGGCAACTCTTGCCCCTTGGGACACGACATATCAAAGGACAGCGGCACATGGAAGATAATTTACACCGATACCCAAACTCTAAATACCAATTATAATTCATCAAGGACACGGAGCTACCAGAATCGAACAGGGTGCACAACCGTTCTTGTCCTAGATGGCCACAGATAAAAGGGAAGACAGATCCGAGGGAGTTTTAATACTCGCGCTCCATGGTGCACCCGTCCGATGGTAACCTGGCCTCATTTGCCGGGTTTATGAGATCGTGCTACAGGTCACTCACGCACCAAGTGATCGCTGGCGCTGCACCGAAAACAGCCTTTCCCGGAAAATGTGTTGGAGGCTTGGAGAGTCCTACTAGTTTTCGAGGTGGACGGAGGAGATTCCAAGTACTGTTACGACTCCGATCCTCATGGGAAAAAGATAGGATTCAATGTAATCAAACAAATTTTGCAATTCCCAGATTCTAGCGGGGCGACATAAAAAGCCCAAGCGCGGCCTATCCTCAGGACGCATGCCCTCCAGTAGTGAGTTTCGAAGCCGACATATCAAGATCCAAGATAGCTATGGGCCCTCGCTCGACATAAAGGCTGAGAGATTCAAATGATAGCTGTCCCTGCCAGTAATATTTGCGTTCAAGCTCGTTCTGCATCAGCAGCGAGAGCTTCCTATCGACAATCAGTCTCCTTAGTTGTCCTATTGAGCCCTCCTACTTCAGGGCTTCAGATACAAAATCGCTCAGAGTACCTTTCGCCAAGGGGTAATCATATGGTAAAGCGATCCCAAGGCAACCACATAAAATTCAAATTGCACTGACAGCCACAAAAACTGCTGGACATGGCCCTAGATATCGAGCGAAACCTCTGAAACACCGTGGAGTAGGCACATAATTGGGTTGGGTAGTCTAGCGAAATGATTAGTAGCTGGAGGGTTACCTAAATCCTGGGCCTGACGCCTGATCCAAGAACTGATTCGTGGGAGTAACTGCTTGACTTGCTCCAGCTTCCTGATTTTCCAAGCTCAAGGACGCTGCTCGCACCTGCAAATCCCTCGCTAGATACCTCAGCTGCCCCGCCCTGGTAACTTGAGGCAAAGAGGTAATGTTTCTCAAACAATTAGCCAATGTGGGCCTGAATTCTACCAATTTCCCTGACAGTAGGTTGACTGTCCTGCAGTTCCGGTGCACCCCATCCAACGCCGCGAAAATATTATCGAGAGAAACACCTACCTCCAATGGTGCTCGCCAAAACTCAAAGCGGGGTGCCCAACGCCACGCACAACCTGGCTGTCAGCTCTGGAACAAGACCCTTGATGCTAAGCTCTCGAATTCTAAGTTCATACTGCATATGCTCATTCTTTAGATTCCCAATTCCAGGGCAGCCCCTTGCACACACAGCAAATCCCTGCGAACAACGGAATAAATTAGTACAATGTACGACAGACAGTAAGGGATCCTTACGCACTAAGGCAATCCAATAAAACAATACCAGTCACCGTTATTCAGGTTTTATTTCTAGCCTACCAGTTTCGACGAAACTCTATGTCACCTTCAGGCCTTAATAACGGTGATTGGTATTGTTTTATTGGCCGTAGTCCCATACTTCAGAAAGAAGATGGATCTACATTCACTAAGGAAATGGTCACAGGAAATAACAAATGAAAGAGTATCTGTCTCGGGGTTCCGTGTCCTCCCTCACACGCATTTTGTTTTTTCTCGGCACGATTGCATATTCCATCAGGGCAATGCAACGTGTCCCACAGCTCGCAGTGTACGATTATGATTCGAAGCGCACCAGGGTGAGTTTACCGTACTCCCACGCCCACCGAATTTCCCGGATTTAAACCCAATCGAGAATGTGTGGGACCACCTCAACCGGGCTCTTCGCGCCGTGGACCAGTAGGCGAGAAAACTAGCGCAATTCGTCACAGCACTGAAGTCGACTCGCTCCACATCACTGTCTTCCAGAACTTCATTGACCTTCATCCTGCACATCTCCCAGCGGTCTGTGCTGGAAACGGTGGTTTTCCAGGCTTTCGACAAGTGGCCACATTCAAATGACTGGTGATTGAAATACCAATTGAATCAGCACTTAACAAGAGTTTGCCGAGACAGTTGTTTGTGGACTTTTTCTATTAAGCGGCTAGCTTGTTACTCTTACCTTGCATATTTTAAAGCCAATTTTTGGTAAACGACAATTTGAAATACCAATGAAAAATACATCAGTTAGGTGTGACTGCGTAATCTTTCCCAGAGCAGTAATTCTTAGTAGTCTTCATGTGATTGCTACCGGATCCTAAAATTATTACGAGTCCATATTTCGGTGATCCAATTGTTCGGCATCTTCAGGAGAGATGCTGCTGCCTCGGAGTCTCGGTGAAAACCTTAACAGCAGCAACAGCGGTGGACAGATAGATCACCTACGTATCGAATCATGTTGACTTTACGATCCGGTAGCAAACCTGAGGGGACTTTCATTACTTACTTTCTCACTTCTCGCAGTGTGGCAACGAAAGAACTGTCTAGATAACGACGCAGCCGTTTTGCTATGGCAAGAAAAATAAACATGGCGCCATCCGATAGGATTACCCGTCTGCCTTAAGTGATACAAAAACAGCGACAGAATGTAATAACACTTCCCATCTGCCTTGTACAGCGCGTCTCGGACTCCAGCGCTGCAAGCGGCCGGCCCGCAAACTGCTCGCAGCGCGGCGCATAAGAACAGCGGCCGACGCAGACTTCCAGTACAGCGTCAGACGCGTTGCTGAAGTTAACAGCTGAGCAGTTCGCTTGTGATTTCGCAGCTCATTCGGCTCGGACATTATATATATACTTACACCTAGCGCTGTATGTTTACCGTGGCACTGCTTGAAACAGTATTTGCCGAGATACCTGACCAAATGTACGACGCACGAAGACGGTAAGTCTCTTTCTACAGCTCAGTTTCTTCAATTAAATTTGAACAGAACTACTTTCATCTTGGTTACTAAATGTGTTTTGTTTTTTATTGACTTGGTTGGTAAACTATCCCGAGAAAACCTACTTACAATTTTTCAAGTGTCGTGCACTTCACAGAGGCTTGTAGAGTACAGATGTAGACAACATGTTCGCCTTTGATGATCAAAAATGAGTTATGCAGTTAAATTAACTGTGGGTTCCAAAGGACTGTCAAGAGGACCGCCACGAGCTGACTACAGTCTTATACATATCGTCATGGATAAGCTTTCATAATCGAAATTGTATTAACGTTGAGAACAAGGAACAATAGAAAAGCAACAGTCGTTGATCAAAATAAAAAAAAGACAATGACACGCTGATATATCTCGTGAAACATAGATCAAACTACGTGAAAAAGAATGAGAGAAGGGAGGGATAAACAGAACAGCGGAAGGTCTCAGAATCAACTCGTACTTGTAGAAATTACTGAAACTGTCTACCAGAGAGAACTGAAGCACGCTTTTGTAGCTCCTGAGGAGCTTTATGCGATGCTGACGTGAGGATATATGTATGTCAAAGTATTCTTCGTGGTTCTCACCATAAAATACAATACGTACAGAGGTGAAATTTTAAAATGAATACTGCAGTACATCTAACACTACCTTTCTTTTCCATGAAATTACGGGACACGTGCAAAGGCTGCGATCAACTGACCAACAATTTCTGAAACACTGTGTTAACGAAACACCTGGATGACGGACTAACTGACTTTGCATCAGATCAGTATTTATTAGTAGCCTAAGTGAAGTACACTTACAAATTATTCACATTACTAGAATTTTGTCTGTATCTTTCATCTGAGTGATTTTGGTCACATAAATGTTTATTAGGTACCAATCTATAGTAGAAATCTACGCATGAAATTCTTAGATTACACTTGAGAATCATTGCATTGGAAACTGAAATATCTAAAGCATTTGTTTTATCACATAACTAATAATGATTATTTTTTGAAAACAAACGCTCAGTTCTTGCATTCAATCCAAGGATGCACACAGCAAGTTCTGCAATTTTGGACAGGACTTTAATTTTTATACTTTTCTGTAACATTTTGCCGGCCGATGTGGACGTGCGGTTCTAGGCGCGTCAGTCTGGAACCGCGTGACCGCTACGGTCGCAGGTTCGAATCCTGCCTCGGGCATGGATGTGTGTGATGTCCTTAGGTTAGTTAGGTTTAAGTAGTTCTAAGTTCTAGGGGACTGATGACCACACATGTTGAGTCCCATAGTGCTCAGAGCCATTTTGTAACACTTTAAATATTCCAACTCATTTACTATACACTACTTCTTTGACAATACACTATCAATTTCTATACTGCTTACTTTCTGAATCCTTTTTCGAACTGGTCCAGGTATGTGATTCATAATCTGTAAACAGCTTCCCTTATGAAACCAAATACTCAAGTGCTACATTGTAGACAATGAACATAAGAATAAAACCTGCTGTGAGAAGCTCGATTACTGTCATACAATTCCTTAAATATAGATTTAACCTAAAAACTTCCAAAAATTATTTTCTTTCCTATTTTTTTGTCTTTGTTATGAGTAATTCATAACAAGATCTTATCTCTGCAAGGAAGGCATTTTGCTTTTCGATCTCTTAAATGCTTTTACTGTTATGACCTAGCAATTGAAAAAACCCTAGAATCTCTCAGCGTTTCCACCCTTGCAGTATAAATATGAAAATACTTGTAATTATTCTCTGCATCAATTCGCAGCTTCCCAGTAGCTGTTTCGACACTGTTGTGGATGATATGCCATGCAGCCAACACCTATAAGATACTTCTTCCGAGGCTTGTTTGTAATGTTGCAAAAGCTTTTTCTTTGCCAGTTCTGTTTTATCGACCAAATATACTTGGTTCTCGACAGTGATCAGGCACATCCGACATCATATTTTTAGGTATTAGATTAGAAGTTTCATTTTCAATAAAAATAAGTTCCAGTGTCTTTTTATTTTTTTGTTTATTTATTTTCATACAGATTAAGGCTCACAACTGTAACATGTGTGGTTATCACTACACAGAGCCGATTTTAAGGAAATGTCTTATAACAGCTACGTAAGCAGAATTTCTTAGACTGTGCGAAACAAACTTACCCATTATTCTTTTGCTGAAGAAGTCATGGATTTTAGAAGACGTTGCAACAGCAGTAAAAGAAGACAGCTTAGTTTTGTTTGATTTGTCATGCCGAACAACATGTCCAATTGAAAATGTGGCACTGAAAATTTTATAGTGAACTTATATTTATCCTTTTAAGTTGTAAGAAAAGGTGCATTTGGGTTTAGGCATAACAGATTAGCCCACGCGAATAACAACACACCTCATCAACTGCCAACACTAGACTAAACAAATTTCGTCTATCTTAATTGTTCACAGAACGTGCTAAACAGTGACAACGATAAATGTGAAGCATCGATCCAGTATATCTCAAAACAAGAAATGGTAAAACTAGTTCTTTTTTTTTAATTTAGGAAGTCAACTTTAGGAAAATGCGGGACCTATTCACGACCCAACAAAAAATTTCGGGGGTCGCAGTACACACAAGTAAAACAAGGGGACTATCACGTTTTTTACGCGACGAATGGCAGGCTTCAGTACACCTTTCAGGTGGTTTTAATTCTCTCACTTTGCTTCACGTAGAGGTCTAGTTTATAGATGCACGCGAGGTTAGTAGCATAGCGATTTAATTGTGTTTTGCATGGCTTCCTCGATGAAAGCTGTTGTGATAGCAGAGAACATGGAATTCAGTTTCCGCTTAGCATTCCCTAAAAATACGTAAACCAAAATTGACTGTCCAATGTTTGATGTTTCTCGACAGCTGCCAGGCCATTTTCAGTCACTCGTTTAAGTTTGGAAATACGTACACGTGTTACAACAAGAAAGTTTTCCTTTTATGGATTCAGTAAACTATTTGAACGTTATTTTCTTATCGAAATGATGTGGAGCGAGTCAGTTTAAAAGACGTACGTTAATTCACTATTATTACAAGTTGTGTATGCTAATCACATACTTTTAACTTGGCACGCATACCGAGGATGCTGGGAGGCAAAGCTTGTGATCTGTTTATAGCACACTGGCCGCTGACTAAGAGACAACCACCGCCTCCTTCTCCCAGAGCAACAAGCTATAGCTTGTAAAAGAAACGAACATATAATGGATTAATGCGTCGCAGAAGTGACACGAAAGCTGACGGCGAGTAGCAAGAAGGGCTAGGTACAACCTCTTCGCTCATTTTTGTAAATAATGTTGACTATCACCACGCCAAAGTATCGGCGTGATTAGTACGAGACCTTCGTAGGGCAAATCCTGTTCTGATACTTTTCCTTCTCCTAAAAACGTTTTTACGTTCGTGATGAAAGAACAATAACGTTTCTTTACATTTCTGTGCCTCATGTGGCATGTAAAACACATGCATCACGCACTGGATGGACAGGCAACACAAGAAGTTTCCATGTATGACATTTTTCTTCATTACGAAGTGTTACCCAAGAAGCAGTGCGATACTACTTTATATTTAGATTTGCTCTATTTCTAAGGTTAGTGTAAAGAGTTGCAAGTGATATTAAAAGTGGAAAAAATATCATTGCGTTTAGATCATTTGCTGTAAAAATATCGTAATCTTTGAACAAAGGCTTAAAAAGTGCCAGCCGGTGTCATTAATGCTGTACAAGTGTCTTAGACTGGCTGTGAATAGTGATAATAAATGCCGTTCGTAAAGACTTTAATGACTGCTTGTTCAGTCAGTGCTAGAGTGTGTTTGTTTATAAAGAATTCATGTCATATTGGCCTATCCGATTATAGGGGACATATACAAGCCCGGTATGTGGAAGGTTTTTTTGAATGATGGGAAATCTGTCGGTCTATTACTAATCGGACGGTCGAAGAAGACGCCGTGCTTGTTTCAGAAATTAACATACAGATTTACTAATAGTAGTTTCAGTGTCAACAAAAAAGGTATGCGGTAAGTGTGAAGGAAATACTCGACTGATTACAATTCGGAACGTCACACACAAGTAGTAACTCGTGAAGGAATAATACTTCATGCATCACAGCAGAAAGTAGCCTCTGCTTCCACTAGGACCCGTCTAAAAGATTTAAATGTCACAATGAAATGAATACCCTTCGCTGCGTACAGGTGTTAATATAAGTCAACGGGTACAGTCGAAAATGTGTGCCCCGACCGGGATTCGAACCCGGGATCTCCTGCTTACATGGCAGACGCTCTATCCATCTTTTTTTTAATCTCATTTTGTTCGCTTTTGTTCGTTGCATCTGCTCGGGGGGGACGTCGAAAGACATCCGTTTAAGTTCGTTGTTGATCTATGAGCTCAGTTTTTTTGTTACAGAGGGCTGCTATCCCTCTGACCGAACATGCTGAGCTACCGTGCCGGCGTCCATCTGAGCCACCGAGGACACAGAGGTTTGTGCGAATGCAGGGACTTATCTCTGGCACGCCTCCCGTGAGACCCACATTCGCAACTTATTGTCCCGCTCTATATTCATAGTGCCCCTGCCCATCATAGTCAATACTCGCGGCTTTACCGCCGATTCCCGTAAGAGTTCGGGCACTGTTTGTGCATCCGCACAGAAGAGGAAGTTCAAAACGCCGGTGTGCCTTAACTATATATATATAAAGATGGTAACTGTTCTTTCGGATTTGAAAATTTAATTTTGAAAATTCTTAACCTAAGGAGCAATCAAAAATTTCCCTGTTGAGAGCGTTTTTGAAGCGTATAGACTATTTAGCATAATCCGATGCCAGGTTATAGGCACCGACCTGTCGGCAGGGGATTAGTGTGGCCTTCGTGTCTTTCCGGCGTGAGTCCTGTAAATACGGAAACTGCGAACTGTGGCGACATTATTACTAAGTGCGCTTGCCGAATGCCAAACACCCACAGACATGAAGAACTAAGGTAAAACGTCCGGGAAAACGGCGATACGTGGTGCAGCGGCATCGTGATAACGCAGAAGTTTCGCTAACTCGAGTGGGAGACACTCAAACACCCGGCCTATGTTCCTGATGTCTCCCCATGCGATTATTATGCCTTCGGTCCCTTAATAATGGCCTTGAAAAGTCGACGATTCCTGTCGGACTAATACTGCAGCAGTCTGTTACGGACTTCCTCACGCAGCGGGACACGATGTTCCCCAAACAACTCTCTTCAACCTGGTGCTTCGGTGGGATGATTGCCTCAGTGCTCATGGCGATTTTGCCTGTTTTTCATGCTGTTTGTGGACCGTACTCCCTTGCAACGGATGCTTTTTGATAGCCCCTTAGAGCTCATGACTATTCATAGGAAATATTGAGGAATGTTACGCAAGTCTTTGTTCATGGACAGAGAATTTAACTTTGTATGTGCTAGACGGAACATTCAAACACCTGAGACTGATATTAGCGTGCGAGGATGTAAGGTATTCAACTGACTATTGCATATATTAAGAAGGGAAATGTAATGTACATATTACTGACGTTTGATAGCTACACTGTTGAGTATGTATCTTTTCCAGTTGGATCGTAATAACGTTTTCCCGTAGGTACTGTGTAACCTCAGATTAACGGAAATTCACTGACACACTAAAAAATTGACCACGTTCGAGTAGTGCTGGTGTTGTGAGGGTTCTGTACGAACACAATTATGTATATACAGTACTACACTCCTGGAAATTGAAATAAGAACACCGTGAATTCATTGTCCCAGGAAGGGGAAACTTTATTGACACATTCCTGTGGTCAGATACATCACATGATCACACTGACAGAACTTCAGGCACATAGACACAGGCAACAGAGCATGCACAATGTCGGCACTAGTACAGTGTATATCCACCTTTCGCAGCAATGCAGGCTGCTATTCTCCCATGGAGACGATCGTAGAGATGCTGGATGTAGTCCTGTGGAACGGCTTGCCATGCCATTTCCACCTGGCGCCTCAGTTGGACCAGCGTTCGTGCTGGACGTGCAGACCGCGTGAGACGACGCTTCATCCAGTCCCAAACATGCTCAATGGGGGACAGATCCGGAGATCTTGCTGGCCAGGGTAGTTGACTTACACCTTCTAGAGCACGTTGGGTGGCACGGGATACATGCGGACGTGCATTGTCCTGTTGGAACAGCAAGTTCCCTTGCCGGTCTAGGAATGGTAGAACGATGGGTTCGATGACGGTTTGGATGTACCGTGCACTTCAGTGTCCCCTCGACGATCACCAGTGGTGTACGGCCAGTGTAGGAGATCGCTCCCCACACCATGATGCCGGGTGTTGGCCCTGTGTGCCTCGGTCGTATGCAGTCCTGATTGTGGCGCTCACCTGCACGGCATACGACCATCATTGGCACCAAGGCAGAAGCGACTCTCATCGCTGAAGACGACACGTCTCCATTCGTCCCTCCATTCACGCCTGTCGCGACACCACTGGAGGCGGGCTGCACGATGTTGGGGCGTGAGCGGAAGACGGCCTAACGGTGTGCGGGACCGTAGCCCAGCTTCATGGAGACGGTTGCGAATGGTCCTCGCCGATACCCCAGGAGCAACAGCGTCCCTAATTTGCTGGGAAGTGGCGGTGCGGTCCCCTACGGCACTGCGTAGGATCCTACGGTCTTGGCGTGCATCCGTGCGTCGCTGCGGTCCGGTCCCAGGTCGACGGGCACGTGCACCTTCCGCCGACCACTGGCGACAACATCGATGTACTGTGGAGACCTCACGCCCCACGTGTTGAGCAATTCGGCGGTACGTCCACCCGGCCTCCCGCATGCCCACTATACGCCCTCGCTCAAAGTCCGTCAACTGCACATACGGTTCACGTCCACGCTGTCGCGGCATGCTACCAGTGTTAAAGACTGCGATGGAGCTCCGTATGCCACGGCAAACTGGCTGACACTGACGGCGGCGGTGCACAAATGCTGCGCAGCTAGCGCCATTCGACGGCCAACACCGCGGTTCCTGGTGTGTCCGCTGTGCCGTGCGTGTGATCATTGCTTGTACAGCCCTCTCGCAGTGTCCGGAGCAAGTATGGTGGGTCTGACATACCGGTGTCAATGTGTTCTTTTTTCCATTTCCAGGAGTGTATAAATCAGTATAAAGGTACCGGTATTGTAGGAAAATTAACATTGCTGGTTGGAATAGTGGTGCACAGTGTATATGTGATAGCATGAGATCCACCATACTGATAAATACAGTCAAATGGCATCGCATTTGATGTTAGTATCACAGTGTATAACAAGACATAAACGATTCAGCTAGTAGAGGGTGGAACTTGGAATTAAGGCACTTCTAGTGTGTGAGTACGTGCCTTTCCTGCAGATACGAAGCAGACTCCATTAGTGACAAAACGTACTGTGTACATAAACCATCATTGTGGCAGTGCCACGCGGAAAACAGTTATCATGTGATAAATAAGCAAAAATTCATGCGTAGAAGGAAATGGTACTCTTAGCAGTGGAATCGGCAAGAAACTGAACCGCTCATGTACAATGATTTATAATTTCGTAAGATTGGGAGCACGATATGAACAGAAAATTATCTGAGTCGTCGAAATGGTTACTTCTGTATAAAATAACTTCTTATTTACAGTTGACAGTAACTGCCAGATGTGAACTACAAATTTTGTCAAATGACAAACATCTGTCGTTCAAGACATGACTGCCGAAACCTGCTCTAACACCTAAACATAAACAGGCTAGATTGTACTTCGATGAAAAACATATGTCACGGACGTAAGAATGGGATAAAGTGATCTTCAGTAATGTAGATGATCTGGATGAATTACAATATGATTGGCATATCTGAGATCAGAGCAGCAGGTAAGAATGAGCAGAAAATGTGATGATGAAAGTGATTTGTCTTGGGAAACCCTCTACACTGAAGGTAACTCACGTATGACTTGAATAAATACTAAAATGAACTCTAATATGTACACTGAGGCGCTAGAGACAGAATAGATTAGAATATGAGGATCTAGGGGACGAAATCCTACGTATCAACAAGATAATGCATCTCTGCATTCTCCTATTTAAATAAAAAATTGGTTTGAAGATAAAGGTATCGATGTCTAGTCCTGGCCTGCACGCAACGTGGATTTGAAGCCCGTGGAAAACATTAATTGAATACTTGCAAGGCGTGTTTATTGCAGTGGAATGCAATTTGAGGCCGTACTCGAGCTGAAAAGAGTGATACGAGAAAAGAGGGCAACAATTTCACTGCATGAACTACAAACGCTAGCTAAATCAACGCCAAAGAAAATTATTGAGGTAATTAGGAATAACGGAGGTTGGACAAAGAAATAAAAATTCAACAAGGCAACACAACAGTGAGTGTCTTTGTACCAACGTCAATGCAGAAAATGCAAACACCTTATTTTGTTTCTCGTGCCATGAAAGAAACTATGTAATTCCGTCATAATTGTTTATGTCTTATATGTATCTACTACTTTCATAGTAAATATGATACCTGTATGCTTCAGACACTGAGGTCGACTTTCGTAGGGACCTTGCCTTTATACTGATGTCCACTAGTGTTTATTCTTCCTCCGTACCAGGAATCAAGAATCTCGGTGATTTTTCCCTTTTTTCTTTCTATTCTTGTTTGGTGTTTCTCTGCTTTTATTCATAGCTATTGTTCGTGTTCCATTCGGTAAAGAACTTCAGGTGCTGACTGCTGACTGACTCGCGCAAGTAGCAGGTCCGTCTAGCTTGTAGATGCCCTGTAGTGTATCTCCATAAAAGGAGCGAGCTGTCTCATGGTAGTGTTCCCGTAGAAATGGGGTGCATGCAGTCTGGCATACGATCTCAGTTCTCATGTCTTCACCGTTCGAAGCCTCTTCCCATCTTCCGCCAGTGTTGTCGCACAGTACCGAGATGTATTCGAGAACAGGGCACGGCGACGCTTTGTACAGTGGCAGGCCTCAGTATGACGTCAGAGTCGTGCCCGGCTTCAGCATCAGATAGGAGGAGATGAGTCATGCAAAGACCTTGTTTGTGACGTCGGTGATGTGTTGGCACACGGCCGCCCCAGGACACAGCGCAACCGACGATGTAGACAGGTTGAAGGTCTATGATGCGCGGCGTCTTGGCGGCGTTGGGAGTTGAGCTGCATTTGACAGCCCACTTACTGAACCTGTCACTGACGCGCTGCAGGCGAGGTTAAAATATGAGTGGGCATTTTCTGCTTGCAAACGTCGTCGTGTCATCAGCTCACATTGCCCGCGGCATGCGATCAGTCCATGGCGAGTCGGTGGCGTATAGAGTGTACAAGATCGCTCAAGGAGCGATCCCTGTTGAATTTTGTACGTATGCAACGTGCTGTGGACATGATGCGACATGCCATTCTACACACCATCCGTTCGGCAAGATAGCTTTTCAGTAGGTGAGTGAACTACACAGTACCTCCTACACAGTAACTACTACAGGAGGCGACAGTGCTACACTCTGTCGAAGCTCCTGGAGAAGTCAGAGTACTAGAGGAGATTTCCTTTGCCAGGGGAAGGAAATGTTCTACCGTTGAGTGGCCACGCTGAAACCCAATCTGCCCTTCCGGTGCGAAGGACACTGCTTCGAGACCAAAAGTTCTGATAGCGCCCTTAGCTGCCAGCCATCGGACAATTTTTCCGATTCCTGACATGGCAACTATCTCAGCGTATCTCGGCATGTCTCCATGCAGTTTAGATCCAAATATATCGCTGAAGATATCCACCAACTTAGTGCACAACGCAAACATTATCATATATGGTGCCAGAGGGGGCACTAATGACGTCACGGAAGGCAGCGCTGCTATTTAAGGACGGCAGCAGCAACCAGAAGACAGTCACCACTTGACAATGGCCGAGGAGTACTCGGCCGAGAGCTCGTGGATTTTAAGCCACTTGATGCGACTGGAAGCCTGTGAAACTTTTATTACTACATCTGCAAACTGTTATTGGTTTTGCAGGAGCTGTAACAGCAATTTGTGCTGTAGCTGTTGGAGTACCCAACGCTTTTTTTGCTATTTCTGTTGCTGTTGTTGCCGTTGCTGTTGCCGTTGCTGTTGCTGCTGCTGCTGTTGGAACTACCATTTCTCTTGATACTGTTGCTGCAGATAATGATGTTTCTGTTGCAGTTGCAAGTGCTACTGCCACAACTTGAGAAACTCAGGATCCATACTCTATGGAGAGAGATGTAATCGCTCCTGTCTTGTCTTACTCTGCATTGGCAGAAAAGGAATTATAGTCAATTGCACAGGAAATGACGAGGACTCATTGCCACTGATGAAGAAGAGGTGTTCCATATAGTCTATGACGACGGGGTTCACGAAGTGAACGACTAGCCAGGAGCAAAGTCTAAGTAACAGAGAAAGTCATCGTAAACATGTGAAAAACGTAAACACAGGCAAGTCTAATCACTCTACCATCAATGGCGTGTACCGAATGCTTCAGAGAATAGCGAGGAAGTGAGGGAAAAGTGGGGGCCCAAGCATCTGCCGTCAGTAAGCTGGCCCACAAGACACACCCCGTGGCGCGCTCCGTAGAAACCAACTGTGAACGCTGAGAATCTCTGATTTTTCATCCATTTAGATACTTTGAGTGGAGAATCGGAATCACTGAGTGATACTAAGCGAAATGAGCACATTTGTCATCGCATTCTGTCACTCTGAATTGTCTGCACCTCACATGAGGAGACGAATATTCTTGCATTTGCCCTTGTCTTCACGCCTATCTGTGAAGTAGAGGTCGACGAGTCTACCAGCACGGTGCCTTACCAGCTGCAACGGTACCTCTAAGCCCTCTGAGGAAGGCAATAAAATGAAGTCTGCGTCAGCAGAATGGGTTACCTCGTCACTACGCCGTCTCCACACCAAGTGGGTTGGAGCATCAGACGATATCCCCTGTACAGAGAGTCCCAGAACGAATGGTCACTATTGAGGGACATGCTGAAACTATCTTTTGAAGAACAGAAGTTCATGTGGACATATGCCCTATTCCGAATGGTTTCAAAGCAGAATACATTTAATGTACATTGTTATTTATTTTCGGTATTATTAAATACGTTGTCAGGTTTATACAGGTACACATGTAGAGCAGTTAGTCAATGTTACAACAAGCGATTTACTATCAGTTTAAAATACGTATTTTTAACACGTTCACTCTTACGCATTATCGTACATTTGACATTGCAGCTCTTGAACAGTTCACAATAAAAGTTGTCAACTTAAGTACATTTGTGCACTCTTGTGATTCTTGTCTGTGTGCCACTAATGATGGCAGCAGCGTCCATGATGCGACCAATCAGTTCGTTTCACTCATTCGCCTTTCGTTTTTATACCACAGACTTCATCAAATTCCACATTGGTGCCAGTTAACTGTACGACTAATCAAGCGATTACGATAAATACGCTACTGGCCCAATATCAAATGTGCATTGAATTGCATCTTGGAAACGATGCAGAATAGGGAATATATCTGTATGAAGTTTTTGGCTCCAAATGATATTTGCTGTCACATCCTTGAATATTGACCATTCTCCTGGGTCACCCTGTATTCTCCTGAAGCGGCTACCTCCTAATTAATTATGTTTCTTATTTCATTTCGTAGTCACTGAGTTCGTAATTCACTGTTTTTGACGGTGTCTAATTAATTCATGTCAGATGACAGGACCAGATAGAATACATTCAGATTAGACAACCCAATGTCCCCGTAAATTTGTTAATCGGCGACATATTTGAAAGCGAACGGCAGCTAATACAAAAGTTCTAAGTGTTCCAGAAAGGTTAATACAATCAAATCGTGTCAACATTGCGGCTCACAGCATCACTACCCGTTCCGTAGCGTCACCTGTACCGTATGCCGAAAATCGCGACGTCTAGAGAGTGTCTGCCTTGGCTGGCGAGTGTGCACAAGAACAGGCGCCAGCACGCTGCAGTCTTTGCGAGTGAGCAGTAGCAGCAGCAGAAGGAGCAGCAAACACAGCGTGGACGCACTTCTCCGCTTGCCGTGCGTTCCAAATACATAGCTTGAGAGGCATAAACACTATCTTTCGCCTTCGACATCAATCAGCAACACACTCTCAACGAATTTTCAATTACAACAACCGAAGTAGCAACAGATACTCGCCCAGGTGCCCTACACCACAGCATGTTTTCTGCTGTGCAGCGGGGTTGACAAGAGCACCTGTGTAAGGGCGCAGACCCAGCATACTGCACCAACACACTGCCAAGTCACATTAATGAGATCGCCTGTTAGAAACTGAACAACCACCTTTTCCAGCACCGGCCACTGCGAGACCTGCAGGAAGAGAGTCAATGAGATTCTGTAAGATACTAACATGGATATGGAGTCATGCCGACTTCAGTGCCATGGGCAGCTGCGATAGGTTTCTCGGTTCAGGATCCATGGCTCGAAGAGCCGATCGAGGTGGTTCCACAGATTCTCAGTTGAGCTAAAATCCTGTGAATTTGATGGGCAGGGGAGTGCAGTAAACTCTTTCTAGTGCTCTTCGAACCATGCACTGTAACTGCGAGCAGTGTGATACCTTGGATTGTCCTCCTGGTGTACACCATCGTGCCGAGAGTATGTTGGAGTAAACCTGGCTCCAAATGATAGATGCATACTTGTGTTAATCCATTGTGGCTTCCAGAATGACGAGATCACTCAGGGAATGCCATGAAAACATTCTCCAGACCATAGTGCTCCCTTGGTTGTCGCAGCGTTTTGCTTTGAGATGTTTCACGCCGTAAACGCCAATGGTCATCCGTCTGAAAGAGCATTAAATTTGATTCATCTGAAATGTCACTTGGCACAGCTCAGTGGACGGCCAGTTACGGCACTGGCGCGTAAATCCCAGCCTCCGTAGTCGATGAACAGCAATCAACATGCGTGCATGAAAATGGCGCCTGCTGCGGAGGCCCATACGCAGCAACGTTCTCAAATCGGTCGTTGAGGAGACACTGTGGATAGCCCCCTGATTCATCTCGGCGGTCAGTTGCTCAACAGCTGCACGTCTATTCACCCGTACACATCACTGCAGCCATCGTTCACCCTGTCATCTATGGGCTCAGCTGCACCACAGTTTCGTCGGCACCGGTTTCGGATACCACCATTCTGCCATGCATGATATGCTTTAACTCCGGCAGCACAGGAACAGTTTACAAATGTAGCCGTTTCGGAAATGCCTCCACCATTGGCCGAAAGCCAATGATCATGTCCTTTTGGACGTCGGATAAATCGTTCAGTTTCTGTATAACGATGCACTGTTTTCCGCCCCCTCCGCCCCCCCCCCCCCCCGCCCCTGCCCCACCCCCCAACAGGATTTATATGGCCTCCACTGCCTGTGCTACCACCTGCCGTTTGTGAATGGTCATTGCACGTTGTCGTCAAACCTAGGCGATGGTCACATTACACATTAACGTGATTGGACAGTGTACTTTCTTGAATTTCTGTCACAGATGAAATGTCATTTTGGCGCAGCAATTTCATGAAATCTGATAATTATTACGAGTAAAACTTCGTTGAACAGATTTAATTCATTTAACGACAATCCAAATACGGCCTCGATATTATTTTTTTCTGGCACCATAAGTTGAAAATTAACGTCGACATATGCTACAAAAACGTTAAAAAGAATTCCATGTGGTTGTAAACAAGCATCCAATTTGTCACGACTGCAGCGTAGTTTCGTTAAGTAGCAAGATATTTGTCTTCATCCAGTGCAGCTTCATATTTTTGAGGCTCAAATAAGTAGTCGACATCGGGTCGTGATCCACAGAACTATATAACTTCTATTTCGTAATCATTAGACAAGGTCTCTTCCACGAAATAAATTGTTATGTGTGGTTCTGCAGAACACTTGTACTTGATAACCTTGCCTTGGGCAGATGCTAATACAGAAACGACTCCCCATCTCAGTTTATGTATGTCAGGCGTTATCAAAGATGTCAGTTGCGTGAACATTGCATAACATTCTTATGACTGCATAAAGAGACGACGTTGCATTAGTACGAAACATGCGGACGCCACTATTAAATTTTAATGTCTGAAGAAAGACACTAAAACAAGGCGTAATTCAGTTAGAGTCTCCTCTTTAATGTATTGACTCAAACTTTTGTAGTACTCTCACCTTTTTAGTGGATTGAGTGGATTGATAATAACTTTACATGATGGCCAGTGCTGAAAATTCTGTGAGCGGGAGCCAATCAAAAAACCTGAAGGTTACAAATGGGTGTCACTAGATGTTGTTAATTTATATACTAATATCCCTATAAAAGAGGTACTTTTACTTATCAGGAGAAATTTTATGAAACATAAATGTATGTCGATAGCAGAAATTGATGAGTTTCTGAGATTAATAGAAATAGTACTGTCTTGCAATTACTTCTCTTTCAGTTGAGAAATATTCAAACAATTAGATGGGTTATCCATGGGATGCTGCTTGTCAGGAACACTGGCAAACATTTTCATTAATTATCTCGAAACTGAGTTATTCACGAAGCAACAAGAGATAATACAGATGATACTATACTATTACCGCTATGTAGATGACACTCTATTACTACATAGAGATGAGGGTAACAATCTAGACAGGATTATTGAAACGTTCAATGAATTACACCACAACATACAGTTCACACATGAAAAAGAACAGAACAGAAGAATTAACTATCTTGACATTACATTAATGAACGACGAAGGAAACCACAAGTTTTCAACTTACAGGAAACCGACTACCACAGATGCAATCATACCACACGGTTCTGCCCACCATGACAAATATAAGAAGTCCTTCTTCTATAGTAATATTAGCGGACTAATAAAAATTCCCTTAGAGCTAGAAGAGATTGAACATGAAAAACACATTCTTAAAGACATTGCTTATAATAATGGTTTCAGACCCAAAATAGTGGACAGCATTCACTCCAAGATTATAAATGAAAATTCTGATGACTTGAAAGAAATAACCCTCGATCGTAACACAAAGAAAAATGTACTATACGCCAGTATGAACTTCATTGGCCCAATTTCTCATAACATTGCACGATCCTTTAACAAAACTGGCATTCAAATAAGTTTTAGAAGCAGACACAGACTATCTACATTACTTACACACTAGGTTGAACAACCCGAACCGCTCCAAAAGTCAGGTATTAATAAGATTACCTGTGACAATTGAGAATGCATATATATATATATATATATATATATATATATATATATATATATATATATAGGCCAGACAGGAAGAAGTTTTAAAGAAACGTACCGCGAACACACAGCATTGCACACTATAAAACATTTAAACAACATCTACTAACCGAGAACCACCATTTCACCAGTATTGACAAGAATTTTGAAATACTGCATTTTGTAGACAAAGGAGGGACTATGGACGTGTTGGAAGACCTTGAAATTTATATTGCGTCACAAAAAGAACCACTGACCCTTCTAAATGATCAGGTTGAATCGAAGAATAAGGCATTTTTCGACAATTTTCGGAATCTCTTATGTAACTAAGAACCCACATAACCCACATTTTAGGCTTATGTTACTTTCATGACTTATTATTTTACATCTTTCAACCAGGAAGTCTTGCACCTATTGCTGTAATTTTGTTACATGTAGAGTCACTTGTCTGTATATATGGAAAAAGAAAGTTGTGAACTATTGGTACATCTTTTAAATATAAACATGTAAGACCATTATATTTCTTGTATGTAGATTTATGACTACTTCGATACACAACCTATGCGCTTTGCAATCAGACATATGACGAAGTATTTTATACGACAACATTTTAATAAAAAATTAAAAAAATCCTTTCTATCCCGTCCTTCATCACTTTCGATATGTAGTATATGTCCTTTTTGCTGCATGTTCATGCGTATGAAAGGTTTCCCTACGTTTGTCAGCCAATGATAAGGTTACTTTCAGAATATATGTACAATAAATGCTAGAAGTTGATTGGGAGTAGTTTGTGTCATATCTGTAAGAATTTAATATGTATGCATCGAATATTCTGATTCTCGATACTATAAGTGGACTACTTCCACGATGTCGTATCTTTGGTGCTGAAGTTGTCTTAGTTACGATCTTTGAACCACTAGTTTTAACTTCATATCAGTTACTACCTGTCTTCCGCATGGAATACGCCTATCTCACCACTGACTACAAGTGTTAGACACATACGGTTGCTGTCAACAAGTATGGTGAGTTACTCATAAAATGCTACTTAGACGTCCTACACGTCGTAATAACGAAGCACAGCCGTTTCTCCGTTGTCTACTTAAGACGTCCTACACGTTATAACAGCAAAGCACGACCGTTTCTCTGCCTGCTTACAGCGTGTTACTGTTACATCGCTTTTAGAATGACTTAGCTTCCTTGTAGATTTAACGTCAACTTGCTAGACGATACTTGAACTGTTTCCCCCGCGTGTAGAGATTGTTCTGTTTTAATACTGATTATAAAGATAGTAGTTCACATGTTTACATCCGCTTATACCTACTATAGAGTTCAATATGTTGTCACTTCGATGAGTAAACTGTCCTCCTTAGACAGATTTTATACTTGGTACATTATCAACTCCCATTATTAGAGTCAGTTTATCTTAATCAGTAAATTGGTCTTACAGTCAAAATAATTGTGCTTCCAATTTTCATGCTCGTTTCTCGTAAATCAGTGGGTAGCCGATATGCTTTAACTACCCATTCCATACAACAACTGAATTATAAAGATAAGTAAAATGAATGATTCCCCATGTTGTAGTATTGATTGGTCCAGTAGACTATTTGATTAAATAGAGATTAAGTGCATCATTGATCGTAATTAACTCGAATTGACACTCAACGAGATCACATATTTAATACAAGTGTTACACATCGTGTATTTTATTGAGTGGCTGTGTATGTGTGTATTTATTAGAGGAACAACAAATAGGTTACATATATGAGCGTTTATTTCAACTGGTATTACCTATATTGCTTCTATTTAGAGCATTGCCATGTACCTGATCGTACTTTTGACCACGTAAACTTACTGGAATTGATTATTTTAGACCCTGGTCATAGCCATCGATGAGTTACAGGCATAGAAATTATTTCAGTAACGTCTTAAATTATACTTTTATCGGAATGAATAGTTTTTTAAATTGATTAGCATGTATTTTACACTATTGACTACCTTGTATCAACTGGGTTTCACACCATTTTTTCGGCCCCTCACCATTTCTTTCGTGGTGTTAGGAACGAAGTTGTCTAAGTAAATTACGCCACTGTTACTTTAGTATGACGACAGTACAGAATTTTGCAAACGTAACTCTAGTCTACCTTGCCCACCGTTCATTACTAATAAACAATAAAGTTTACCTAACATATGTCTGATTGGCAATTCGTATGTTCTCCTTTTCATAGTTCATTATTTTCTTTAAAAAATTACGATGTTCCACGCGTATATTGTTATCCATTAGAATGACGGCTTGTCGCTCAAGCTTTTACATAGTCCCATTTTTAATACTTGATATTAACCTATAATAAAACGATGGTGCATATACAGCTTCATTTGTATTTAGTGATAGCACGTAAATAGCTAACGTCCAGAGTGATGGCATTTTAAAGGAAATGACCAAAAATATAATCATTTTCATTAAAATTATCCATTATTTAATATGGTTATAATAGAATTGTTTTGCATAATAACTCATAAATTACTGTTGTTGCATTGGTTGTTTATGTATGGTATGTTGTATTTAGGGCCTGAAGATGATGTTGTAACATCGAAACTAGTTGCCAATAAAACCAACATCTTAATACAGATGGAGAAATTTCGTCATTTTTTAACGTATACTAGCTGACATCCCAAGTCGTCCGTTTCAATTATGGATATACGAAAATTAAAAAACTGTTTTCCTCTTTCTCAACTATCTGAAATGATACGATGCACCAATCATAGTAAAATAAATTGCCCACAGTTATTAATCAAATGAAACCCTGTATTACTCTGTAATATATACAGAACAAACTTCTCGTCAATATAGAAGAGCCAAACATAGCTGACATTGCATCTTGAGTGAACAGATCTCCTTCGGCAAGTGAGAATGGCTGTGAGGGTACTAAATCCTTAAACTGAGGACTGGCGATAATTTCAAATTATTGCTGGTCAGTGACTTCTTTTCCCATTATGCTCTATGT
The DNA here is from genome assembly GCF_021461385.2 of Schistocerca piceifrons. Taxonomy (NCBI): domain Eukaryota; kingdom Metazoa; phylum Arthropoda; class Insecta; order Orthoptera; family Acrididae; genus Schistocerca; species Schistocerca piceifrons. The sequence goes on from NC_060140.1 coordinate 619,821,029, forward strand.
TGCTGCAATAGTGGAATACATTCCGGTTCATTGTATCGTGAAAGTAAAGCTTCGACACAGCTACTGCCGCCACAGTTGCTTGGAATTGTTCGGATAGTTACCCAGGGAAATTGTGGTATTTCTCGAAACACTGAGTTTACAGCCCTAAGTGACGCTTCTTCGATCCAAGTTCATTTCGAATCAGGGTATCAGATTCTGACTGCGGCAACATAAATAAACAGAATTTAGTAGAGACTATGTAACATAGAAAGTGCATTAACTCTATATGTCTATAAAATACTTACAATCACTGAATTCTACTTCCTTCTTTCTCAGTACAATTTCTATATCGAAGTACTGTAAACGCATAATTTGCCTATAGCTGTTGAGATATTCTATCTTCGAGAAAGCCTTTTTCACTGCCTTTACATTTTTTCTCTATCTAAAAATAAGTTGGCTGTCTGAGATCCTGGACATCATACAGCGCAGTTATTTCAGCCAAATCTCAGTGAACTGAAATTGCAATGGAGAGGTTCAAAAAATGGTTCAAATGGCTCTGAGCACTATGGAACTTAACATCTGAGGTCATCAGTCCCCTAGGACTACTTAAACCTAACTAACCTAAGGACATCACACACATCCATGCCCGAGGCAGGATTCGAACCTGCGACGTAGCGGTCGAGCGGTTACAGACTGAAGCACCTAGAACCGCTTGGCCACCGCGGCCGTCCAATGGAGAGGTCATCATATACGGATGTTAGACAATTACCAGTTATGACCCCTCACTTTCATTCAGGACATGCTCTAAACCTTGGTCAGAACCACGGGATCTGAAGAACGTTATTCTGCCTACAGCACAATATGTACCAGACATGCCTTGTGCGATACTCAGCTTGCCCTTCCCTCACTTGATGTCCTAAAAACCTGGATGGAAGGCATTAGGTAGATTCCAAAGCGTTTGACACAATGCCCCACTGCAATCTGTTGACGAAAGTCCCAGATATGTAAGTGGCTCGAAGAGTTTTTAGGTAATAGAAACCAGTACGTTGTCCTCTACGGCGAGTGTTAGAGACAAGCGTATCGTGAGGTTTGGTTCATGGAAGTGTTGTAGGACCGCCCTTATTCTCTACATACATAAATGCTATGATGGACAGAGATAGCAGCAATTTACGGGTGTTTCCTGACAACGCTGTGGTGTAGGGGAAGGTGTCGCGTTGGGTGAGTATAGGAGTATACAAGAAGATTTAGAATTTATAGCTGGCGTGAGGAATGGCAGGTTGCTCTAAATGTAGGAAAATGTAAGTTAATGCGGATGAGTAGTTAACACAGTCACAAATATCTAGTCATGACGCTGCAAAGAGGTATGAAGTGGAATCAGCACGCCAGGTTGGTAATAGGGAGAGCGAACGCTCGACTTCGGTATGTTGCGATGTTTTTTGGAAAGTGTAGCTCAACCACAAAGGAGACGGCGCATAGAACGCTAGTGCGATCCATTCTTGAGTACTTTTCGAGTGTTTGGCATATCCACCAGGTCGGATCTAAAGAAGATATCGGAGCAAATCAGAGGGGTGCTTGCTAGATTTGTTACCAGTATGTTCGATCAGCACTTCAGTATTACAGACATGCTTCGTGATTTCAAATGGGAATCCCCTGAAGGAAGAAGACGCTCTTTTCAGAATGCAATATAGAGAACACGCATTTGAGATCGATTGCAGAGCGATTCTACTGCAGCCAAAGTAACATATCTCGCGCAAGGACCACGAAGATAAGGTACGAGAAATTAGGACTCGTACAGTGCCTTTTAAATACTCGTTTGTCCATCTCTCCAATTGCGAATAGAATAGGAAAGGAAGCGAGCAATCGTACCTTCCGACATGCACCGTAAGGCGGTTGGCGGAGTATATATGTAGATGTAGATGTAACGTGTTTTGGGCATTAATTATATCTGGACATTGGAACCCAGTCATCCCTGTGGAAGGTAATGTGAGGTTTTGCAGTATTGGAATAGGATCGACCGACATGCTGTCCAGACCCATACACAACAGTAGGGTGACTTCGTCTTTCATTATGATCAGTATGATAATGCACAATCACACCGTGCCTAGCTCGCGTATTCCTCAAGAAGGAGGTATCGACAGCCTGAGTAAGTTTGGGACCAGACGAAACTTGCAGTGCCTGTTAATAGAAATTCTTTCCACACAGCTCATTATCTCACGACAGCCATCGTCGGAGAGTGGAACAAGCGTGAGCAGCAACGCTTGACAGCAAGCCATTGAGGATACGAAGGGCTGGGATTAGCATTCGCAAGCATCACGGCGGCCCCGCTGGACAGGCCACAGTTCTAGCGAAGTGGCCAGACTCCATTCGTATGAATGTGTTATGTCTATTCTTTTGGACATTCATGTGATTAATACGCCTAGATGGGCACTAGATTTTGAAAATTTGTGGTAAGTTCCTATGGGACCAAACTGTTGAGGTCATCGGTCCCTGGCCTTACACACTACTTTCACTTAAACTAACTTACGCTAAGGACAAAACACACACAAACACACACACACACACACGCACACCCATGCCCGAAGGAGGACTGGAACCTCCGACGGGGGAAGCCGCGCGGATCGTGGCAAAGCGCCCTAGACCGGGCCGCGGGCAATGGATCCACCTTCTTCAGTGCGCATCTCAAAGTAGCGAAAGCGAGTAAAATGGACAGAGACTGCGGTTAAGTGGCGCTCGGTGAGCATGTTGATCGGCTGTGAGGCGTGCCGAGACAGTCCGTGCAGTTGCGATAACGCTGTGTTCCGGATGGCACAGTGGTTAACGCACTTGTCTCGTAAGTAGGAGGTCATGGGTTCGAATCCCGATCGGGTACACTTTTTCACTCGGCGCCGCTGATTCCGCGAAATGTCCCGCAGGAACTGACAGTAGTGATCCCCTTCAATTTACATTCAGACTCCATTCATTATGCCAGCAACTCACACGAAAAGGGTGTCATATTTTGAGGTGAATGCAGAGTACCCCTCCAACATTTTGTAATGAATTCGAGTGCAGTTAGAACTAAAAGCATTGTGCCACGTGCAGAGAGTAACGGGCTGGTAGGTAAACAGTCTGCTACGCCAGTAATTCGAGATCTTGGGAAGGACTGTTAGTTTCGAAGTGCGCAGAATGTGAAACCCTCCAGTGGATCGTGGGCAGCGAAATGAGAAAAAGAGGAAAATTCTTGAAGGAAATGAGAAATGGAGAGGGAGAGACGCTCTTTTTAGAATGGCTGGGATTGACATGCAGAAATCGAGAAGTCGGTCAACGATAACGATGTGAGGAATGGAAGGGAAAATGAATTTTTTATATCCACATGGACAAAGAGATTTGAGCTCATTCTGCGACAGAACGTGGACTGTAAGAGTCTTTCGCCTGAGGCTGAGGGAGAAACCTCGAGGCCTAACCGCGGGAATCTGCTGGCAGACAGTCATCCGAAATTCTCAGTTGAAATTTTCTGCATAACTTCCTCCAGACCATCTCCCCAAAAAACCGATGCTTTGGAATTAAATTCAGGTCTGGCGCCCACGTCAGGGGATCAGACAGATAAGAGATGCAATGATAAGTGTACGGCAGTCTCAAGGTCAATGTAGTCCCCTTTCGGGAATCAGCGAGCATTCAACAGATTTGCAAAAATGTGCGTTTTCTAAGAGACTGAATTGTTTTCCTTATTGCTTTCTTTCTATTCACAGTAAAGTATTTGTTTTTTTAATTTCATAAGGTCTATTCCTTCAATCTCTGTTGATTACATATTTGCAGGTAGTACAAATCAGTTTTGTGGTTTCCGAGCGATTATCCAAAACCGCCATCCTCTTAGGTTGGAAACGGTAATCCGTTAGGATTTTTCTAAACACCATCACCTCATTGGAGTCTTTTCTGGCGTACATAAGGCCTATGACACTGCTTGGCGACATTACATTTTATTTGGGGCTTTCCAGCCTCCCTGTCGATTCTTATTCGTTAGACTGTGTCACACCTTTCCTTCCTCGTTAGATTTGGTACATCAGTCAGTTCCCCGGGTTTCAGAGTGATATACCAGCTCTAACACGGAGCAGCACGTGGGATTATAACTGGCGAATAAGAATCGGTGGGGAGGCTGGAAGGCCCCAGTCATGCAGGCTAAGTAAAATGTGATGGCACCAAACGGTCTCGTGTATCTTATGGCGGTCAGGAAAGACTGCAACGAGGTGTTGGTGTTTAGAAAAATCCTGACGGATTGCCATTCCCAACCTAACCGAAGGTCTCAGTTGTGGATCGTCCCTCACGAAAACCGAACCAGTTGTGGGATAGAAGACCTCAAGATTCGAGAACCTAATGTAATCGGCCGGCGACCGTCCTTTCAGTCAGTTTGCAGAGTACGTTGGTGGGGATAATCGTACGGTACATTGACTGACACACATATCATCAGTTAGTGGATTCCCCTCCATACATCGTTGGGAGCAATAACGATGCAGACGCTAGAGACACCCGCGAGCACCAAACAGGCCAGTTATTTCACTTTAAATAACCACCTCGGCAGCTTTCGGTGGACGTTGGGTTTTTGCATGGTGTAAGAATTAGGATGATGATACTATCTAATCGGTGCTTAGATAAGACACTTTTGAGCCAAGTACGACTGAAGACCCTGAGCAGATAGAACCTTCGAGTAACATCCAGATTTTGGATCACCTGATTATGAATCGAATACACCCCTGGGACCGTAGCACGTGACAAGGCCAGAGAGTGAAGCTGTTCTCATTTAGTGAAAGATTCATTATATGAGTTATATGAGTCATCGTGCCAGAGAAAGAGGTCCCCCAATGCCAACGGATTCGAAAGCAATGTTCATTGAAGTGGTACCATCCTCATCAGTGACAGGCAGAAATTCAGGGACGGAACCTGTGTTGCTCTCCAAGAAAAACACTTCGCTGATGACCACTTGCCTGTGCTTCGATGTTAGTGTGCATTCTGTAGGTGCTGCACTTTCCCTGAGAGGATATGTGGAGGATTCCTTTATTTATTTATTTGTTTTGTCTCTCAAGCATTTAGGAACAGACGAATAGCACTCAGTCATTCGTTGGTCCCCGGTTTCTGATCTCTGGATTTTCATGGTCCCAAAGAGGGAGCGCTAGCACTGGTAGAAGCTGGGGAGCAAGCTGCTTCTGCAGCTGGGTTTGGAAAGTGGCTCCCACAGATGGTGCAGAGGGAAACAGGAGATTCGATTTTGAAAAAGTTGAGGTAATAAGGGTAATATCTGTATCTTTTGTATATATGGTCGTTTTGTCGACTGCATGCAAGCGTTCCTATTTTTTATTTGACTCCATATATAACAGGCAGTTGATTTATATTTTTATATTTTCTTTTCGTTTTTAAATATTAGGCAATCTGGAGAACGTGAAGAGTCCTTTTCCTTATAGTTTACTCACAAAGGCAGTTGTTCACAACGACGAACTTCATGAAGTGATCTTCCACGGTTTTCGCATTTTACATCTGCTGCGCAGTGGAGTGATATGTGTCCAGAGCTTAAGCTAATGAATCTATGTGTGGAAGGATGTAAGGTTTCATGTCCTACCTATAAACCAAAAATTTTTCTGAGAGGACCTTTCCTTCAAAAGCTAAGATGAAAGTGCCTGTATTCGGTTATACAGGACCGATCAGAAAGAAGAGTTACACACTTTAAAACGGACTATACAAACCATACTTTGAAATCACAATGGATATGGGTTGAACGTGCAGTACAATGGTAGAGCAACAGATGGCAGTAGTGTTATGACGCACTGATGTCAGTGAAAAAGTGAGGCCGTCGTGGAAAAATGACTGATATTCAAGTAGCGAAAAAGCATTCTCAAATAGCTATGTAAGTTCTATGACATCAGTGAAGTGCAACGACATTGGAGACAGGAATAAGGAACTGAACCGGCAAGAAGCGCAAGCAACGCTCGCCTTCGTGATAGGTCCGAAACTGCTGAAGGTATTATGGATATGCACAAGGGAAGGTCAGGCCGACCACGCACATCAACAGGTGATGATTCTTCAGCTCAGGTGTTACATACTTTCATACGTTCACCACAGAAATAAACGCAACAACGTGCGAGTGAAACAGGCAAGAGTAGGGCAAGCGTAAGTCGTATTTTGCACGGTGTAAAATGGAAAGCTTACTTTCCGCAACTGTTACACTTACTGATGAAGACGACGAAGACAAAACTGTAACTTTTTACTGAACAAATATGAAATACGTAACTGCATAACAATGAATCCCTTGGCACCAAAACTGCGTGCACAGCCAAAGCTTCATAAAGAAAATTGTCCCATTCGCCCGATTGTTAACTCAAGAAACAGCCCTGCATACTTCATAAGCCGTAAATTAAAAGACCTCATTACCAAATACTATACATTTGAAAATAACTACACCATACATAACGCACATGAACTCATAAGCTTAATCAAAGACATCCACATCCCACCAACAGCTAAATTAGCATCACTAGACATAGTCAACCCGTACACGAACATCCCTGTAAAAGAGACTCTTAACATTATAAGAAACAATCTGCTTGAACATAAGAAAATTAGTGTTGCAGAGATCTGTGAACTCATAGAAATACTTTCACTTATTCTAGACCATAATTACTTTAGCTTCAACAACAAACTGTACCAACAACATGATGGTTTGGCAATGGAAAGTAGCTTAGCTGGGATATTGGCTGACATTTACATCAACCATATAGAACAAAAATTCTTTTCTGCCAACCAGCACATCTCAAACAAAATAATATACTACAGAAGATATCTTGATGATACAATACTGCTTTTCGATGGTACAAGCAATGAAATAGATACATTAGCAGCAGATCTTAGCAAAATGCACAAAAATATTAAATTCACAGTTGAACATGAAACTAATAAAAGCATTAACTTTCTTGACCTCAAAATTTGCAATAGTAACAATAAACATCAATTCAGTATTTACAGAAAACCTACCACCACAGATGTCAGTATTAGCAAATCATCTTGCCACCCCCGCCAACAAAAAATGGTATATTTCAGAACGATGATACACCGAATTAAAAAAAAGTACCAATGAGTGACACAGACCAACAAAATGAAATCAATATAATTAAAACAGTTGCTCATAATAATGAATATAAACCCACAATAATAGAAAAACTCCACAACAAAATGCAGACAAAACCCACAGATCCACTTCACAGCAGTCACTTCAAGCCAAATCAGTGTGCCACTGAAGCCAAACCTAAATATGCTACTCTCCCATAAATAGGCCCACTTTCATACCAAATAGCAAACTTATTTAAAAAGAAGAAAAATATCAGAATCAGCTTTTCCACAAAAAATAAATTACAACAAAAAGTGATACATGATGTAAACACCTCCAAGAGTCCCTACCGTAAATCAGGAATATACAAACTCAAGTGTGATACATGCCCAAAATTCTACATTGGACAGACAGGCAGAAGTTTTGAAATTAGATATAAAGACGCCCTAAGACTTGGTAACTTGAACAAATCAGCATTTGCAGCCCATATTGCTGAAGAAAACCATTCAGTGGGTAACACTGAGGACAACTTAAAGATTTTACATCTAACAGAAAAAGGGGCCACTATGAATATATTAGAAGAATTAGAAATATACACACACAAAAACAGCACCCCAGACTATATCCTTAACGAACAAACAGAGTTGGCTAACGCCCCTTTCCTGAAAAATTTCCAAAAATTACTTTCCAGCCTCCAAAGCAAATAATATTAATACACCTATCTGCAGATCAAGTAGAAAATTTATATGTTACTATAATTCTCATGCTGCCAAATGTAATAAAATAATGTACTATTTTACCTATACAGCTCTAAATATATATAAAAATCTTTATAATTAAATTAGCAATAACAGATTTTATATATATATATATATATATATATATATATATTTAAAAAAATATTCAATCTCTCTACACTAATGTAAAAGATTTTACAGTTTTGAAAAAGAATATATGATCCTTTCCAAACATAGGACATCATCGTCAAATGTTACGATATATCATAGCATCTGTGACACCCATATGTTTGTAAGCTCTTTGTATGTACCAAAACATGTGGTGCGTGGTTGGAATGAACTCAGCGACAAATCTAAAGTGTACAGTGAGAACCATTACGTGTGCAACAACGAGGATGCAGTGGGAATGCATTTACATCGATTGGATGAACGTTATAGAAACAATCACTCGAAACCGACGTTTCACGTAAGTCACATGCAACGAAAATCTGCAACGCAACCATCTGTGTGTGGCGTGTTTGTAATTGTGTTTTATTTATATTTTAGGACAATTAATCTGTAAAAAACACACCAAATGTAGAAAGAAAGCGTGTAAACCGTCTGATGATGAATCGCAACGATTCGAAACCGGTAACGGTTTCCTTTGAATAAAGGAACTCAAAGTAAATTTGTGGCTGGTTGCTGTCCTAACACGATCAACATTTGTCAAAAGTTAGCTTATGAATGGTTCCTCGCACAGTTTGAACATTAATGCAAATTCGTTTCCAGAATGGTGTGGTCTGATAAGGCGCAGTTTAAACTAAATGTCACGGTAAACATGTATAACTGTACACTGGGCTCCGCAAAATTAACATTTTTATATCGATCGTGCGGTTATCGTCAAGGGTACTGATTCTACTTTTCTTCTTCGATGCTGCGATTACTGGCCTCATTATTTTTACCATCCACACGTGATTTATTTGTTCATGAACCTTTTTTCTTCCAGATCCATGAAATTTAAACAGCTTGTGAATCATTTTCTGTACTTCACTTGAAGGTGTAACCTTGAATGTACGGCATCATGCTCAGAAGTGTTTGGAGGTGGATGATTTTCAGTTTGAACATTTATTGTAATTGTTTCGTTGTAATACTGATGACAATATATAAGCTAATCTTTATCAAAGTGTATATACATTTTTCTGATCTACCCTGTATTTTGTATCTTTCTGTACGTGACAGACAGGTTAGCCCGTAGTTCCTCGTCTGCGTGAAGTTTCATGTAGAGCAATAGTCATTAGTACGTCTACCAGTCCAACACATGTCCGAAGTGCTTGTGCAGCAGAGGGGGCTTAATTCAATGGTGATCCATTTTGCAGTTTTCCTAATGATTTCTCTTCTCCAAATTTCTCTTTTATTTGTTTCACTAAAAGTAATGCGCCGCTGTAAAAGTATTCCATCTGTTCTAGTACATATCAGGTATTCAATAAACAGTTTCATTCCCAGACTTGTCCGTCTTCTCAGCCAGGGCAGAGAACGCAGCTGAATTGAAGCTGTCCTCATTGAAATATCGATGCCTATCTTTTAAGACAGCCAGATCAATATAGCCACTATGCTGGTGTAATCTGGTGCGTTTAGTTTGCGAAACGTCCACCCTGATGTTATGTACTCCCATCAAGGGCTTCCCCACGGGCGCCACCCAACCAGGAGTCCCGAGGCCCCCAAAACTGGGCATTTTCTGCTTTGCATGCGTAGAGAGCTGACACCTAAGGCATCAGATGTGTTATCCCTGTGTTGTCAGAGGACTCTGCGGGAAGGGTGAAGAATGATACCGCCACGTTACATTGGCCTTTAAGCGCATAAATGCGCCTGCATAGTTGTGTGCAGGGGGTCTTTACGCTGTAGGCAGTTGGAACTATGTAAGGCGTTCTTTCTCAGGTAGTCCACACTACAGAACAAAATTTGAAAATGTAGGTAAAACTCAAAAGGGGACCAAAAATTGCTTCTGCCGTCAAACTTATGTAAAGTAACTGGATAAATATGTACACGAAATAAGGCAGGAGTGGAGTTATAGCCAGGTCAACATCAAAGACCATGGGGTAGTTGGAGGTGAGAGATTGCAGCTCGGTGAAGGATGTATTGCAGGCACTGCAATAGCTTGCGGACCTGTGCTCACCAAGCAAGTACTCACGAAGATTCGAGAACATCTTGAGGGGGCGAAACTGGAAACGAATGTTTTTTACTAGCGGTTTTCTTGTAGTCTCTTACGCAGAAACTCGGACATATTGAACATCATTCACATAAATTACTTTGCACAGTTTATTTTTAGAAGAAAACGTATAACAGCAAAGCCACAGAGATATGTTAAAGTTAATCAACAGAGATGATGCAACAGATCGTCCAGATGTGTACTACTCAAGAATGCAGAGGTTATTTTTCGTATGTAATGTAAATTACAGAACACTTAACATTAATTACGAAGGTACTTTTTTAATTGAAAACTGGAATTACATATGAAGGATCCACAATACTATTTATTTAATAGTTCATCATGGACCAGGTTTCAGCTTCTTTGCCCTTCGACAGATAATTTAATTCCAAACAGATAATCCACACAACTTCAGCGAGAGTTCATAGCTGTATGATTATTGTACGAAGATATGTGGTACTTTGTGACTATATCGGTTAAAAAACACAAGCATAACGTAATACCCAAAAAGAGTCTGAACAGATAAATCTTATATTACAGTATATTCAAATACTAAATCTGTATGAAGGTATAAGACGAATATGTGCCGTACAAGTGAATAATGCCACAGGCTACTATGTCATGTGGACAAGCTGGTGAATGTGGTGAACAGGCCGAAAATATTGGGGCGTTGGGGAGGGGGGGGGGGGGAGTTAGCGGGAAGAAGTCTATGGAATGTGGGTGTAGAACAATTATGACAAGCTCATTATCTAATGGCGAGAGAAATAATAACTGGTTGCTGCTACTTTAGTAATGGTGAGTAGAGAACTTTGTTTGGTCATCAAGGACCAGATCAGGATTCTTTGATTGATGTTTATTAATGACCAGAGTTTCAAGTAATGTTAGTTTCCTGCCTTTAGTTCCTCTATGCAGAACATCACAATTGATATCATATGATTAACGTTCACTCAGAGCATGTTCACCAAAGATGGAATGTTCACTTTTCAAACTTCTCTCATGCTCAGTAAGCTAGCAGTTACAGATGCACTTCATTGACCTACATACAATTTCCACTCAGATTGCAGGAAATGCTATAAAATCCTTTCTACTCTAAATGTGGAATCTTTACTGTTGAACAAAAGGTGGGCAACAATATTCCTAGTGTAAAAAGGTGGAGTATATTGCTTGGATTGCAATTTCCTGGCAAGAGCCTATGATGTCCTACCCACATATGGCATGGGGGTCCACTTGCTATCGGTGTGGTTTTGTCCTGTCTTATATGACTGTTTTACTTCTTTATTTAATATACAGTCGAAGGATGTGAAGAAATTCTCTGAATCTCTTTCCTGTTTCTCATGCAATACTTTTTCTTCTAACAGATCCGTTTTATCACTTTTATTTAGTCGGTGAAGTACTACGACATTTTACTCTATACTTCCAAAAGTGTGTCGTCTACGGTATATGTGCGGCTACTGCTGATGTGCGTGTGTCTGTGTATGTAGGCTCAAATGTGCTCCGTATACCTGGTGTGGAAAGCTCAGCTTTTGGGCTATCTGTTACATAATGTCTGTGGACTACATACAATATATCTTCGTGAATGTTTGTTGTTGTTCGTTTTTGTTTTCGGCATATACTGTGCTTTGTAAATTTTTGTGGATGAAGCCTCATACATGTAAGTGTTTACATAAGAGGACTACAAGAAAACCGCGAGTAAAATGTATTCTCTAAATAAGTCAATAACTGTATGGAAAGATACATCATTAAAACTGCGTGGGTTTACATATTACTTAAAGGCAACAGAATAATGCAGCAGCTCACACTCTGAAAACAATACGGATAGATGTCATAATACATACCACAAAAGTTGAAAATTATAATCATTTCGCGAAACACGCCGTACGAGAAATGAAACGTGACGAGCAGCAGCCATAGTTACTCTGTAACAAGTAAACCAACCGGTTTTACAGTCACAAACTTTCATCGACCAATTCTGATAGATAAAATAAAGAAAAAGCAGGTGAATTGCGGGAACACTCAGTACTACAACTGCATACAATGTTACAACAACTAATCCCGCCTTTATCCAAGACGTATTAAAATTTCACAGTACGTAGCTCAGTGTCAGGAACTGTTTATACTTGCGTTGCAGAAGATTTTTTGTCAAAAACACTGGCATCATATTATAATTTTTTGAGTGAAACACTTTGAAACAAGGATTCTTCTACATGTACATTTTGCACTCGCTGGACTGGTACACAGTCTTTTCTTGTCGTCTTTCAAATAAAGTAAGATCAGAAATTAAAGCAACGTTTCTACGAACGTTTACGAAATCGAAACGAGAAAAATTCGTAGTTTGGCGCAATTCCTCTTGCACAAAGTTAGCATCATCACTTGGATCGTCGATACTTTCACCCTCACTGTTATTGTCAACAAAATGTTGCTCCACTTTAGTCAAAATTTCGTCCGCCGTAAGACAACGTGAAGCCATTTGTTTCATACCTTCACATAAATCAACGAACAGATGCCGCCCTCCAGCAGCTTGGCATGGTGCAACAAATGGCTGTTTCAGAGCCTAATCGTCTCTCGTACCACAATGAAGTTCCATGGAGCCCGTCTGTAAACGTGGCATTGTTTCTAAAGGCAGGAGAAGTTGTACTCCGTCACGTTTCCGGATCGGCAGTCTACCTAAATTTACGCATCCCATCTATTGAGGGTACTGGCAGTAAAACTATCAGTAACAGTAACTGTACTTAGATTTAAATGCATTATGCAATACGTCATACGATGACAAATGTTTTCTAAATTTTCCGAATTTCATTTCTCTCCTGCCTACTAATTTCGTATTCCTTGCTACTACAAATATGTACCGTTTTTGAACATGACCGTCTCTATAACGCGCATTCACGAATCCATGTTACTTCGGTTTGAAATTTATTCCATAGCAGTTGATCGGTACGAGTACTTACGCCAGTGAGTTGTCAGCACTGGAACACAAACAAGAAAACATTCCCCCTCTCACATCCTCTAATCCCGCAGAGGGCGCACTACATACTCTTCTGCTCCTGAGGTAAGCGGCTAACCTTGTTTATCTCTTGGTCGAATTCGCCAACGTCAGTTAAAATTAAGCACATCTCAAAGTATTACTTTCGCTGTATTTTTGTTTTTTACTGAGCAGAAAAACTACACTTTTAAAAAGCTTGTAACGTTAGTTAACGTTTTTGGATTTTCCTGTTAGCTGCTTGATGCATATCATTATAAAATACGGATGAGAACCGCGGATCGCACCAATACCTGATTAGGTCCGCGTGCGGGCCGCAAGCCGCAGTTTGACGACCACTGGACTGGTGCTTCAGTTATCGCGCCGTCTCCTTCCCAAGAAAGCTGATAATCCTTACAGAGCAAGCAGTAAACAAGACCACCATCCAGATATATTTTCGACATTCAGCTATTCGATATGCGCATTTAGTTTTACTTTTCATATATTTTTCTTTCTACTCTCATCTAACTGTAGATTCGACATAATCAATAATATTTTGATATGAGATCTACTTTATAAAACGTCTTCCAACGATAACAGACTCTGCGTCGTCGTCGTCGTCGCCGGCGCCCTCATATCAAATATCATCGTCACCCATTTTATATTCAGTGCGATATACATATCTCTTCTAGACACTTCCTTCATTACTGTAGCCCCCAATGCCGTTCCTACTTGTTTTAAAATGTCATATATCCACCTTCCCTTAGTCCTTCGTCTCCATTTTTTTGAATGGAGTAAAGAACATCCTTGGTCCAGCTGCTATACATTCGCCTCTCTACATGTCCCACCAGCCTCCATTTTATTTTCATTGCAGTCATAATCACACTTGTCACTGCAGTCTGCTGTGTAATCGAACGGTTTATTTTTTCCTTTTTTTTGTTTTCTAATTTATTACCTTCCTTTCTCGCCAAGTAACCCTTTCCCTCAAAGTAAATCTCAGCATGCATCTCTCAATTCCTCACTAATCCACTCTTTGGTTTTGAATAGTTGTCACTTAAAAATCAGCGTTAACGTTACTTTATCCACGATAATGGTGATTCAGCTTCAATATTGCAGCCTAAATTATTTAAAATATAGCAAGGTGGCCCTTTAAGTACACTGACGGAAAAGGCACCAAGACCAAAAAATAATTAATAAAGAATAATGAAATGTCAACAACACATTTCTCTAGATAACAGGTTGGAGAACATTCGAGAAGAACCATTGTAGATGTGAAGTGCTGGTACATTAATAACCGGTGTAATCGCCGGAATGTTGAATGCAACGTGCATGCCTTGTGTTGTGCAGATGCCAAATATCAGTTTTCGGAATAGAGTACCATGCATGTTGCACTTGATCAGTGAACACAGGGACAGTTAGTGCTGGATGAGGATGACGCTGTAGTTGTCCAATGACGTTCCATATATGCTCGATTGGAGACAGGTCTGGTGATCGAGAAGGCCAAGGGAACATTTCAACACTCTGTAGAATATACCCAGTTACAACAACGGTACGTGGGCGAGCGATATCCTGCTGGAAAACACGCCCTAGAATGCTGCTCATGAACAGCAGCACAACAGGTCGAATCACCAGACTGACGTACAAATTTGCAGTCACGGTGCGTAGAAGAACCACGAGAGTGCTCCTACATTCATATATAATTGCCCTCCAAACCATTACTCCAGGTGTAGGTCCAGTGAGTCTAGCAAAGAGACAGACTGGTTGCAGGCCCTCCATTACCCTCTGCCTAACCAACATGCGGCCATCACTGGCACTGCGGCAGAACCAGCTTTCACCAAAAATACAACAGGCCTACACCCAGCTCTACAGTTAGCTCTCGCTTGACACCACTGAACTCGCAAATGGCGGTGGTTTGGTGTCAGTGGAATGTACGCTACAGGGCGTCTGGCTAGGAACTTTCCTTGCAGTAACAGATTTTTAACAGTTTATTGTGTCACTATGGCACCAACTGCTGCTCAGATTGCTGCTGCAGATGCAGTTTTATGCGTCAGAGCCATACACTGAACACCATGGTCGTCCCTCTCGGTAGTTCCATGTGGCCGTCCAGACCGTACATTGTCGTCACCAGTGTCACCAGGAGTCATGTACAATGGCTACATTACTGCCAAGTCTTTCTGCAGTATCGCGGAAGATCATCCAGCTTCTCGTAGCCCTACCACACCACCGCTTTGAAACTTAGTGATGTGCTGATAATGGCATCTCCGTCACCTTAATATCCTTTTCGACTAACATCAACTCACCACGTCCAGTCTCAAAGGTAACTAACACTCAAGATCGTTACAACTTACATTTAAAGCAAACCTAATTTGCATCTTCATAGTTGCGCTACTAGCGCCAATGTTATGCGACTGGAGCGAAAATGAATAATCATTTTTTAGATGTAGAAACACGCCTACCAACTTGATGTTGTCAATTTTTTCAGTTAATGTATTTTGGTCGAGTAACAAAAATCTACGTGCTGTTAAAGTATACATTTTTTAATACTATGATCCCAATTCCAATGTACATGTATTCACGTCTAAAATCCATTATTGTTAGATATACAAAGTTAATAGCAGGGCAGATGGTGTAACATGACCGGAAGATACGAGTATAAGGGTGACAAATTAAGAAAACTGTTTCACGCCACCTGGCCGGTGTGGCCGAGCGGTTTTAGGCGCTTCAGTCTGGAACCGCGCGACCGCTACGGTCGCAGCTTCGAATCCTGCCTCGGGCATGGATGTGTGTGATGTCCTTAGGTTAGTTATATTTAAGTAGTTATAGGTTCTAGGAGACTGATGACCTCAGATGTAAAGTCCTATAGTGCTCAGAGCCATTTGAACCACTTGTTTCACGCCAGGAAGAATCGACGAACTTATTTATAATTAAAACTTAGTTCCTATTGCCATATGTCGATATCGGTGATAGCCACTGATAGTATACTTCCTTACCAGACACATTGGAATCTACATCTACATGGATACTCTGCAAATCACATTCAAGTGCCTGGCAGAGGGTTCATCGAACTGGGAATAATTGCCCAGTATTACGAAGAGGTATAATATAACTAGTGGACCTTTTCCAATGACATGGTTATCTTGTTAAGCCCCTTGGAGCATGTCACCAGGGTTTTCTATTACTTATTTTTCTTCTCAGAACAATATTGTGTTTTCTTACATATTTCATTATTTAAATTGTCACATGTTTTATCTCAGCTAAATAGTTTTACATCGCATTTTACTGAACTGGTTCCTCACCTTTTAGTATTACATCAAATGTTGACAGTTGTTATCTTTGAAACTGAGACACTCTGCAGATGCACTTAATTTAAAATCTTTGACCTCACAAAAACGTCACAGACACAGATATTTATCTTTGTACCTGCCGATGGTGGAACAGCCGAAAACCGCGTTATAAATTAATAAATAATGTACAACAATGCACCAGTGCCTTGTGTTTTTTCGTTCATAATGTATAAAATATTCTAGCAAGAACCAACGGAAAAGTCAGTTATTGCAGTGGACTCATAATGGTTGCAAACCAAATATCTGGTCAATAGTTTCAGTTTCTCTTACAAGATGTTGAGAAGCTTTTAGAGATGAGAACTTGCAGTATGTGTATGACCCCTCATAGAAAATGCTTTCCAGTCGAATCAAATGTGACATCGTTTTGATTTCATCTTTAATGATCCTGGTAGTCTGCTTGTGCGTTTTCCTTGTGCTGTTGTTACTAGTAATCAAGGAAGTTTGTGTTTTCCACGACTTCCTTAACAGTGGTGTTGACGATTACGATGAATAAATGATGTCGTCTTTTTCTCAGGAGATGAATAACAGATGGCGTCGTGTGTTTGTTCGGTTAAGTTCTCAGAAACTTCTAAATCATTCAGGAAGTTACAATGTATTCGCCACGGGCTTCTGTAGTGTCGGTCTGCCATTCGCCCGGAGAAAAAAAAAAGGAAGTCAGCAGGATAACATTCGGCGTTGTTGTTTGTCCCACAGGCTGATACGATGTAGCACGTCACAGATTACAGCAGCGGGCAAATAAACGACCTTGCTTCTCGAAGTTGTTTGTGAGAAACTGACTCGCCTAACTATTGGCTGACCCACACAGGCTCGCCCACTGATAAAAGGCGAAGTGTACATCTCTCCTTTGAAATACATTAAATCTTACACAAAATTACAGTATAATATCGCCAAGAAGTTCCGTATTAATTGTCACACATGAAAACGCATCCACATGGAGCATCTTGTGTCGAGCACGAATCTCATCACCGTGCTGCGTAATATGGATACAGTAGCTTTCAGTTATACAGTGTTTTAGATTTGATATTTCCATCTGAATTAGATCCTTCACCAGAAGAACACTTCCAGCGATTATGAGAAACTGAAGGAATGCTATTTATTTTGTATTAAAGCGGTATTTCGTCAATCAGAAATTTGAATTTTCAGTTTTCGAAATCGAAAATATCAACCCTTAAACTACAAATGTAACTTGCACAATCATTGTATTACCTATTAGCAAGTGATTATAGTGAGTTTACAGACGATAGTAGTGTTATGATATTCCCTGTGGTCGCCTGCAGCTTTTATCTGTTATATGTGCAATGCATTTTATTATCTTTGTGCCATTCTTGCAATGAAAGCAGGCACACTTTACTTATAACAGACGTTTGGCGATGAGAGTAAAGTACTACAGCAGCCAATATGTGAAGCAATGTTAGCCACCCTTGATCTATACTTAAATAGGGTATTTGTAAGTTGTCACTTGTTGAGGAACATACATAATTCGAATGATTTAATAGTTAAATACAAGTGGAGTCACAGTTTTTCGTTCAAACAATTAGCAGGGTGTGGCATACGAAATACGTGGTTTTGAAAAAAATCCGGAACTTATGTTTGTGTGATGCAACATAGATAGAAATTTACAAAAGGATAGAATACTGATAGGAATGGTCACAATCTTAACATGGGACATAATTTCTGACTCCTGGTAGTGAAGGACGATCGTCACCCTCCCCCACCTCACTTTCTTCCCGGTGTACTATCCATTTACAAAACACATCTGCCCTACCGTACTGCATAGAATTCAAGAATCTCCTTATGAAGCCCTAAATGTTAATGTGACGGCATCGAAATCTCGTAAGCTAATGTATGAACAAGTCAAACATGTTTGACAGGAGTTATTTTTCCCAGTGCGGTAGAAAATTCGCTGATTTTATATGGAGGTGTAATAAAACGTTATGGTGTAAATTTTTCCTTGCTGATTATCGCTCTATTATAATGGTTTATATCATGATAATGGGTTACCCATTATTTTCAATTCTCAAACTATAGGTGTTCGTAACGGTAAACCAAAGACGAAAGAAATGAATTTACAACGTAATATAACAGTTTAAAACATGAACGAAAATGAATAATCAAATAATTAGAATAATAATGAATATATACATATTTTAATAAGGTATGTTGCACCGACTCTGACATCACATTTTATACAACTCATTTTCTAAAAATGGCATAACAGGATCCACCTTTATTACACATTGATGTATGTGGCATGAAAGTTTCACTGATTTATGTTGTAACAAAAGCTTCCATATTGCAAAATTCATCAATGTTAGCAGGGTAAGTTACAAAATTTCAATTTTTTTCAAAAATTGATCAAACAGTTTTCAAGAACGTTAGTTACATTTCAACTTTCCTGTAAACCTGATACTCCATATTAGTTTTCGGGGTGCATTTTACACCTTAAAACTGAAATTGAGCAAAAACAAAAACAATTCTTATTGCAAGTTTCATCAGGATCGTTCATTGTCACTAGGGAATGTTTCCTTGTCAGTGGACGAGAATCCAGAATAAGCGAACACGTGTCTCGGCCTGTCCGGAGATAATCGACCCATTCTGAGAAAATGACCGTCAAAGTGTTCCACGTGATCGAAATGCCTGTTAGGGCTCGTTGTACTTTCGCAACTGGTGGAATAGTAGCTAGCATCGTGGCCGTTTTACTTTTGCATCCGGTGTTCGAAACCCGATCATTGTTTTTATTTCTGTTTTCATTTCTTTTTTTTTTTTTCGTTTATCTAACCACGCCCGTAGAAGGTTACTACACGAATGTTCCTTATTTATGAAGTTAGGGGATACAAGGGCGTTATATTAACTCTAAAATTACATCTGGGTTTCACAATAAAAGTCACACATTTGCTGTATAATTATGTGCGCACAGTATTTTCAGGGGTTAGAATCTTTTCAAATTTTCATATTCCTATGTTTCATTCTTATATTCTTAATTCTTATACACTGCATGGGGGCTTAATTATTATATTTGAAAATCATTTTTAAATTTTTAGTTCAGCTGTATATCCGATTACGCTGTGTCTCGTAAACGGTTGGCCCTGACTAGTTTTTGTACGCAATCTGACTGCATAGAACAACAACAAAGAATGAAATGAAAATTTCAGTTAATACAAGTAAATAATTAAGTCCCCAGCAACTATAAAACCTACAAAGCCAACAAAGCACAAGTGTAGCTGTTCTGTGTGTGGAAGTGTGATTCAACGTACACATCTGGCACGGTTCTTCTTCAATAAGACAAGAAACTTTAAATATCATTTATGCTGAAGTAATTAAAAATAGAAATACTATAATTGCGTAAGGAAAGCAGAATTACACTCTAATACAAGAACACAAGCCAGATGCTTTGTTGACTGAACCTGTAATGACGCATTATTTAAGACATTGAGATAATAAAAAGAAAAGGAAATTTTTTTTTCTTTTACCTTCGTATATTGACGAAAAGCACTCTAATCATTACAATATCTCCACACCGACTCGTTACTATCACATCTCAACAAGAACTGACTACTGCCACATCTCGACAAGCACTCTTCACTACGACATCTCAGCAAGCACTGACTACTACGAGTTCTCAACAAGCACTGCCCACCACGAGTTCTGAACAAGCACTGCCCTCCGCTACTTCTCAATAATCACTGCCAGTGGAGGCGGCGAAACAAAACTCTCTGGCGCTGTGGCTCAGTGTAGCCACCTTTCATATGCCCTTCCTCCACGGGCTAGAATTTGATGGTATTTTTGCCAGCATTGGTGGTGAAAATACCAACAAATTCGTCAAAAAAAATACAGACAAAAATAAAAGATAATATTAATACGTAAATATCACATAATTAGATAAAATTTTGGCTTTGCACTGACCTTTCAATAACCTAATATATAAAATACAGTAGGCAATACCAATTCTTTCATACATGTGGCTTTACATAATAGTTTACACAATACACAAAAAATCAGTTTACACAAATGTTCACATAAAATACTTTTAATTATTCAAAAAAAAAAAAACAAATAATTGATAGTTCCAGCAGCAGCACCCAGCAATGGTCAACAGGTGCAAACACCAACAAGTGACATCATTTTAGTAAAAGCAGTTCCATCTGTGGCACCCAGTAATGTTGAACAGGTGCAGACAGCAAGAAGCAACATCATTTCGGTAGAAGCAGTCCATCAGTGGCACCCAGCAATGTTGAGCAGGTGCAGACAGCAACAAGTGACATTATTTCAGTAGAAGCAGTTCATCAGTGGCACCCAGTAATGCTGAGCAGGTGCAGACACCAACAAGTGATATTATCTCAGTAGAAGCAGTTCATCAGTGGCACCTAGCAATGTTGAACAGGTGCAGACACCTAAAAGTGACATCATTACAGTAGAAGTAGTCCATCAGTGGCACCCAGCAAAGTTGAGCAGGTGCAGACAGCAACAAGTGACATCACTCAGCAGAAGCAGTTCCATTAGTGGCACCCAGCATTGTTGAACAGGTGCAGACACCAACAAGTGACATCATTTCAGTATAAGTAGTCCATCAGTGGCACCCAGCAAAGTTGAGCAGGTGCAGACAGCAAAAAGGGACATTATTTCAGTACAAGCAGTCCATCAGTGGCACCCAGCAATGTTGAGCAGTTGCAGACAGCAACAAGTGACATTATTTCAATAGAAGCAGTTCCATCTGTGGCACCCAGCAATGTTGAGCAGGTGCAGACAGCAACAAGTGACATTATTTCAGTACAAACAGTCCATCAGTGGCACCCAGTAATGTTGAGGAGGTGCAGACACCAACAAGTGGCATTATCTCAGTAGAAGCAGTCCATCAGTGGCATCCAGCAATGTTGACAGGTGCAGACACCAACAAGTGACTTCATTTCAGTAGAAGCAGTCCATCAGTGGCACCCAGCAATGTTGACAGGTGCAGACACCAACAAGTGACTTCATTTCAGTAGAAGCAGTCCATCAGTGGCACCCAGCAAAGTTGAGCAGGTGCAGACAGCAACGAGTGACATTATTTCAGTAGAAGCAGTTCATCAGTGGCACCCAGCAATGTTGAACAGGTACACACAGCAACAAGTGACATCACTCAGCAGAAGCAGTTCCATTAGTGGCACCCAGCATTGTTGAACAGGTGCTGACACCAACAAGTGACATCATTTCAGTAGAAGCAGTCCATCAGTTGCACCTAGCAATGATGAGCAGGTCCAGAGAGCAGTCCATTATATTCACTATCACTGATCACACTGTTCATCAGAGAAATTAAACATGCCCTAGTGGCACCAATCATGTAGAAAAAGTACAAGTAACAGTCCATAATATTCACTATCCTAATCACACAGTTCATCAACAGAAATTAATCATTTCTAAGTGGCACCCATTATGTTGAAAAAGTGCAGGTAACAGTCCATAATATTCACCATCACTAATCACACAGTTCATCAGCAGAAATTAAACATTTCTAAGTGTCACACATCAATGTTGAACAAGTGCAGGTAACAGTTCATAATATTCACCATCACTAATCAGACAGTTCAGGCATGAACAATAGTTTGAATGTACATACAAATGCTTTTACAAAATTATTCTCAATGCTCTTACAGTAAACATACAAATTCTAATAAACACACAAATGATATCAGATAATTGTCATATTAACTATTACAAATACTCAAATATCAGTAAACCTATAATATTTATGGGTGTCAGTGCAAGCCACTACAAACAAATAAAATAATATTTAGGAGATAGGTCGGTAGGATTAGGAAAGGAAAACACACAAAACACACTCACTCATCTTTCATCCACATTAAGTACTACTGTGTAATTGAATAGTGTTAACTGTGTAAATGCAATTCTGTCAAAATTTGATGTTCATCATGTGTATCAAGTAGTAGTGGCAGCAATGTATAACAGTCAATAATAGTTAACTCAACATCATAGTCATCATGTCAAGACCAATGTTTGCCAAGCCAGATCAAAATGTACGGTTGCTGAACAACTGTCAGTGAGCCAAGATATGCAATTACTTCCTCTCTCCAAAAAAAAAAAAGTATATACTGCTTAGTGATTTAACAAAGTGTGTGTATAGACTATCTTCCTTCTTCTTGAGTGTTCTAGTCTGCTATCTTCATCCTCCTTGTTCCATATAGACCAACAAAAAAAGAATATGCACCTCACTTACTTTACCTCTTATCCACCAAAACTCCAATAATCATCAACATCACATAATCTCAATACTTCAATAATACCTCTTACGTCGATACATATAAATCTTATCATCAATATCATTTACCTTACCTCTTGTCCACAAAAACTCCAATAATCATCAACTTCATATAATCTCAATACCTCAATAATACCTCTTCAATACGTCGACACATATAAACCTTATCGCCAATATCATTTCACTTCCATAACAACTCTTTCCTCTAGTCAGTCTCCTCGAACAAGTACAGATAAAATCCTAATGCAAACCTCATCATCCCATACAATCCGAAGACACACTGTCAACACACAACCTCTGTGTAATACATCTGACCCAAATCTTCTACTCATTATAAATTATAAGATGGATTTTGGTTACCTTGTCCATCATTAAATAAAAGAAATGCATGTATGACCTCTAACAGACTTAGTCGAATAACTCTCAGTAATTAAGTACGATTACGGATTGTGAATAATCATAATATTTCACAGTGTGTACACCACTTCAAGAATTATGGCAAACAGAAGCAAACATGTGGAGTATTTCTTGTGTCAAGTGTCACTTCCTATTTCAATTGCTCACGAAAAATGCAGTGTAATAACTGTCAATGGTCTAAACCTAGTTTTGGTATGTCATGTCGTTAGCTTCCTTCCTATTAGCATAAATTTATACAGCTTCCATAAAACCTCCAGCTCATGTGACTTCTATGAAGTTTCTTGTACTAATGTCGTTTATGTCGAATTATAGCAGTTCATTTTCCTGTCTTAAAAATATAAGGCACTGAGCGTAAGCAAAACATGCAATAGCGAGTAAATATACCAGTAGAGAACAGAAAGTCAACAAGTGGATGCAGCACAATTCTTACAACGAGGCTCTGCCAAGCGAACAATCTATAATTAATACAATAGTGTGACCTAAACTCTATGTTTGTACACAGTATATCAGCATTTCTATATACCAATTAAAGAGTAGTTATGACAACAAACAGAAATGTATAAATATGCAATCCATACGCATAGCAGCAAACATATATCTTACGTAATAAACAGGTCATTAGCATCATATCAGCATAAGCAAATAAATGTTCATATGTCATCTTAATAAGTAAACATGAAGGCGCAAGCAGATAAATCACGAAGTATAACTTACATACATAACCACAGTCAGCACAATTAATCAGGTGACAATTATAATTTAAATAAATAAGCACGGCAGACACATAACAAAAAAATATGACATCAGTGAAAAAGCAGTGCAGCCAAGCGACGCATAATATACACAAGTTACAACCCTGTTCATTAATAAAACATTGACAAAAATCAGCAAATGTACGCAAGCACGTCGCTTCACAAGTAAATTCATAGAACATGAAATTAGCACAAAGTATGAATCACAGTGTGTACACCACTTCAAGAATTATGGCAAACAGAAGCAAACATGTGGAGTATTTCTTGTGTCAAGTGTCACTTCCTATTTCAATTGCTCACGAAAAATGCAGTGTAATAACTGTCAATGGTCTAAAATTACGTCTGAAGTACGTACCTAAGTGGAAATATGTTACCTGAAAAATAAACTCAATTAATAGTTACCCTTTTTAGTTTATTAGTTTCTTCTTGAAAATTACATTCTTTCTGAAATTTTCTCGATAGCAAGTCCTCTTAACGTCGGAGACACACAGAATTTACCTGAAGTTCTTAAATATTTTATACAACCGTATCCTGAAAAATACTGAACGTTAATAACATAATTCATCAAGTCACTATAGCTTTATACTGAATTTAGTCGGAGAAATTAGACTGTGTATTTGTTTACGGCTGTCAGTGCATTCGCACTGAGCGCTGGATCAGCTGTAGGCGCGTGACGTAGGAAGCAATTGTTTGCGGTCAACGACTGCCTTGTGCGGCGCGCAGACTTGACTGTTGCTTTGAGTATATGCCGCCGCCAAAACACAGCGCGGTATCCTTGTATTCTCTGCATGTAAACAAAAATCTTTAGATAAATCCGGATGTGAAAGAAGTGGAGCAGCAACTAAAGCATCACGAAGCTGTTCAAATTCTGACTGAGCTTCCTCATCCTAACACCGATTAGATTTCTTTCCAGATAGTTCACATAAACGAGGTGTGGCCAAATTGTCCAATCTAACAAAGCGTCTAAGAAAATTACAGACACCAAGGAAACTACGAACATCACGTTTTGTGGTAGGAACAGCATAATTACAAATAGCATCTAGTTTCTCTGAATCAGGAAGAATACCTTCTGTAGAAATAATGTGACCGAGAAATTTCACCTGAGAACGACCAAATTCAGATTTTTCCAAGTTCACTGTAATGCCAACTCTTGCAAAGATACGTAATAATGAATCCAAAATTTTGTTGTGCTCACTCCAAGAACGTTTAGCAATAAGAATGTCGTCAACATATGAAGTAATATTGTCACGAAGATAAACAGGTAAGATTTCGTTTAAACTACGAATGAATGCTGCAGAAAATATAGTAAGTCCAAACGGTAATTTCCGAAATCAGTTTTGGGTAAAATACACTCCTGGAAATTGAAATAAGAACACCGTGAATTCATTGTCCCAGGAAGGGGAAACTTTATTGACACATTCCTGGGGTCAGATACATCACATGATCACACTGACAGAACCACAGGCACATAGACACAGGCAACAGAGCATGCACAATGTCGGCACTAGTACAGTGTATATCCACCTTTCGCAGCAATGCAGGCTGCTAGTCTCCCATGGAGACGATCGTAGAGATGCTGGATGTAGTCCTGTGGAACGGCTTGCCATGCCATTTCCACCTGGCGCCTCAGTTGGGCCAGCGTTCGTGCTGGACGTGCAGACCGCGTGAGACGACGCTTCATCCAGTCCCAAACATGCTCAATGGGGGACAGATCCGGAGATCTTGCTGGCCAGGGTAGTTGACTTACACCTTCTAGAGCACGTTGGGTGGCACGGGATACATGCGGACGTGCACTGTCCTGTTGGAACAGCACGTTCCCTTGCCGGTTTAGGAATGGTAGAACGATGGGTTCGATGACGGTTTGGATGTACCGTGCACTATTCAGTGTCCCCTCGACGATCACCAGTGGTGTACGGCCAGTGTAGGAGATCGCTCCCCACACCATGATGCCGGGTGTTGGCCCTGTGTGCCTCGGTCGTATGCAGTCCTGATTGTGGCGCTCACCATCATTGGCACCAAGGCAGAAGCGACTCTCATCGCTGAAGACGACACGTCTCCATTCGTCCCTCCATTCACGCCTGTCGCGACACCACTGGAGGCGGGCTGCACGATGTTGGGGCGTGAGCGGAAGACGGCCTAACGGTGTGCGGGACCGTAGCCCAGCTTCATGGAGACTGTTGCGAATGGTCCTCGCCGATACCCCAGGAGCAACAGTGTCCCTAATTTGCTGGGAAGTGGCGGTGCGGTCCCCTACGGCACTGCGTAGGATCCTACGGTCTTGGCGTGCATCCGTGCGTCGCTGCGGTCCGGTCCCAGGTCGACGGGCACGTTCACCTTCCGCCGACCACTGGCGACAACATCGATGTACTGTGGAGACCTCACGCCCCACGTGTTGAGCAATTCGGCGGTACGTCCACCCGGCCTCCCGCATGCCCACTATACGCCCTCGCTCAAAGTCCGTCAACTGCACATACGGTTCACGTCCACGCTGTCGCGGCATGCTACCAGTGTTAAAGACTGCGATGGAGCTCCGTATGCCACGGCAAACTGGCTGACACTGACGGCGGCGGTGCACAAATGCTGCGCAGCTAGCGCCATTCGACGGCCAACACCGCGGTTCCTGGTGTGTCCGCTGTGCCGTGCGTGTGATCATTGCTTGTACAGCCCTCTCGCAGTGTCCGGAGCAAGTATGGTGAGTCTGACACACCGGTGTCAATGTGTTCTTTTTTCCATTTCCAGGAGTGTAGTCATATCCGGTTACTGTTTACTTACTCTCTAGATAGATTGATAGTCGAAGAGTTGTTTTGACAGATGCAAAGAATAGTAAAAGAGTAGACAGCGGTGCAGAAAACTAAAAGGGAAATAACACCACTACAGCTCGGGGCCCTATGTACGCTACGGCACATATTCACTTAGTGTAGTGAATCCCCTGAGGACATTAATAGCCGCACATAATTTTCAGTTTGTGACTTAGTGGCCAGTTTGGTGGAAGTGCGTACATAAATTGCTCTAGCCATGAACATGGATGTATGTCATTCTTAGAATTGCGGAAGATCTTTAATTTCCGAACAGTTAAGAAGTGTTTATAGTCAAAGTTTTCTCCTCGTGACGACAAAGACCTACCGCGTCTGTCCCAGTCCCAATGACGATTATTGTTAAATTCACGCGCCTGGCGCTCTCTTGTTGCATCCTGTAAATGAAATACATTACTTTCTTCAAACCCCTCTGCTATCTGTGATTCTAAATTTCTTCTACTCTCTTTTCCTACAATTTCGCCTTCGATTTGTTTGACTTGCTTTCGTAATGCCTCAACTTCCCTTTTAACGCGTTCATTAAATTTTCCCTGATTTTCAACATGTTTATTTATGTTCTGGTACTCTTCAGTTTCCGCAAATTGTAATGGAGCTGTATCATCCGAATCTCTGTCCCCATTTAAACTAAGACTTGTCAATTTATCTGAAATCTCATCTCTTTCCAATAAGTTTACGTCTTCCGTAAGTGTCGCAACTCTGGTTTCGGTATTATCACATTTAGTAGTTAACTGTTCACACTGTTGCGTTAAGTTATTTATTCTGTCATTTGGTACGGATTCCTCGATTCTTTCAATTATTTCTTCCTTATCATGTGCACGTTCTAAATTTAATTCTGAAAATTTTTGTACTATCACGCGATCTTTTTCTTCCTGTTCTCTGTCCTGTTCCTCTTGTCTGATTTCTGTTGAAATTAAACTATTATTGTGAGCATTCAAAATCGGTTGTACTTCTCTAATTTCTTTCTTTGATTCAGCTTTCATGTTTTTGAAACATGTCCCTGTTCGTGAGCCTAACTGTGTTTCCATTATTTCCATTTCGGTTTTAATTGTTCCTATTTGTGATCCTACTGTTTTTAATTCAGATCTTAACTGTGATTCCATTGTTCCCATATCAGTTTTTAATTCATATCCCAAAGTTCCCATCTCTGTTTTAATTGTTCCTATCTCTGTTTTAATTGTTCCTATTTGTGATCCCACTGTTTTTAATTCAGATCGTAGTGAGTCTAACCGTGTTTCCATTGTTCCCATCTGTGATCCCAAATTTAATATTGCACTCATTAACTGCTCCATTTCTTCTGTCGTTAACCACGTAATCTGTGAATTTTCTGATTGAGAAAAATTTTGAACTGTTTCTGGATTATTTTCCCTGCTTATTAAATTGTTTTCAACACCATTATTCATCATACTGTTGTCCTGTGTTGGCGAGTTCGCCATGTCAACTATTTCGTTATTCTGACTATTCATCATTTTTGCCTGTTTCATTGACTGCGTGATCATTTACAAAACATAAAAAATTCGTCAGTGTACGAAAATTACACACAATGACTCCTCATCTCTCACACGAGATGTTTCCCTCAAACACGATTAACGAACAATTGAAATAATTGCACTAAATTGTCAAACCCGTAGACAAGACAACAAATTTAAATATTGAAAAATACCATTAGAAGAATGCCAATTACCAAATCTACACATGCAAAATAGACTACAATTACTAAAGTACAAATTACTACAACAATACTACTGTCTACTATTTTTACAATCAGAAGAATTCCAAGGGACGATCCTGGCAGGGCCGCCACGTGCATGGGGGCTTAATTATTAAGTTTGAAAATCATTTTTTTATTTTTCGTAGCTGTATGTCCGATTACGCTGTGTCTCGTAAACGGTTGGCCCTGACTAGTATTATTACGCAATCTGACTGCATAGAACAACAACAAAGAATGAAATGAAAATTTTCGTTAACACAATTAATTAATTAAGTCCCCAGCAACTATAAAACCTACGAAACCAAAGCACAAGTATAACTGTTCTGTGTGTGGAAGTGTGATTCAACGTACACATCTGGCACGGTTCTTCTTCAACAAGACAATAAATTTTAAATACCAATTATACTGACGTGATAAAAAAAATTAGAAATACTATAACTGCGCAAGAAAACCAGAATTACACTCTAATACAAGAACACACGCCAGATGCTTTGTTGACTGAACCTGTAATGACGCATTATTCAGGACACTGAAATAATGAGAGAGAAAAGAAAATTCTTTTTTACCTTCATTTATATTGATGAAAAGCACTCTAATTATTACAATATCTCCACACCGACTCGCTACTACCACATGTCAACAAGAACTCCCTACTGCCACATCTCGACAAGCACTCTTCACTACGACATCTCAGCAAGCACTGACTACTACGAGTTCTCAACAAGCACTGCCCTCCGCTACTTCTCAATAATCACTGCCAGTGGAGGCGGCGAAACAAAACTCTCTGGCGCTGTGGCTCAGTGTAGCCACCTTTCAACACATATCAAAAAAAGTTTTGCATCACCTCGGTTCCGAGAGTTCCGGAAGATGTACAGAAAATTGGACTAGAGATCAACATAAAAATCGTTTCCGCTCATGAAAACCACACATTGCATGTTGTATCACCATACAGCGAGACCTTCAGAAGTGGTGGCCCAGACTGCTGTACACACGGGTACTTATAATACCCAGTAGCACTTCCTCTTGCATTGATGCATGCCTGTATTCGTCGTGGCATACTATCCACAAGTTCATCAAGGCACTGCTGGTCCAGATTGTCCCATTCCTCAAAGGCGATTCGGTGTAGATTCCTCAGAGTGGTTGGTGGGTCACGTCGTTCTTAAACAACCCCTTTCCCCAGGCATGTTCGATAGGATTCATGTCTGAAGAACATGCTGGCCACTCTAGTCGAACGATGTCGTTATCCTGGAGGAAGTTATTTACAAGATGTGCACGAAGGGGTTGCGGATTGTCGTCCATGAAGTCAAAAGCCTAGCCAATAAGCTGTCGATATGATTACACTATCGGTCGGAGTGTGGCATTCACGTATCGTACAGCCGTTACGGCGCCTTCCATGATCACCAGCGGCGTACGCCGGCGCCACATAATGCCACCCCAAAAAAAAGCAGGCAACATCCGCCTTGCTACACTCACTGGACAGTGTGTCTAAGGCGTTCAGCATGACCGGGTTGCATCCAAACACATCTCCGACGATTGACTGGTTGAAGGCATATGCGACACTCATCGCTGAAGAGAACGTGATGCCAATCCTGAGAGGTCCATTCGACATGTTGTTGGGTCCAACTGTACCGCACTGCAAGGTGCAATGATTGCAAAGATGGACCTCGCCCTGCACGTCAGGAGTGAAGTTGCTCATCATGCAGCCTATTGCGCACAGTTTGAGTCGCAACACCACATTCTGTGACTACACGAAAAGCATTATTCTACATGTTGGCGTTGCTGTAAGGGTTCCTCTGAGCAATAATCTATATGTAGCGGTCATCCACTGCAGTAGTAGCCCTTGGGCGGACTGAGCGAGGCATGTCGTTGACAGTTCTCTGTATCTCCTCCATGTCGCTTTGGTTCACTCTGAGACGCCTGGACATTCTCCTTGTTGAGAGCGAGAGCCCTTCCTGGCACAAAGAATCAATGCGGACGCGATCAAACCGCGGTATTGACCGTCTGGGCATGGTTGAACTACAGACAGCACGAGCCGTATACCTCCTCCCTGGTGGAATGACTGGAACTGATCGGCTGTCAAACCCCCTCCGTCTAATACGTGCTGGTCATGCATGGTTGTTTACATCTTTGGGATGGTTTAGTGGCATCTCTGATCAGTCAAAGGGACTGTGTCTGTGATACAGTATCTGCAGTCAACGTCTATCTTCAGGACTTCTGGGGACCGGGGTGATGCAAAAAAATTTTTGATGTGTGTATTTTATTCTTGTGATTGCTCTTCAGGAAGATTTGGTGCATTCCCTTGGTTGATACCGATCGTAGAAACATTCGAAACATAGAAATTCCGAACACCACGAGCATCACCAGCGACATATGAATCTCGCTCAGGAAAGAAATGTCATTAACATTGCTGAAGATTTCCCGCGTTGGCAATAACTTCGCGGCAAACCACACATTACTGATCACTTTGCCGAAAACTCGTGCTAGGAACAGATTATGAATTAAGATGCAACGTAGGAATTTCACCGAAAACAGTTTCAAATAATTTATTTATTCACTTCTTTTTTAGTTCATTCACCAGACGTACAGTTGGTAAATGAATAAGGACAATGTCATTTCAGTATACATTGGAAAATAGTTGTGCTGTAATGTTCTACATACATGGGTAGTTAAATGATGTTATCCACTGTGCCACCGCTTCGGTTGGACAGTTTATTTGCTACATGGCTCATGAAGTACTTCGAAAACTTCGTATTTTTCTCAGAATACACACAGGTAAGCCGAGCACCGAAATCGCTTATTTTGGATCCATTGCTACTGAGCGGAGTTTCTGGGAAACCGGATTGTGGCACTGACCGTGTTCTCCTAGTGAGCTGCCCATGGAACAGCACTACTGCGACCATTCCACTGCTGTCCTAACTGCACATCAATGCACATCGAGTGCAAAATGTGTTGCTGCCACGTCATGTTCAAACCACAGAAGGTAACAAATTCTCGACGCCATACTCATACTGTCTGAGGAACCATGTGAAGACCTTGGAGGAACACCTTTTTTGTACCACTTCGTTCAGTTTATCGGTAATTATGTAATGACGAATCACGTTATTGTTAACAATACCATCTCATAGATTCACAATTAACTTGTGTTGACAGGATCGACACACAACTACGAGTGGGCTTCCGTCATCCCACACATGGCTCTTTCTACTGTTGAAAGTACCCTCTTTTGTGCACATGGCCTCATCTGTAAACAACACGAAAATAGGAACATTATGGATTTCTGCACGTTGCATCTGGAACGATTCATTCTACATCGGATGTCTAATGGCTACAATGACTGTACTTTCTGTGGATCATGCGGATGCAGTTGTTGTTCACCCAAGTTTCTGAAAACGGTTGTGTTGTCTGGGTGCAATGGTTCAGATAAGATTATCAAAACAACTGTAACTGTTTGCCGTGTGGACTGTGGCGACAGATGATGTGCGGCAACTAAAGTGAGCACATACATGTAGTATTCAGTGACGTGCCATCAGTTATGAAGATGACTATTACTGCACACAGTAAGCTTTCTGGTTTTAATTTTGAGCTTGCACGTTATGTGCTATATATAACGTGCTCGTTTTTCCCGCGCTCCGTTCGAGAGTGGAAGTTGGTTCATTGAACCCTCTTCTAGGCTCTTTATTGTGAATAGCAGAGTAATCACGTAGATGTAGATGTAAGGCGGAAACCGTCCAATCGTGCTACGTATAATAAATTGCATACTTGTGAAAAATTCAATAAGAAATATATGGCTTTGGTGCCCCATGTGAAGCAAAATTCTCAAAACATTTGTATGGCTTCTGTTTAGACCTTGTGGCACAACTGTCACGTATCGCTTTGAGCTCATTCTCTTCCAGATCGTCCGCAGCTCTCGCCTAGTGGCTACCACTGCTCTCTCTGGATCGAGGGGTCGCGATTTCTATTCCCTGCCAGTTCCGGGATTCTCTCCGCCTGAGAAATGGGTGTTTGTGTTGCCCTCATCATTTCATCTTCATTCGGAAAAGGAGCGAGACTGGACTGTGTAACAATTGGAACTTAGTATGTGCGCTGATAACTGCACAGTTGAGCGCCCCACAACCCATATATCATTATCAACAACATCTTCCAGATCGAACGACCTAGCACCTGTTGCACGTCCAGTTTCTCCCATTCTAACATGGAAGGATTAGGTTAATTGTAGACACCTATGTGTCTATGTACAAGTAGAAAAGAAATGTGTTGTTGCTGCCGCCGCAGCGGGAAAAGCTCAGCATAGCGTCCCTGTGCTGCTCTCCTGTTCACATTGGCCATCTCTTCATCTGTAAACCTATCCGCACTGCTATGAGTCACTGTTAACGTACAAATAACATTAACTGGAATAAAACCTAAGACAGAGCCGAGCAATAGTGAAAGCAAGCTTCCGGGCAGAGAGTAAAATGGGCGTTACTGTTAACAGCAAGTATAAAGCCATAACTACATTACAACTAATAGTGGTAGGCGGCTGCAAGTGTAAACAACAAAGAAAAACTCCATAAACTGGTTTACCTCCTCACCGCAGGTTGTAGTGACTACATGCTCAAATAAACAATGTCCTCAAATATTTGCTGGATGCATTCCAAACTCTGTCGTCCTCTACAGTTCTTTTACCCTCTACAGCTCCCTCTAGTACCACGGAAGTTATTCTCTGATGTCTTAACAGATGTCCTATCGTCCTGTCCCTCATTCTTGTCAGTGTTTTGCTTTCCATGTACCGGGTGATTTTTGTTAATGTTTCAAAACTCCCAAAGAGGCGTAGATGACACTGAAACAAGTATTTTAATATCGGACACATGGGGCAGCAAGTGTTGGGCAAGATCCCAAAAGTAGATGACAAATGAGGAACATATGACATCACTACATGACTTACATCGTCGCTCGTGCAGGAGTGGAACGCATCGGTCTGTCCAACCCAAATCAAGCGTTCATGTCGGTGTGACTCCAGGCCTACGTGCACTATTTTAGCGCGTGGGGCACAGGATTCGAATCTTACGTCTGGCAAGCAGTAATTTTTTGCTTTACGTTGCTCACATAGAGGTAAGATTTATAATTTGATTTACTGGTCTCCTGCTCTCCGCTGGTTAATTGTAAAGTACGGTACCACAAAAACCTACCACGTTGCGCCACAAGTAAATAAGTAGAAGCTTCCGAATTGCATCACTAGCAGCAAATGGCCTACCTGTTTCTTTATTAAATAAAATCTGCAGACAAACAGAAAGGGACAAAAGCAAAGAAACACAGAAACGGAACAGCTTTTGCTTGGCTGCTGCGAGAGCAATAACTCTGTAACTTCTGAGTTTACAGCAGATCACATTTACAAAACTTGCTCCTAGCGGAGCAATATGTAGGTCTGCCCCCTACCGGTGAGAGTAGCTTAGACATGCCCAAACGTTGCATCTGTGGTGACAAACTCAATTGCTGCCATCACATGTTCAATATTTGTCGTCCACTTTTGGGGTATTTCACGACATTTGAGGCTCCATGTGTCTTGTATTAAATTACTTATCTCAGTGTCGTCTACGTCGCTTCCGGTTTTTTTAGCGTCAATAAAACCACCTTGTATTCCTATCGCCGCCAATACCGTGGAGAAACTCTTCATTCCTTACCTTATCAGTCCACCTAATTTTCAACATTCTTCCGTAGCACCAAATCTCAAATTCTTCGATTCTCTTCAGTTCCGGTTTTCTCGAAGTTCATGTTCTATTATCATACGAAGCTGTACTCCAGAACGACTTTCTCCGACATTAATTCCTCAAATTGAGGCCTATGTTTGATACTAGTAGACTTCTCTTGGCCAAAAATGCCTTCTTTGAGTGTGCTAATCTGCTTTTCATGTCCTCCTAGCTCCCTCCGTTATGGATTATTTTGCTGCGTGGGTAGAAGAATTTCGTAACTTGATCTACTTAGTGATCACAAATTCTGATGTTATGTTTCTCGTTGTTTTCACTTCTACTACATTTCATTACCTTCGTCTTTCTTGGATATACTATCAGTTCACATTCTGCACTCATTAGACTGTTCATTCCCTTCAACAATACTTGTAATTGTTCACTTTCACTGAGGACAGCAATGTCATCAGCAAGTCTTTCATTGATAAACGTCCACCTTGAATTTTAATCCCATTCTAGATTACTTCTATTTCTCATCGCTTCTTCAATGTATAGATAGAACACTAGGGAGAAATACTATACTGAACTGACCATGCTCTTGGGATGCTTCCAAATACCGCGACGGACCTCCTTGTGCCCGGCGTAGTGCAGCAAGGGAGATGAAAATCAAATTGCCATGGTGGATTGGAATGCGCTATTAGCGAAAGGAGCAGAAGAATGGGTTAAGTGAGAATAAGGGCTTGGTACTAGGAATGAAACAGGAGAACGATTAACTGAGTTCTACAATAAACTTCAGCTAATAATTGCGTATACCCTGTTCATGAATCATATATAACAAGAAGGTATATTTGGAAAACATCGGATGATACGGAAGATTTCGGTTAGATTACATCACGGTCAGGCAGGTATTCCGAAATCAGATACTGGACTGTAAGATGTACCCAACAGCAGATGTAGACTCATATCATAATTCAGTAGTGACGAAGAGTAGACTGAAGTTTAAGAGACTACTCAGGAAGAATCAATGCGCAAAGAAGTGGATACGGAACTACTAAGGAACGAAGAAATACGCTTGAAGTTCCCTGAGGCTACAGACACAGCGATAAGGAAGAGCTCAGTAGGGCTGGCCGGGATGGCCGGGAGGTTCTAGGCGCTACAGTCTGGAACCGCGCGACCGCTACGGTCGCAGGTTCGAATCCTGCCTCGTGCATGGATGTGTGTGATGTCCTTAGGTTAGTTAGGTTTAAGTAGTTCTAAGTTCTAGGGGACTGATGACTTCAGATGTTAAGTCCCATAGTGCTCAGAGCCATTTGAGCCAAGCTCAGTAGGCATTTCGTCCGCAGTTCATGGTCTAATGGCTAGTGTTGCTGTCTCTGGATCAGGGGGCCTCGGGTTCGATTCCCGACCGCGTTGGGACTGGGGACTGGGTGTTTGTGTTGTCCGCATCATTTCATCATTATTCCTGAACGTGTAGGGATTGGGCTGTGTAAAGATTGGGGCATTCAACGGGAGCTGATAACTGCGCAGTTGAGCGCCCTATAAACCAAACATCAGTAGGTATTTCAGTTGAAGAGGAATGGACATCTCTAAAAAGTGCAGTCACAGAAGTTGAAATGAAAAACTTAGGTACAAGAAAGGTAATTGCGAGGAAACCGCGGGTAACAGAAGAAACAGTTCATTTGGTCGATCAGTGAAGGAAGCATAAAAATGATCAGGAAAATTGGGGAATACAGAAATACAAGTCACATAGAAATGAAAAAAATAGGAACTGCAGGGAAGAAGGTGAAATTGCTGCATGAAAAGTGTAAGGAAATCTAAAAAGAAATGATTGTTGGATGGACTGACTTAGCATATAGAAAAGTCAACCTTCGCTGAAATTAAAAACGAGGGAGGTATCATGAAGAGATCATAGGAACAAGCGTTCAACAATGTCAAATGGTGCAAAATGTTCTAAATTCTGAGAAAAATAGGGACAAGCTATAGGGAATGACGGGTAATATACAACAAGTATAAGAGCCAAGAAGGAACAATAAGAGTGGAAGACCCATAACTAAATGTTCGGGTTAAAAAGGTTGTAACACAGGGCTGTATTCTTTGGCCCTACTGTTCCATCTGTACGTTGAAGAAGCAGAGATGGAAATGAAAGAAATGTCCAAGAGAGGAATTAAAATTCAAGTTGGATGGATCTCAGTGATAAGATTCGCTGATGACATTGCTGTCGTCAGTGAAAGTGAAGAAGAATTACAGGATCTGCTGAATGGAATGAACAGTCCAATGAGCAAAGAATACGGTTTGTGAGTAAATCTAAGGAAGGAAGTAATGAGAAGTAGCAGAAACCAAAACACATAAAAAAATTTGCATAAGGATTACTGATCACCGAGTACGTGAAGTTAAGGAATTCTGCTACCTAGGCGGCGAAATAACGACGGCGTCCAGAACGTTCTTCAAACCAATGGCGAACAGTTGCTGCCAGTGAATCGTGCATAGTCGTCCATAAAAATTCGATCTCTGTTTGGGAACGTGAAGTCCAAGAATGGTAGCCGACCATAACGGTTTCCAGTCAATGGTAGGTTCAGTTGGACCACAGAACCCAGTCCATGCCATGGAAACATAGCCCACGTCATTCTGGACCCGTACCAGCTTGCACAATGCCTCGTTGACCAAGTGAGTCTATGACTTCGTGAGATCTGCGCAACATTCGAAGCCTCACATCACCTCTGACCAGGCAACGGTTTTCCAACCGTCTGTGGTCACGAGCTCAGGAGAGGCGCTGCTCTCGGTCGTTAAGTGAAGACTGTCGGACACTGCGTTGTTCGCAGTGAGAAGTAAACTCTGAGATCTGGTATACGCATCACAGTTTTGATGGTGTGGATATTGGAATATCGAAATGCTTAACAATTTCTAAAATGGAACGCCATATGAATTTAGCTCCAACTACCATTCCGCATTCAAAGTCTGCTAATTACCGAAGTGCTGCCATAACCATGTCGCAAACCTTTTTGCTTGTATCGCCAGAAAACAAGTGACAGATCCGCCTATGCATTGCCATTTTAAACGTCGTGTACGCGATACTACAGATGTCCGTATACGCGCTTATCACTATCAGATCACCTGTATTACCTCAGTGTACATCTCTGTCGTACGCTCCTTTTAATCCGATCAATTCGTTTTTGGTCCATTTTGGTCCTTGTGTATATTTTAAGTCACCAGCCCTTCCCTATGCTTACCCCTATTTTCCCCAGAATTTCGAAAATCTTGTTTTCAATTATCGAACGATTTTTCCAGGTCGTCAAATCCTATCGACGTGTCTTGATTTTTCTTCGATGTTGCTTCCATGATCAATCGCAACGTCAAATCTTCGGAATTGTGTAGATCATGTTTTTCCGAAAGTCTGATGGTCTATTGCCTGTGACATACATCCCACACGCCAATGAGAATAGTCATTTTGTTGCCATTTCCCCTAATGATTTTATAAATTCCGATGGAATGTTAAGAATGTGAACAGTGAATTTACTTTCAAAACTTTTCTTAAGAATTTACTTTATTTACTATCGATTCATCAAGAACATTAACACATTTAATCACACTATGTGAGCGTGGAAGTAGTTGCCAGTGGGTAACTGATGAAAACAAATCAAATTTGTTTCAAGAAATGTAAATTTTAATCCTAAAAGCCTTTTTTTTAAACAGATTTAAAATTATAATCAGAAAGCACCCTCCAAATATCAAGTTATAATTTATTCAGAGGCAGAAAGAACAAAATTTTGACTCTATAAGCTTTCGGGCTGAGAACCTTGCTGCTCCCTTTTGACACGGCCTTAGTCACGACCGCTCACAACAACCTCTGAAAGACTACACTGGTGCAAATCTGCAACACACCAGATTACTTTAAACTAAAAATTTTAAGAACTCACACAAGCACATAAACTATGCACCCCGTAGAAGGGATGGAAATGGTACAAAACACTAACATGAAAAGATTAGCTTGCCACCGAAGGTGCAACTTGATTTTTAAAAAAAGTCTTACGGTGGAAGGGTGGCAACTTTATATACTAAAATTACCATTCAAATAAAAACCCTTGAAATGCAATCTTACATAAAATAAATAAGGTTGGCCAAACATGCTCTACATTACACATATACCGCCTCTCAAGATGATAGGCTAGATTAAAACATATTTCAGGAATTCGGCCGTTACAGTTCAAGCAATAAATTCGTTAACACAGAATCCGACAAACATGACAGAGGCAGCTATTAACGTACGGCAGACCGACAGACAGACAGACAGACACTAACTGCCTAACAAATGCGGACGAGAGACAGACGAGCAAGCTGGGGACGAGTGTCTGACCAAGAAAACAAGTAGAATTTAACAAGTAAATGCAACAACATATCAGCAATCATTTAATTTCTAATAAACTGCGGTTTCTGGCGAAGACCTGGCGCAGCACTCCCAAAACGCTCTCCCGAACCGTGCGCTGCCAGCCGCTTCAACGGACGCAGGAAGGCGCGCCGATCTCCCATCTCACGGCGTCGCAGCTCGAACCGGCCAGATCGATGCCGTGGGTTGAGTCCTGTCGCTCTCGTATCGGCCGCGAAGCCACTACCCCTTTCGCTGACCAACTGACCCACTGGCGAGCTTATAGCGCCCCGTAAATGCACGTGGACAGGCAAGCTTTCCCCTTTCCCACCAGAGGGAGACACCAAAGCTGCGATTGCCACAGCGGCGCCACCGCCAGAAACGGAGGGCGACTGCTTCACACTACGCGCTGCGACGCGCTTTTTAAAACAGCATTTTTTACCACGGCTCAGTATGTCTTCCAAATCTCTTTTAAATTTTTATTCTAATGCTGGTTCCCCTAACTCTTCTCTGTCGACCTTGTTTCTTCTTCTATCACAGGTAAATCCTCCTCCTCATAGAGACCTCCTACAGTGTAACCTTTCCACCCATCCGCACTCTCTCCTGCATTTAAAAGTGTAATTCACATCACCTCTTAATATTACCTCCCTTGCCGGCCGCGGTGGTCTCGCGGTTAAGGCGCTCAGTCCGGAACCGCGCGACTGCTACGGTCGCAGGTTCGAATCCTGCCTCGGGCATGGATGTGTGTGATGTCCTTAGGTTAGTTAGGTTTAAGTAGTTCTAAGTTCTAGGGGACTGATGACCACAGAAGTTAAGTCCCATAGTGCTCAGAGCCATTTGAACCATTTTTCATTACCTCCCTTGCTTTTAATTTCACGGAAGGTCGTTTTGATTTTTATACATGCTCAGTCAGTCCTTCTGACAATCATTTCTTTTTCGAGCCCACATTGGATTTCATGCACTGAGAGTCGAACGGGGCGCTCGGATAAGGGGTGCAGGGAAACAGCCTCTGCCGAGGTATGTATATGCGACGCCCGGGTAATCCCAACACTTCACTAGAAGATGATGAGACTTGCACTTACGGAAATGTCGCGGAATTTAAACGCAGCATGGAAGGTCGAGAAGATTTCGTTAATCGTCAGCTCATTCCACGTTTTTATCCCTGGCACTGAAATGCTCAATTCCTGGCCTCGATTGCCATAAACAAAATTTCTTGCCTCTGTACCCCGGCTGAGCTTCGGCCTTTCACTCGTGTTGCAGCCTGAGCGGTGCACACGCCCGCAGCTGCCTCGTGCTGTCTGCGCTTCTGGGGTGCCTGGTGACGTCAGCGGCGTCCAGCGCCACCGAGTGCCGCCGGCTGCCGTACGAGGACACGGCGCCTCGCACGCGCCTCACCAGCGACCGCTTCAGCATCTCCGTCAGCGGAAACCCCAACGGCTACGTGCCTGGGGAGTCGTACACAGGTACTTAGTGGACCCTCCTTCACTTACTTACTGCACCTTGCGAAGCAGCTTCAGAGGTGGTGTTCCAAGGATGTGTTGAAAGGTTCATACTCTTCATTCCTCAACAGAAGGAGTCTGATATTATCTACTTTATGGGCCTGATCTATGCCTATCGGAGAACTCACGAACACTTTCACTTCTTTAATACGATGATGAGACAGGACATTATGACCATCCACCTAATAACCGTTATGGCCACCTTTGGCACGGTATCAGTGGCGAACCAATGTAGCATGGAAGCAATGAAGTCTTTGCAGGTCGCTGGAGGGACTTTGCACTTTATCTGCACACACAAGTCACTTAATTCCCGTAAATTCTTGAAAGGGAGGCCATGAGCTCTGACGTCACGTTCATTCCCATCCCATCGATCGGATGCAGACCTGGCGAGGTGTGGACCAGCGCATCAAGTGGGACTCGCCACTGTGTTCCTCGAATCACTAAATCACCTTCTGGCCTTGTGACTTGGCGCATTATCTTATTGAAAAATGCCGCTTCCGTCAGGAAACATGATCGTCATGAAGGGGAATACGTGGTCTGCAACCAGTGTATGCTCTGGGAACATTCAAGTGGGATTCCATGGGTCCAGTGGAGCTCGTGCTTGGCACCTTGGTGACTTGCACGAGCTCCACTGGACTCGTGGGTGCCCATGTGAATGTTCCCAGAACACAACGGAGCCGCCACCAGATTGTCTACTCCATGCAGTACATGTGTGAAGGAGCTGTTCCCCTGGAAGACGACGGATTTACGCCCTGCCATCGGCTTGATGCAGAAGGTATCAGTATTCGTCAGACCATGAAACACTCTGCCACTGCGTCAACGTCCAGTGCCAATGGTCACGTGCCCATTTCAGTCGTAGTTGCCAATGTCGTGGTGTTAACATTGGCACATGGTTAGGGCGTTCGGTGCACTGTGAGTTCAGACACATTTGTACTCTGACCAGCATCAGAGCCTGATGTTAGTTCTACCACAGTCCGCCGCTGTCTTGTTTTACCAGTCTGCCCAGCCTACGACGTTCGACAGCTGTAATGAACGGTCTGGTCGTGGTTTCACCTTGGTTTCACTACGTGTTGCAGATACTCACCACTGCACTCCACGAACACCGAAGAAGTCGCGCAGTTTCTGAAATGCTCGTGCCGAGCCTCCAGGCTATCACACTATGCCCGCGGTCAAACTCAGATTGATCACGCACATTTCCCATTCTACATAATGACAGCACGTTCACTAATACTACATGCACCGTAGATTTCCGGAAAGCTTTTGACACCGTTCCTCACAAGCGACTTCTAATCAAGCTGCGGGCCTATGGGGTATCGTCTCAGTTGTGCGACTGGATTCGTGATTTCCTGTCAGGAAGGTCGCAGATTGTAGTAATAGACTGCAAATCATCGAGTAAAACTGAAGTGATATCAGGTGTTCCCCAGGGAAGCGTTCTGGGACCTCTGCTGTTCCTGATCTATATAAATGACCTGGGTGACAATCTGAGCAGTTCTCTTAGGTTGTTCGCAGATGATGCTGTAATTTGCCGTCTAGTAAGGTCATCCGAAGACCAGTATCAGTTGCAAAGCGATTTAGAAAAGATTGCTTATGGTGTGGCAGGTGGCAGTTGACGCTAAATAACGAAAAGTGTGAGGTGATCCACATGAGTTCCAAAAGAAATCAGTTGGAATTCGATTACTCGATAAACAGTACAATTCTCAAGGCTGTCAATTCAGCTAAGTACCTGGGCGTTAAAATTACGAACAACTTCAGTTGGAAAGACCACATAGATAATATTTTGGGGAAGGCGAGCCAAAGGTTGCGTTTCATTGGCAGGACACTTAGAAGATGCAACAAGTCCACTAAAGAGACAGCTTACACTACACTCGTTCGTCCTCTGTTAGAATATTGCTGCACGGTGTGGGATCCTTACCAGGTGGGATTGACGGAGGACATCGAAAGGGTGCAAAAAAGGGCAGCTCGTTTTGTATTATCACGTAATAGGGGAGAGAGTGTGGCAGATATGATACGCGAATTGGGATGGAAGTCATTACAGCAAAGACGTTTTTCGTCGCGGCGAGATCTATTTACGAAATTTCAGTCACCAACTTTCTCTTCAGAATGCGAAAATATTTTGTTGAGCCCAACCTACAAAGGTAGGAATGATCATCAAAATAAAATAAGAGAAATCAGAGCTCGAACAGAAAGGTTTAGGTGTTCGTTTTTCCCGCGCGCTGTTCGGGAGTGGAATGGTAGAGAGATTGTGGTTCGATGAACCCTCTGCCAAGCACTTAAATGTGAATTGCAGAGTAGTCATGTAGATGTAGATGTCTGAGTAGCAGTCATTCCTCGCCAGGTGACACTGCTGTCACATGGACAGGTTTATATCGATAGTAGATCAGTGGCCATAATGTTCTGTCTGATCAGTACATACTCATTGTGTTGTGTACCGTACACAGTGAGTAGATGTATTTAGAAGCACTTATGTAATATGATGTGAAGAGCTGATTCAGAGTAGAATCGTGAATAACAATAGGAAATCTGAGCGAGTATTTAGAAAATGTGTAAGATGCAATCACACATCTTGCACAGAATAAGCTGTCCATCAGATTCTCACAAAGAGTTCCAAAAGGAGAAGAAGCTAAGTGGTTTTATTCCAGGAAGAAGAGTGAGAGGTTGTTTTGTA
This sequence comes from Schistocerca piceifrons, assembly GCF_021461385.2. NCBI lineage: Eukaryota > Metazoa > Arthropoda > Insecta > Orthoptera > Acrididae > Schistocerca > Schistocerca piceifrons. The sequence continues at coordinate 619,863,423 of NC_060140.1, forward strand.
TAATATTCGAGAATCATCTTGTTGTTACAGAAGTTCTGTAACACTTAAACTAAGAATACTATAAGAACGGAAGTCTCAGTGTCCCTTAAGTACACAAGAAATGGACAAGAATGACACACCCCTTATCCCCTTACCGCTCATTGACCAATCTGTTTCGTGATAACAAATTTGGGCCAGACATGAATTTCTTGAGTGAGACCCACAGGAACAAATGCGGACAAAAATAAACTTCACGAGTCACACTCGCTGGAACGAAAGTCGATCCATCGCGTGACTGAGTCATGAGACAAACACTTGTCAGTTACAATCGTGGTTTAGATCGTAACATTAGGCGGCGAAAATTAGTCACAATCCAACCTACAAGGCAAGGGTGCTAGTAGTTTTGTACTTTCGTTTCGAAGAAAAATTATTATAAACTATGACACAGTGCTGAAAGAGTGGCGTTCACCGGACGTAATGATGAAGTATCCAGTGATACTTGAAACGTCCCTATAGAAAACTTATAAATGAATTACTATGCAGATAAACCTCTTACATTATTTGATTTTCAAACAGCTGAGCAAAACTGAACGTACTCAGACATTACTCTCTTTACTTATTCTGATCAACACTAAACTGACACACAATATTTTTTAGCGCAACTCAATCTGACTTTCAGTAATCCCTATAAGGGAATGGCCCTGACTAAATTAACCTATACGTTTAACAAATCGCTTACCTCACAAAAATCTTCGTTACTCGAACTACTGCAATACAGCGAGCGCCACTACTGCCAGCCAAATAAAAGATTCTAACTACTGAAGGCACTAACTACTGATAGGCATAGTTAGCAAATGAAAGATTTTGATAGTGAACAAACGATTATTTACCTTAAAGGTGTTCAAAAGTCATTATATATATATATATATATATATATATATATATATATATATATATATATATATCTCAGTTCATGATATCCAGTGTTACAAATTCACTCTTTCTGATGGACACACGTCCAGATCGTCCGCTCTCAAAATTCCGCCATCTCTCTCCCCACATCCACCACTGCTGGCGGCTCACCTCCAACTGCGCAACGCTACGCGCTGTTAACAGCCAACTGCCCAACACTGCAATGGCGAATATTACTCCAACAATGCAAACCAACCACAGCCTTCACGCAGCACAGTCAGTGATTTTCATATAGAGCGTTACATGGCGTTACCAACGTAAAAACCTAAACAGCCTACTTACATACTGACGTCATTGTACAAAGTAGAAAACGTGAAAAATGTTTAATTACAGATGATGATAAGGAAATAGAAAATGCAATACCTAAATCACGTGTATGATGGATTTGACAGGAAGTGAAAAACAATCAATCGGTTGGAAATGTTCTGAGGCACTTGACATGAAAGCATCTTTTGCAAATCATTTAACTCTCGCAAAGCTTACGATTGCAGTAGGGTATAAAACAAGACATGTTTTACTTAATTTGGTATGTAATATACATCAGAGATCTAATAATTGTAATTAACTAATGCATAATCCATATTTTTTTTACTTCCTATGAATAAAATTTGGAGCAGTACACACCCTTTTTCACAGAACTAGTCCTTCTTGCTCCGCCCGTCACGAGTTATTTTGCTGTCTAGGTAGAATTCCTTAACTTCATCTACTTCTTATCACCAGTCCTGATGTTTTATATTTCTCATTGTTCTCATTTCTGATTCTTTTCATGACTTAGTCTTTCTTCGATTTATTGTCAGTCAGTATTTTGTTACTATTAGACAGTTGGTTCCATTCAGCAGACAATGTAGTTCTTCTTCACTTTCACTGACGGTAGCAATATCATCACAGATTCGTATCATTCATATCCTTTCAACTCGATTTTTAACTCAAGTCTTGGCCGCGCGGCGTAGCAGTGCTGTCTCAGGCGCCTTTTCACGGTCCGACCGCCCCCCCCCCCCCCCTCCCCCTACCGTCGGAGGTTCGAGTCCTCCCTTAGACATGGGTGTGTGTTGTCCCTAGCGTAAGTTAGTAGCTTATTTTAAGTTACATTAAGTAGTGCGTAAGCTTAGGGACCGATGACCTCAGCAATTTGGTCCCATAAGACCTTTTCCAAATTTTTCCAATCTTGAACCCTTCTTTTATGATGCAGTGATGCAGTCTGCGAAAGATTGCATCACTGTCCTTCACCGTTTTTACTTCGAGCACTTCGTTCTTGGTCTTCAACTCTTATTATTCCCTTTTGGCCCTTGTACATGTCGTATATAACCCGTCTCTCCCTATAGTTTACCCCTAATTTCCTCATAATTTCGAACATCTTGCAACATCTGATAGTGCCGAACGCTTTTTCTGGATCAATAAATCCTGTGAACGTGTCTTGATTTTTGTTTAGTCTTGGTTCCATTATCAACCGCAACGTCAGAACTGCCTCTCTTGTGCCTTTGCCTTACCTAAAGCCAAACTGATAGTCATCTAACACATTCTCAATTTTCTTTTTGTTTCTTGTAAATCATTATTGTCAACATCTTGGATGCGTGAGCTGTTAAGCTGATTGTGCTATGATTCTTGCACTTGTCAGCTCTGCAGTTTTTGGCATTGTGCGGATATACTTTTCAGCAAGTCAAATGGTATATCGCCATATCAAACATTCCACATACAAACGTGTATAGTCGTTTTGTTGCCACTTCCCCAATGATTTTAGAAACTATGATGGAATGTTATCTACCCCTTCGTGACTTTATAATTCAAGGCATCTGCAGTGGTCACTGTAACACTGTTTTTCTTATAACTTCGTTTGCTAGCATCATGAAAAGTTCTCATGCGTTCACTTACTACTATATACAGTATTAAATTATTATCGAAGCTAATATTTTCTTTTTCTTACGTCATTTACGTCATTCCTCAGTTTCCTCTATACGTATATAGTAGCTTTCCACTAACACCAGATATCTTCACTTTTTTTAAGGTCTAATGCCATTTGACATTTCGTGTACTTTGGTTTGATACTGCGGGATGCATTCGTCTTCAATTTGTATCAGTAGCCTCTGTACTGTTCTCTCTCTCTCTCTCTCTCTCTCTCTCTCTCTCTCTCTCTCTCTGTAAGACGAGCCAGTTTGCCTTAGCTTCTGTTTATATATTATAGCTTTACCATGGTACAGTGGTTGGTGAAGTAAGGTGGGTGTATTTCCTTGTTTATATGATACTGTTTTTGATATGTTAAGGTGGTTGTTTTTTATTTACAATATGTTTATTAGTTTGAATAACTTTTGGTTGCTAATATTTGTCTGATAATTTATTATGTGTTCCATTTCCATTATTGGCTTTTGGATTTGGAAGTTCTCTTGTAGGGTCAGGAGATGATTCTTTATACTGGATCTGACTATTTTCATGTCTATTTCTATAACGGTAAGTTCGTGGTTTTCTCGTCAGAGAAGGTCTGTAAATGTTACATGGATGGCGTCTTATTTCCATACTCTGTTGTATTGTATTTAAAATGTGCTGCTGGTCTGCCGTAAGTAGAGAGTATCACAACTGATGCACTGGGGTCGGTAAATTGCAGATTTTTTTTATTTGTCAGTATCATCTTCCTCCTTCGGGCATTTCTGCTTTGAGCTATTGCTTTGGTATGCTATTTTCATTCCTTGTCTCTTGGGAATGTTCATAATTCTGTGCGTTAGTTTCTTTTCCTTATGTGATTACAAACCTGATTGTTGAGTTTCCGTGTTGTGTCCCTGTTTTATTTGTGACGGTGTTGTCGGTGAGTGTGTTTGCGGTCAGTGTTGTAGAACTCTGTATTTGTGTTGTGTTTTTTATTATTATTTTAAGTTTTTCTAGATTTGCTTAATCAGTTTTGGAGCCAGATGTTCTTGCTATCACTTATTTTTTGCCATCTGAACTATGTCTAGATTCTTATTATAGTTTTGTTAGTCAAGTGATACTGTGTTTATCCTGTGGAACATACCTCTGAGAGCCGCTTATTCATGGGGCTGGGAGTGGTGAGATAATCGCTGAAGAAACCATTAAACAAAGTGACTGAAGAGGCTTCAGTCTACAATCTCAGATTGCTCCCAATGTGATGTCCTACCGGCAGGCATCGGCCCGATAACTGTGGCACCCTTAATGATGTATGGATTCCTGTTTTTTGGCCACTATCGTTTTATTACACAAATAGCTGACTACCCGGTGTTGCCCGGGTATGCATTTATTCCAGTCTTCTATTAGTTCATCTCCTCCTTCCCTTTTACCACCTCCTCCTCTCCTTTCTCTCTCTCCACCCGTCCAATCCCCATTCTCTGTCCATCTGCTCCACCCCTTCTCCCTGTCCATCTGCTCCCCCACCCCTCCCCTCTGTACATCTGCTCCTTTTCCCTCTGTCCATCCCCATCTCGCACTCGTCACGTTTATTTCAACTCTATTTGACATATTTCACATTTTTCTATACTCGTATTTCACTTGTATCGCTACCGAATTTAGCCTTGCAGTTTCCTTTTCACTGAACTCTATGAAGCCATATCTCCCGTAATGTTTTGCGAAAAAGTTAGTAACAAAGAAGTAATAAACCTGATGCTGTAGTTTTACTGCAATAACAGTGAAAATGTAATGAGAGGCAGACGCTTTTTTTCTCTCATCATTTTTTGAGGGATTTCAAAGAGAGAAAGTGTCGTGCAGGTTTGAAATTATGTGTAAAGTCTGCTGCAAGCGACTAGCTGCTCTCTTTCTCAAATAGTGGATGAATTTAGTCTGGCTATTTGTGCGTCGTGAACTTTCTGTTCCACCCCCACCCTTCTGAGAGGCAGGTGGTGTTTACCCCTACAATGGTTCTTTCCAGACAGTAAGTGATATGTGTACCAGTTTTGGTTGAAATTGATCCAGTGGTTTAGAAGAAGATGTAGAACATACATGCATACATTTTCATAATTCATTGTGCGATCAAAAGTATCCGGACACCCCCAAAAACATACGTTTTTCATATTAGGTGCATTGTGCTGTCACCTACTGCCAGGTACTCCGTATCAGCGACCTCAGTAGTCACTAGACAGCGTGAGAGAGCAGAACAGGGCGCTCCGCGGAACTCACGGACTTCGAACGTGGTCAGGTGATTGGGTGTCACTTGTGTCATAAGTCTGTACGCGAGTTTCCACACTCCTAAACATCCCTAGGTCCACTGTTTCCGATGTGATAGTGAAGTGGAAACGTGAAGGGATACATACAGCACAAAAGCGTTCGGGCCGATCTCGTCTGTTGACTGAGAGAGACTGCCGGCAGTTGAAGAGGATCGTTATGTGTAATAGGCAGACATCTATCACACAGCAATTCCAAACTGCATCATGATCCACTGCATGTACTATGACAATTAGGCGGGAGGTGAGAAAACTTGGATTTCGTGGTCGAGCGGCTGCTCGTAAGCCACACATCACGCCGGTAAATGCCAAACGACGCCTCGCTTGGTGCAAGTAGCGCAAAAATTGGACCATTTAACAATGGAAAAACGTTGTGTGTAGTGACGAATCACGGTACACAATGCGGCGATCCGATGGCAGGGTGTGGGTATGGCAAATGCCCGGTGAACATCATCTGCGAGCGTGTATAGTGCCAACAGTAAAATTCGGAGGCGGTGGTGTTATGGTGTGGTCGTGTTTTTCATGCAGGGGGCTTACACCCGTTGTTGTTTTGCGTGGCACTATCACAGCACAGGCCTACACTCATTTTTTATGCACCTACTTGCTTCCCACTGTTGAAGAGAAATTCGGGGATGCATCTTTCAACACGATCGAGCACCTGTTCATAATGCATAGTCTGTGGTGGAGTGGTTACACGACAATAACATCCTTGTAATGGACTGGCCTGCACAGAGTCCTGACCTGAATCCTATAGAACACCTTTGGGATGTTTTGGAACGCCGACTTCGTTCCAGGCCTCACCGACTGACATCGATACCTCTCCTCAGTGCAGCACTCCGTGAAGAATGGCCTGCCATTCCCCAAGAAACCTTCCAGAACCTGATTGAACGTATACTTCCGAGATTGGAAGCTGTAATCAAGGCTAAGGGTGGGCCCACACCATACTGAATTCCAGCATTGCCGATGGAGGGTGCCACGAACTTGTAAGTCGTTTTCAGCTAGGTGTTTGGATACTTTTGATCACATGGTGTATGTATAGTTGTAGGGGAACTCGGGGCAGAACGGGATAGCGGGACACAATGGAAAATTGCTCTTTTCTAGACTGGACAGTGTTGCAACCTGTTGTATGGGCATGTAACTATTTCTCCGAATGGAAGGGAAGTGAGGGCAGCCATTCTGATTTAGTTTGAAGTGCGAGATCTAAGTGAATTGTTGTCCGTCACGCTACCGCTTGCGTTGTTCTAACGTTTGGTGAATTTCAACGCCAGGTAAGCTTTTAATTGTTAATTGTATACCCTAAAATGACACATTCCCTTAAAGTGCATGGCATTTGTTACACTTTAGTTATTTAATGCGTTTAAATACGTCAGTTATTACACTCCATAAAAGTTGTTAACCTCAAAAGTGCTCTTGGGGCGGAACGGGACGGGGCAGAATGGGATAGTGTCCCGTTCTGCCCCGTCATATTTTGATGCAAGTAGAAAGCAAACCCAGCCTGGATGCTCATGGATGCCAGACTCTCCAAACCAGCTACGTTCACCGAACAACTCAGCTTTCCAGATATCGCCCGAGGCTGTCATTCCAATCCCACTAATCTGTCAAAATACTCGGCGGACTACAAGACGAAAAGGAAAAACCGTCGTATTAACAGATTCTCCTTATAAGAAGGAACTGCAGAATGCTGTCGCACGTAATGTAGGCCTACAGAAAGGAGGAGGGTGCACAAATATAAACAATGTCAGGACAGAGACGTCAGGTGCAATTCAACTTAAGGCAGAAATATCAAACTGCACACCCAAAAAAACCAAAACAGAGGACATCAAAGACCTTAAGAAAAAGGAAGAAGATGATGGAGAAGAGAGAATCAGAGAGAGAGGATGCTGAGTGTCTCTACTGTAGGGAATTCTACTCCGTTTCAAATGAGGGCTGGGTTGCATGCCAGAGTGGGCACACAATTCATGTACTGTGCATGGGGGCTTAATTAATCAGAATGCAAATAATTTTTTTAATTTTAGTCGCTGACTGTCCGGTTACGCAGTCTCGTAACCGGTTGGCCCTGACTAGTAATGGTACGCAATCTGACTGCATAGAACAACAACAAAGAAAGAAAAGGAAATTTCCGTTAACACAATTAATTAATTAAGTCCCCAGCAACTATAAAACCTACGAAACAACAAAACACAAATGTAACTGTTCTGTGTGTGGAAGTGTGATTCAACGTACACATCTGGCACGGTTCTTCCTCAATAAGACAAGATATTTTAAATACCATTTACACTGAATTAATTAAATAAAACTGAAATACTATAATTGCACATAGAAACCCGAATTACAGTCTAATACAAGAACACGAGCCAGATGCTTTGTTGACTGAACCTGTGACCAAGAGGCATTATTGTTTAAGACATTGAAATAATACAAACAAAAGGAATTTTTTTACCTTCATATATATTGACGAAAAGCACACTCTGATCATTACAGCATCCCCAATCCAACAATATCTGGTGTCTAGCCCATCAAAACAATATGACAACATCTGAACAAGCACTCTCCATGGGAACCTCTCAACAACGACTCACCACTGCTACATCTCAACAAGCACTGCCTACTGCTACTTCTCAATAAGCACTCTCCACCACGGCTTCTTGATAAGCACTGCCTACTGCTACTTCTCAAAAAGCACTCTCCACTACCACATCTCAACAAACACTGCCTACAGCTACTTCTCAATAAGCACTCTCCACTACGACTTCTCGGCAAGCACTGCCAGTGGAAGCGGCTGAATAATACTCTTTGGCGCAATCTCTGGCGCTGTGGCTCAGTGTAGCCACCTTTCATATGTCCCTCCTCCACGGGCTAGAATTTGATGGTATTTTTGCCAGCATTGGTGGTGAAAATACCACCAAATTCGTCCAAAAAAATACAGACAAAACTAAAAGATAATATTAATAAGTAAATATCACTTCATTAAATAAATTTTGGCTTTGCACTGACCGTTCCATAACCTAATATATAAAATACAGTAAGGACTACAAATGCTTTCATACATGTGATTTTACATTATAGTTTACACAAGTATCATTCAATCAATGGCACCAGCAATATCAAATAGGTGTAGGTAAGAGTCTCATAACATTTCACAAACAGTAAATACACAAAAAATTAGTTTATACAAATATTCACATAAAATGCTTTCCATAGTTCAATAAACAAGTAGTTGACAGTTCCAGCAGTAGCACCCAGCAATGGTCAACAGGTGCAGACACCAACAAGTGACATCATTCAGTAGAAGCAGTTCCTTCAGTTGCACCCAGCAATGTTGAACAGGTGCTACAGCAACAAGTGACACCATTTCGGTAGAAGCAGTTCCATCAGTGGCACCCAGCAGTGTTGAGCAGGTGCAGACACCAACAAGTGACATCATTTCAATAGAAGCAGTTCCATCAGTGGCACCCAGCAATGTTGAACAGGTGCAGACACCAACAAGTGACATTAAGTCAGTAGAAGCAGTTCCATCAGTGGCACCCAGCAATGTTGAGCAGGTGCAGACAGCAACAAGTGACACCATTTCAGTAGAAGCAGTTCCATCAATTGCACCCAGCAATGGTCAACAGGTGCAGACACCAACAAGTGACATTATGTCAGTAGAAACATTTCCATCAGTAGCACCCAGCAATGTTCAACTGGTGCGGGTAACAGTCCATAATATTCAGTATCACTAATTAGACAGTTCATCAGAGTTTCTCAGCAGAAATTAAACATCTCCAAGTGGCACCCGTGAATGATGATAGGTGCAAGCACGAACAACAGTTTGAATGCACACACAATTGCTTTTACAAAATAATTATCAATGCTCTTACACTAAACATACAAATTATAATAAACACACAAATGATCAGATAATTGTCATATTAAATATTACAAATACACAAATATCAGTAAACCTATAATATTTATGGGTGTCAGTGCAAGCCACAACAAACAAGTAAAATAATATTTAGGAGATAGATCGGCACCAATTATTTGGGATTAGGAAACGAAAACACACAAAACACACTCATCTTTCATCCACATTAAGTACTACTGTGTAATTGAATAGTGTTAACTGTGTAAATGCAATTCTGTCAAAATTTGATGTTCAACATGTGTATCAAGTAGTACTGGCAGCAGTGTATAACAGTCAATAATAGTTAGTCAACGTCGTAGTCATCATGTCAAGACCAATGTTTGCCAAGCCAAATCAAATGTACGGTTTCTGAACAACTGTCAGTGTGCCAAGATATGCGAATGCTTCCTCTCTCCAAAAAAATATATATATATATATACTGCTTATTGATTTAACAAAGTGTGTGTGTAGACAATCTTTCTTCCACTTGAGTGTTCTAGTCTGCTATCTTCATCCTCCTTGTTCCATATAGACCAACAAACAAAGAAAAAAAATGCTCCTCACTTACTTCACCTCTTAGCCACCAAAACTCCGATAATCATCAGCATCACATAAACTTAATACTTCAGTAATACCTGTTATGTCGATACATATAAACCTTATCATCAATATCATTTACCTTACGTCTTGTCCACCAAAACTCCAATAATCACCAACTTCACACAATCTCAATACCTCAATAATACCTCTTCAATACGTCGATACATATAAACCTTATTACCAATATCATTTCACTTCCATAACAACTCTTTCCTCTAGTCAGTCTCCTCGAACAAGTACAGACAAAATCCTAGTGCAAACTTCAGTTTATCATCCCATGCAATCCGAAGGCACAATATCCACACACAACCTCTGTGTAGTCCTCCTGAGCCAAATCTTCTACTCATTACGAATTATAAAATACATTTTGGTTACCTTGTCCATCATAAAATAAAAGAAATGCATACATGACCTCTAACAGCCTTCAGTTTGAATAATTTTCAGTAAGTAGGTGAAAGTACGTAGTATGAAATATCACATAAGACTTTGAGTGAATAAATCGTAATATTTCACAGTGTGTACACCACTTCAAGAATCATAGCAAAACAGAAGCAAACATGTGGAGTATTTCTTGTGTCAAGTGTCACTTGCTATTTCAATTGCTCACGAAGAATGCAGTGTAATAACTGTCAATTGTCTAAACCTAGTGTTGGTGCGTCATGTCGTTAGCTTCCTTCCTAGTAACATAAATTTATACAGCTTCCATAAAACCTCCAGCTCATGTGACTTCAATGAAGTTTCTTGTACCAATGTCGTTCGTAGAATTATAGCAGTTCATTTTCTTATCTTAAAATATAAGACACTGAGCGTAAGCAAAACATGCAACAGCGAGTAAATATACCAGTAGAGAACAGAATGTCAACAAGTGGATGCTGCACAATCCTTACAACGAGGCTCTGCCAAGCGAACAATCTATAATTAATACCATGGTGTGACCCAAACTCCATGTTCGTACACCGTATATTAGCATTTCTATATACCAAATTAAAGAGTAGTTATGACAACAAACAGAAATGTATAAATATGCAATCCACACGCAAGGCAGCAAATATGTATCTTACATAATTAACAGGTCATTAGCATCATATCAGCATACGCAAATAAATGTTCATATGTAATCTTAACAAGTAAACATGAAGGCGCAAGCAGATAAATCACAAAGTATAGCCTACATACATAACCATAGCAGCACAATTAATCATGTGACAATTATAATTTAAATAAATAAGCACAGCAGGCACATAATAAAAAAAATATGACGTTAGTGAAAAAGCAGTGCAGCGAAGCGATGCATAATATACATAAGTAACAACCCTGTTCATTAATCAATCGTTGTCAAAATCAGTTAATGTACGCAAGCACGTCGCTTCACAAGTAAATTCAGAGAACATGAAATTTAGCACAAAGTATGAATCACGTAATCGCGAGCAGAAAATTACGTCTAAAGTACGTACCTAAGTGGAAATATGTTTCCTGAAAAATAAACTCAATTAATAGTTACCTTTTTTAGTTTATTACTTTCTTCTTCGAAATGGCATTCTTCCTGAAATTTTCTCGATGGCAAGTCCTCTTAACGTCGGACACACACAGAATTTACATGAAGGTTTTTAATATTTTATACAACCGTATCCTGAAAAATACTGAACGTTAATAACATAATTTATCAAGTCACTATAGCTTTTTACTGAATTTAATCAGAGAAATTAAACTGTTTATTTGTTTACGGCTGTCAGTGCATTCGCACTGAGCGCTCGATCAGCTGTAGGTACGCGTGACGTAGGAAGTAATTGTTTGCGGTCAACGACTGCCTTGTGCGGCGCGCAGACTTGACTGTTGCTTTGAGTATGTTCCGCCGCCGTAACACGGCGCGGTATCCTTGTATTCTCTGCGTGTTTACATGTAACTGTTAGTCCCTCAAAAGTATGTCATTCCACAAAAATTTTAACGTTCGATATGTGATGTATTCCCTTAGAGCGCCGAGATTTAAGAGTTTCTACTTCAACAGTGTTATCATGAATAATTTTGCGAATCCTATATGGACCGTTATAAAGCAGAAAAAAATTGCGACATAACCCTTTTCCTTTGTGAGACAAACGATGAGACTTAATTAACAACTTTTGACCAACTGACAAGGTTTTTAAATGACCAGGACGCTTGGCTGATTTCTCTCTTCTAGCAGCCGCAGATGCAATATTTTGTAGAGCCAGGTTGACAACTTCGGAATGCCGCAGTTTCCGTGTAGGCGGGAAAGGAACGATTTCAGAAATGCAGTATGTCGGTGCTTTATTTTTTAATATCAATATAGGCAGTAAAGAAGTTGAGTCATTAGGGAGTTCATTCAGAATGTTTTGAAAAATATGAATATACTGATCCCACGTTCTGTGATTCTGATGCCAATAAAGTCGACACAATTTATTGATTTCCTTCATCCATCTCTCTGAAGCGTTAGATTGAGGGTGAAAAAGTGAAATGAAAATTGGTTTAATCTTACGACGCCGTAGAGTACGAAGCCAAATTTTAGAGCAAAACTGTGATCCATTATCTGATATAACCTTATCAACATGATCCACTTCTGTAAGAAAATGTTTGATGAAAGCATTAGATACTGAACGAGCTGTTGCTTTGTGTAAAGGTGTAAAACATACATATTTTGATGTCAACTCCACTGCTACCAAAATGTACGCAAAACCATTAGTAGAACGAACCACTGGACCGAACAAATCGACTGCAGCCATCTCCTTTAATTTCGCTGGAATGATAGGAAACAACGGTGCTCTGTGAGAAATAGTTGGCGGCTTAGCCTTTTGACATAATTTGCATTTGGCAAGAACAGATCGAATACGTTTTTCCATATTACTGAAGTAGCAATTTTCTCGTAATTTATGAAAGCATTTTCTGGGACCAAAGTGTGCATAACTGAAATGTGTGTACTAAATCAATTTATTAACCAACTCATCAGGAATGCAAACTAACCAAAAAGAGTTGTCAACCGATTTTCGTTTAAAAAGAACTTTCCAGATAGTTCGCAAAAACGAGGTGTGGCCAAATTGTCCAATCTAACAAAGCGTCTAAGAAAATTACAGGCACCAAGGAAACTACGAACATCACGTTTTGTAGTAGGAACAGCATAATTATGAATAGCATCTAGTTTCTCTGGATCAGGAAGAATACCTTCTGTAGAAATAATATGACCAAGAAATTTCACCTGAGAACGACCAAATTCAGATTTTTCCAGGTTCACTGTAATGCCAACTCTTGCAAAAATACATAATAATGAATCCAAAATTTTGTTGTGCTCACTCCAAGAACGTTTAGCAATAAGAATGTCATCAACATATGAAGTAATATTGTCACGAAGATAAACAGGTAAGATTTCGTTTAAACTACGAATGAATGCTGCAGAAAATATAGTAAGTCCAAACGGTAATTTCCGAAATCAGTTTTGGGTAAAATAGTCATATCCGGTTACTGTTTACTTACTCTCTAGATAGACTGATAGCCGAAGAGTTGTTTTGACAGATACAAAGAATAGTAAAAGAGTAGGCAGCAGTGCAGAAAACTAAAAGGGAAATAGCACTACTACATCTCGGGGCCCTGTGCACGCTACGGCACATATTCACTTAGTGTAGTGAATCCCCTGAGGACCTTTATAGCCGCACATAAATTTCAGTTTGTGACTTAGTGGCCAATTTGGTGGAAGTGCGTACATAAATTGATCTAACCATGAACATGGATGTATGTCATTCTTAGAATTGCGAAAGATCTTAAATTTCCGAACAGTTAAAAAGTGTTTATAATCAAAGTTTTCGCCTCGTGGCGACAAAGACCTACCGCGTCTGTCCCAGTCCCAATGTCGATTATTGTCAAGTTCGCGCGCCTGGCGCTCTCTTGTTGCATCTCGTAAATGAAATAAATTACTTTCTTCAAACCCCTCTGCTATCTATGATTCAAAATTTCTTCTACTGTCTTTTCCTACGATTTCACTTTCAATATGTTTGACTTGCTTTCGTAACGCCTCAAATTCCCTTTTAACGCGTTCATTAAATTTTCCCTGATTTTCAACATGTTTATTTATGTTCTGGTACTCTTCTGTTTCTGCAAATGGCAATGGAGCTGTATCATCCGAATCTCTGTCCCCATTTAAACTAAGACTTGTCAATTTATCTGAAATCTCCTCAACTCTTTCCAATAAGTCACCTATTTTTTCTTTCTGTTTATTTACGTCTTCCGTAAGTGTCGCGACTCGGGTTTCAGTATTGACACATTTAGTAGTTAACTGTTCATACTGTTGTTTTAGGTTATTTATTCTGTCATTTGGTATGGATTCCTCGATTCTTTCAAATATTTCTTCCTTATCGTGTGCACGTTGTAAATTTAACTCTGAAAATTTTTGTACTATCATGCGATCTCTTTCTTCCTGTTCTCTGTCCTGTTCCTCTTGCTAATTTCTATTGAAATTAAACTATTATTCTGAGCATTGAAAATCGGTTGTGCTTCTTCTCGAATTTCTTTGTTTGATTCATCTTTCATGTTTTTGAAACATGTCCCTATTCGTGAGCCTAACTGTGTTTCCATTGTTTCCATCTTCGTTTTAATTGTTCCTATTCGTGATCCCACTATTTTTAATTCAGATCTTAACTGTGTTTCCATTGTTCTTAATTCAGATCCCAAATTTAATATTGCACTCATTAACTGCTCCATATTAACTGGTTCGAAATTCTTTTCACCCCTAACATTTCCCGCAAAACCAGCTTCTTTCGTCATGGCTGTAAAGCTATCTTTGTTCGATACTATTCCAAAATCTTCTGTCGTTAATCTCGTATTCTCAAAATGTTTTGATTGTGAAAAATTTTGAACTGGTTCTGGACTATTTTCCCTGCTTATTAAATTGTTTTCAACTCCATTATTCATCATCCTGTTCTCCTGTGTTGGCGAGTTCGCCATGTTAACAATTTCGTCATTCTCACTATTCATAATTTTTGCCTTTTTCATCGATCGCGTAATCATTTACAAAACATACAAAACTCGTCACTATACGAAAATTACACACAATGAGACTTTATCTCCAACAATACCATTCACACGAAATGATTCCCGACAAACACGATTAACGAACAATTGAAATCTTCATAATTGCACAAAATTGTCAAACCCGTGTACAAGACATCAAAAATTAAATTCTGCAAAAATACCATTAGAAGAAAGACAAGACAACTACAAATGTTCATTACCAAACCTACACATGCCATATAGACTACAATTACTAAACTACAAATTACTACAACAATACTACTGTCTGCTATTTTTACTATCAGAAGAATTCCAAGGGACGATCCTGGCAGGGTCGCCTGGTGCATGGGGGCTTAATTAATTAGAATGCAAATAATTTTTTAATTTTAGTCGCTGACTGTCCGGTTACGCAGTCTCGTAACTGGTTGGCCCTGACTAGTAATAGTACGCAATCTGACTGCATAGAACAACAACAAAGAAAGAAAAGGAAATTTCCGTTAACACAATTAATTAAGTCCCCAGCAACTATAAAACCTACGAAACAACAAAACACAAATGTAACTGTTCTGTGTGTGGAAGTGTGATTCAACGTACACATCTGACACGGTTCTTCCTCAATAAGACAAGATATTTTAAATACCATTTACACTGAATTAATTAAATAAAACTGAAATACTATAATTGCACATAGAAACCCGAATTACAGTCTAATACAAGAACACGAGCCAGATGCTTTGTTGACTGAACCTGTGACCAAGAGGCATTATTGTTTAAGACATTGAAATAATACAAACAAAAGGAATTTTTTTACCTTCATATATATTGACGAAAAGCACACTCTGATCATTACAGCATCCCCAATCCAACAATATCTGGTGTCTAGCCCATCAAAACAATATGACAACATCTGAACAAGCACTCTCCATGGGAACCTCTCAACAACGACTCACCACTGCTACATCTCAACAAGCACTGCCTACTGCTACTTCTCAATAAGCACTCTCCACCACGACTTTTTGATAAGCACTGCCTACTGCTGCTTCTCAAAAAGTACTCTCCACTACCACATCTCAACAAACACTGCCTACAGCTACTTCTCAATAAGCACTCTCCACTACCACATCTCAACAAACACTGCCTACAGCTACTTCTCAATAAGCACTCTCCACTACGACTTCTCGGCAAGCACTGCCAGTGGAGGCGGCTGAATAATATTCTTTGGCGAAATGTCTGGCGCTGTGGCTCAGTGTAGCCACCTTTCAACTGGCATAGACAGTGAAGATGAAGAGGAAATACTGATTTGCGACTATTGTCGAAAGGGCTAGTAATTAGTGGTTAGGTGGTTATTAAGCATTGTACATTTGTCAGAATGTCATTAAAATATTTTCTTATTTTGAAGAATGACATTTTAATTGTTTAAATTACACATTCCTTATTTAGAATTGCCTGTTATACAACATTGTGTCATAGTTTAATACGATATTCGTAATTCAAATTCAGCGTTTATGCAATAATTTAACAAAAAATATCCTTGTCCCATTCTGCCCCGTGGGTAGGGCGGAACGGGAAATATGCAAGACTTTCTTTGAAAAATTGTAAAAAATGCAAAGTGTATTGTTTTAAGTGATTTTAAAATAAGGTATATTAGTTTACGCTACAAGGTGTTTGTTGTTCACTTTGAGAAGTGTTTCCTTGAGTTATATTATTTTATAGAAATTGTTAAACATTAAGTATCCTGTTCCGCCCCGAGTTCCCCTATATAGATAGACAGAAGGGGAGAGAGATTTTGATAATTTTTGTACACACATTGGGAACAGCAGCGATCCCAACGAACTAATAATAAAATATTACACGGAACAGTCTTCATCGCATAAAAATACTTTTATTCAGAAGTGGTGACCGGTTTCGACACGATGTCTGTCATCTTCGGGCATACTCCTGTGATGACGTGTCGAGACGATGACACGGAGACAAACTGTAGATGTCGACATCAGTGGGTGGTATTCATAATTCCTGCTCCGTGCCATCGTCTCGATACGTCGTAACTGGAGTCCATCTGGTCGAAACTGGTCTCCACGTATGGATTACAGTGCTTTCATGCGATCGAGATTGTTCTACTCGTATACAATATTTTATAGGGAGGGGTTTGTCGAGCGTACTCCAGCCGTGTGTAGATTTGCTACGGTGTCGGTTGTGGTGCAGTGGTGCTGCAGAGCTCGCCGCAGATGCACCGGTTCACGGGCTTCGTGCTGACGGTGGAGCTGGCGGACGAGGAGTCGCTGACGGACGACGACGAGGAGGAGGAGCAGCCGCCGCGCGGCCGGCTGCACTCGCTGGGGCCGCTGGGCGCGGGCACCTTCTCGCTGTACGGCGACACGCTGACGCGCTTCAGTGACCGCTGCCCCAACACCATCACGCACACCTCTAGCTACCGCAAGGACAAGGTGCAGGTGTACTGGAAGGCGCCGCCCTCCGGCAGCGGCTGCGTCGTCTTCAGGTGGGCAACTGCTAGCTGCTGGATAACCCTGCGTTCACCTGACAATCCCTGTCCTTCAGGCACCGCACTAAACTAATCTCCACCGTGTTTAATGACGAGAACACGGCAGGTGCCGTAACCTGATTTCCCAGCAACTTCACTCAGTGGAAGAAGTGTCAAAATAAACGAACAGATGTCTCGGCTTATCTGTAGGTATTCGACCGTTTCTGAGAAAACGACGGTCAACTTTTTCGAGATACTTCATGTTCCTTTGAGCCAGTAAATTCGGTGTCACAGAGGCTACCGTTGCAGCCTAACACTTTTGCTTCCCGCGTTTGCAACCTGATTATCATTTTTATTATTATTTTATTTCTCGTTTATCTATACATGTTCGTAGAAGATTGCTACAGGAATGTTTCCCAGTGTATTCTTTAATAACGTTCTCCTTATTGTCCTACTAAGGCAACGGCCTTCCCCCCAATCGATACACGGGTTCCCGTCAGGTCACCGAAGTTAAGCGCTGTCGGGCGTGGCCGGCACTTGGATGGGTGACTATCTGGGTCTCCATACGCTGTTGCCATTTTTCGGGGTGCTCTCAGCCTCGTGATGCCAGTTGAGGAGCTACTCGACCGAGTATTAGAGGCTCGGTCAAAGAAAACCGTCATAACCACCGGAAGAGTGGTGCGCTGAACACGCAGCCCCCCTATCTGCATCCCCATCTGAGGATGACACGGCGGTCGGATGGTCCCGGTGGGCCACATGTGGCCTGATGACGGAGTGCTTTACTGTTCTGTTAGCAGTATATCTGGTGAATGATTTTTTTTAAAAAATGAATGAAAAATTATTTAAATTCGTTTTCGGTAAAATTCTTGTTGTGTATCTTGATTCTGAATCAGTTGCAAGTGACAGAAGTAATGCGTTATGCATGGTTTCCCGCGAAACTATTGCCAACGTGTGAAATCTTCAATAATGTTTACGATGTTTCTTTCCCTAGCGAGATTTATACGACTACAAAGAAATGTTGTGGCGGGAAACCTGCCTTGGCGCGATGCTCTTGGTCTTCTGAATTTCTATCTTTCGAATGGTTTTATGGTGGATATAATCCAAGGTAATGCATGAAACCTTCCTAAGGAATAAACATATGAATATATTGTAAGAATCAACAACTGATAAACCAGAATGAGAATTTAAAAGACTGTAACCCCTGAAAATATCATACATACATGTATTGTATAAGTGTTTGACACTTATTGTGAAACCAAATTCTAATTTTACAATTATTGTAACTCTCTTGTATCCCCTAACTTTGTAAGAAACATTCGCACAGTCATCTTCTATGAACATGAGTAGCAAAATGAAAAAGTAAAATAACAGCAATAATCGGGTTTCGAACACTAAATGCAAAAAAGCAACAGATCGCGACACCAGCCACTGTGCCACAAGTTGGATTGAATTTATCAACCGATTTCTCACTCCAAGCGACGCAAAGTAGGATACTGATGACCCTGTGCTAACTGGATTTAAAAGACATTTCTACTTTTGTGGGATATATTAAAGGTGGTGTGTCCTGTTTCGTCAATGAGAAATACCACTCCTCGTCTTCCCTCCTGCACATAGGTCTGTAAGCCGTTGGTGTAGTGTCTTACATAATATGTGTATGTCCGTCCATAGAAAAAGTCAGAAAAACATCTATGCATTCATCCTTCCTGGTACATACAAGGGTCATTCGGAAAGTAAGGAACGATCGGTAGCCAAATGGAAAATACAGTGAATATCTGATGAAGCTTTGCACAGAAGCGTTGGGCACTGTGTCTAGTACGCCCATCGATCGCATCATGTCGCTCTTTTCAGTTGTGAGCTTACAGTGTGAACGTAAAAATGGCTAGAAATTAGCGTCTCCCGCCGAGTATGAGGGCCTGGCGAAAGATTTCGCCTGAAGCTATGCAATCCACATAAAATAACTGTCATGTGGTTCGTTCTACACGACAATTCTCGACCACACTCTGCAGGGGCAATGAAGATTCTCCTACAGTGTTTTCGGTGGGAAGTGTTTGATCACCAACAATACAGTCTGTAACTGGCTACCCCTGAGATTTATCTCTGCTCAAATGAACCGTTGGCTATGAAGACAATATTTTTTGCACAGACAACAAGCTGCAGTCCAGAGTAGAAAATTGGCGGCTGTCTTCTGTAATGAGAGAATTGAAAAGTTGGTACAACGCTACGACAGATGTCTAACTCAGAACGGCGACTGTGTAGAGAAGTAGCTGGAAGGTGTAGCTAACCGTTACAAATAAAACAGTTTTGAATTTCACTGTGGTTTCCATTCCGCGACCTATCGTTCCTTACTTTCCGAATAGCCCTCGTATAACGTTTTACAGGTGTCTACCGCCTCATGGGATCGAACTGTTGAAGGTGTCACAACTTCATGAACCTCTGAGGTCTTCCGAATATGGTCAGATAGAAAGTTCAATGAGAAGCAAGGAAACAGGTTACTACAGAAAGCACATTTGGATGAAAATAGGACATCTTTATATTAGTGGATAATCTGCAGATTTTTAAACGTTATTACATTGTACAGCCACATCAATGTGGCCACTTGTCAAAAGCCTGAATAATGACCTTTTTCAGGGTGAGACGTGCAGAAGGAGAGTCAGTGAGGTTCTGTAAGGTACCGAGAGAGATGTGGACCCACGCCAACTCCAGTCACGCGGGCAACTGCGCTAGGTTTCTAGGATGCGGAGTCAGGACGCGAACAGTCCGCTCTAGGTGGACCTAGACTTTCTCGATTGGGTGTAAATCTAGGGAGTACGCTAAACTCATCCTGGTGCTCTCCGTGTCACGCATTTAGACTGCGAGCAGTGTGACATGTTGCATCGTCCTGCTGGTAGATGCCGTCATGCCGAGCAAAAATAAACTGCATCTAGGAGTGAACATGGTCGCCAAGAATAGAGGCATACTTGTGTTCATCCACTGTGTCTTCTTGAATGATTATATGAGCCGGAGAATTCCACGAATACACTTCCCAGACCATAAGGCTCCCTCCTCCGGCTGGACTCTCTCCACGCCGTACACACCAGTGGCCATCTGTACGAAGGAGCACAAAACGTGATTCATATGAAAAAGCCACCTGTCGCCACTCATTGGACGTCCGTTTGCGCTATTGCGGTGCAGATTCCAGCCTCCGTCACCGATGTACAGCAGTCAACTAGTCTACACGAACCTGACGCCTGCTGTGGAGGCCCGTACTTAGCAACGTCCGCTGAATGGTCTGGGGAGATAATGTGGGTAGCCCCTTGGTTCATCTAAGCGCTCTGCTGCTGAACGGTTTCATGTCTGTTAGTTCATGCACGTCTCCGCTGCGGCGTTAAACCCTGTAATCTATGGCCCATGGTGCATAACAGCTATCTCGGCAACTGTTTTGGATACCGCCATTTGCCATGCACGATATACTGTAATAACGGCGACGTGCGAACAGTTTGCAGTCTTAGCCATTTCGGAAATCCAATGATCACGCCCTTTTAGACGTCAGATAAATTGGTTCCTTTCAATTCACAACTCAGGATGGGATGGCAATGCACTATTAACTCTCTTTCTTGTCTGATGTGTGGCGGAGTATACTTTGTGTACCACTGCTGTTTCTGTACGTAATAAACTGGAACACTTACAGCCGTTCTTACGATGTTATTTGTTATATGACTATCAGCTTCGGTGCTTCAGTGGACCGTTTTCAGCCCTTAACTGACGCTGTCGAGGGTGACTTCAACCGCATACACGATTCTTCAGTGTCCATCAAAAATGGTTCATATGGCTCTGAGCACTATGCGACTCAACTTCTGAGGCCATCAGTCGCCTAGAACTTAGAACTACTTAAACCTAACTAACCTAAGGACATCACACACATCCGTGCCCGAGGCAGGATTCGAACCTGCGACCGTAGCGGTCACGCGGTTCCAGACTGAAGCGCCTTTAACCGCACGGCCACACCGGCCGGCAGTGTCCATCATGAACTGGTTTTCGCAAACTATCTATAGCAACGATGTGACTCGAAGCATCAACCACCAACTCCCTGCCATTTCCCTCTTTTCCTGTTGCGTCGGGTATGTTTCTCGGTAAGAACGATTGCCAATAGGCCTCTGTGTGAATCGCTCTAATTTTTACCTTCGTGATCTTTTCGGGAGATCGTAGGAGGAAGCATTATGTTCATTCACTCACGTTAAAGAAAACTGAGATAACCCAGAAATTTACCACTTGTCTGTTGTCGTCTCATCAAAACGTCTGACAGCCACAGAAAAATTTCACACACACAGGACAAAAAAAAAAAAAAAAAAAAAAAAAAAAAAAAAAAACCTTTTCAATGTAACACTTTTTAAAACGGACTAACCAGAATAAAATAATTTCTCCTAGGCCCGTACACATTCATAACCGCATACAGATAGTTCTGAAAATCTGTGCTTTTGAATTTTTGATAGCTATGACAATACTTATAATATTTAAAATGATAAACGTGGGAATCACGCAACAGATAAGAGTAAGTAATGCAGAGAGTAGCTGCTGTTGAGAAAAATAACTCAACAGCTCACATCGTTTGTAGAGCAATAAAAATTGTTGGTGACTTAGTCATTCATACATCACTTATTGTTAATCGTATGCGATCACGTTTTTTGTTTAAAATTTTACAAGTATTGCCGTAGCTATTAAAAATTTGGTACAGATTTTCGCAACTACCTGTATGGGGTTAGGGATCTGTGTGGGACTGGAAAAAATTATTTTCCACTTTAAAAAAAAAGAAAAAAAAAGAAAAAAAGAAAAGTTACATTAGTAAAGTTTTTTTACTTAGATAATGGTTTTAAATGTCTTTTTACTGGAACAGTCTCAAAATATTCAACAGCATATAAACAGTTCCGTCCCCTATTTCTAAGAGCCACTCCCTTCTATTAACGTATTCTCCAGCTTTGACTGATATTGCTGCACCAGAAGTGGATTTACAGTGACTATCTTCGTACAAGATGTTTGAGGGACTTCGGCTGTTCAGTATACAACGTAAAATTAAGAACTATTTCAGCCGTCTGTATTTTAAACGTAATTTATTTAGGCGACCAATTTCGGGGTTCCTTTACATCATCTTCAGGCCTGCTGACCAACGTGTAGGAGGAATCCAAACTTAATGTGCAGTTGGAATAAGGGCCAGCAGTAATTAATTGGGATCCACAGGCGTCTGGTTTCGACAGCGCGATCCGTTCGTTGATCAGCTGCTTCCATTTCTAAATTATTTACCACCTAGTGACAGACAGATTGCGTTTTCACAATATTAAATTTTGCAGTTACATATTATAAATTTTATTCGATTTTCTAATATTTTAACGAAGTTTTGACTACATTAAAATTTCAACGAGTTGAAAATTCTTAAAACTAACAATTATGTGTATTAATAAGGCACGAAATAGAAAGAAAGAAAAGAGTTTCGATTCATAGAATATGCCTCTCATTCCTGGGCAGCCTCCGCTTGATCTTCTACTACTCACCATCCGAGAGCGATGACCTCAGCAGTACCTTGAAGCTCTCGTCGTCAGATGGCGCGATGCCTGACATTTCTTCAGCAATTTCTTCTTCAGTAATCATACTACTTTCCTATTTTGTAGAGATAAACCTTATTGATCTGCGTAATTTTTTATACGTTGCTTCCTCGTTTTGACTAGCATGTGTAACTATAGGAGCTCAACGCTTTTGGATTATGAAAATAACTTTCATCGCTTATTTAGTGTTAAATACACACATCATCAGAGTTTTGCATCACCCCGATATGTCGTGCAGATGGGTTGCTATTGTGACTGTTCCCGTGTCAATCGGAAGGTCACTCCTAACCTTGTTTGTAAAGATACACACAATAACTATGAGCGCCACCTACGGACAGAACGCCGTACTCGAACGGACTTCAGCATCTCAGATGAAACTGAAGCAGCAGTAGGGACGCACAGAAACGTCTCTGTAGTACAATAGAGTGAACGTCTGTCTTCCCACGAATGGCTGTCGGGACCAATGATCGGGTACGTGTCATTTGCTTCTCGCCGTGTGCGCTAGAGGCAAGGTGACGTGGTGTGTTGTGTTCATAGAGTCGTTTCCAGTTGAGGACTTACACCTCACAGACCTTCCATGCTCGATAAATGCGCAGCATGATCGATAGCTAATACTTGAGCCGAAGGAACCTCGGACTGTGTCCTTCAGAACTGAATTCAGCGTTCGAAGAGGCTACAGGGCGTCATATAGCCTATTGCATCGAACTGTTGGGAAGAGATTGCATGATCTGAATCTCCATTCCCGACGGCCACGGCGAGTACTCACATCGTACGCCACAACACCACGCACTCCGTTAGAAATGGGCAAGAATTTATGGTGAATTGACGCCCCAGGATTGGCGTCGGCCGTTGTTTTCGGATGAAAGTGATATATTTCTATCCAGATAGGTGCAGACAACGTGACTGGAGACAGTTCCGTAATACTGAACGCCCCCAACACTGTCCTAGCATTTACAACAGCCTGGTGGTGATGGAATGATGTTCTGTGATGACATTACATGGGGTCACCATACACCTCCCTTAGTTCTTCAGGTCAATCTCACTGCTGTGCGATACAGGAAGAAGATTCGGCAATCAAAAGAGGGACCATATCGCCAACATTTTGGTGACTATTTCGTCTTTTTGGATGTTAACTGCGATGCACATCGTGCCGTCGTTATGAACACTTTCCTTCAGCGTGGTAGGACCCCCAGAATGGAGTAGCCTGTTCATGAAGCGAACATGAACTAAGAGGGGCACAATTTGGACGAGTGCTGACTTGATGATCTTATCGATGATATGCCACTGTGGATTCAAACCTACATCCTGACAAGGGGACTTTCCACCACGTTTTGACGTTGCCCAGGAGTGCTGTGAAAAACCACCCTTGGGAAACAGAGGACTTTGTCGTTACACACACACACACACACACACACACATATATATATATATATATATATATATATATATATATATATATATATATATATATATATATATATATATATTGATGATCTGGAACGTTGCAAATACATACATATGTCACAGCCAAATTTTGTTTTCTGTGCCATGAATTTCGAACCAACGAGTGATACGAAACTTTTGTTGATGTATTTAAATAAAACTGGCAAGATAGATTAGAGCGACCCTTTCATATGAAGCTGAAATTTACCTTGGTACTTAAACAATTTCCTATCAATATATACTTCACTTGAACAGGAGATCAGCTACAAACAGATGCATTGCGTTACGACAACATGTGTGAAACTATTTCAGGGCCACAGTAATAGAACGTCCGAAGGTTTGGTATATGGATGACGGACCCCTGAGCCACGTTCTTTGCGAAGAGGTTCCGGACACCTTTGAGGATCAGCTGCCAGTTCAAACAGAGTGCTGTCCTTGCGACGAAGCGAAGTACGAGGTAAATAAAACTTTCAGTGATTGCTTTTATGTCTTTCTTGCTCATATTTATTTTGTTGTTTATTTGCCAAATGAGATCGCTGTCTTGCACGACAAAATTTATTCTTTTTAGTTAAATGCAGCATATTTTATCACATAATCGTAAATATTAAATTAATTCTAAGGATATGCACGTTTATTGCTTCGCTTACACCTAACGACTCTTCAAACCTATGTATTTGTCTGCTGGAACATATCTGTTGGACTGATATGATTTATAGTTAGAGACAAAACAACGTTGGTCTTAGCCTGCTGTTGCAGGCAAAATTTAGTACTGTGCGGTTTCTCTCTCTGACATTCTAGTAAAGCCAATCAGTATCCTTAAAGAGTAATAGCAGAGTCTATACTATACCGTTATTAGACTCAGTTTTCAGGATTCAATGACCCAAATATTCTGTGTCTTCATGAAGTGCGGTTTGATCCCCTTCACCACAGAGTCTACATTTTGAGGCTACTTTCTCGGTACACATCGTTTGCGGATGTTTTCTGGAGTTCCCGTGAGCAGTCTTTAGTACTACTATGGCTTTCATGTGTCTCCTTTTATAACACGGGACTGCAAAACTTCTCTTAAAACATAGCTTCTGCATTATTAGCTTGCCATGTTTTTGTTTTTGGACTTTAATTTAATATTTTGCATGCTGCTTTCTGATATAGCTACGTAGTTCTGATTTTACCATCGCCTTAGTAAAGTTTAAGACAGGTTCGACCCAACAAGTGGAGTCATCGCTCCTTCCTCGATCAGCTTGCCAGCTGGTTCATAGCCACCAATTCCCGAGTGACCAGAGGCGCACACCAGTTTTTCCCTGTTGCTTTCTCCTGGCCTCACAAGGGCTTCATGGCTTCCTGCAATGATCTTAAATCTCGTTACGAGGGCTGACAGAGATTATGGACCAGCTTGGTTTTCGGAAAGAATGTAAATGCTGCGAACCTTGTAGCACCTATGTAAATTCTTCTCCACGCACCTGTCACTAAACCAGACTACGTCTCTTGAGTGGTATTGCGGTGCATTCTTCCACTGCTCTCAACGTCCAATTGTTACCTTGAACGGTTTATTGAAACATCTCGAATTTATTGTTTGGTCAACTCGCATTTTCTCGACCATGTCTATATTTACCAGACTCATTCAAATAGTGTAGAATTCAGGATACGCTAAAGATAGTTTTAGCCTATATGCACCTGTCGCTGCCTCAATTTTAGCCCACAGGTGTACAGGTTTAATGACAGCATGTCCAGCATGATCTCCATCCTTGCAATGGGTGTGCTGCTAAGTCCTCCTGTTATGGCCAGGCAGACCAATCTCTGCGCTTTCCCAGTCACCTTAGTAGACACCGTCCGTTTTCCTTTATTCCATCTTGCTGCACCGCCAAAATTATCGTAGGTCTTGTTACAGAGGTTTACGTGCAGTACATTCTCCTGGATTCTGGAACCCAAATTTTACCAGAGGGCCTTCCCTTTCTGGGGCACATGAAAACACCCTTTGCCTCGGAACATATTATTTGTATGAGGAATACATGATAGTTTCACATCTAGGATAACTCCTAGACCCATCACTACAACTTATACTGGTGGTATTTCGTCAAAGAGCTTGATATTCCAGTGCATTTGTCAATATGCTTCCTAGTGAACGGCATTACAACAGTTTTCCAGGGAGTGACCCATAGATCCCGTTTTCTGCACCAACTGTTCATAACGTTCAGAGCACATTGTGACATTGTTCTAACGGTACTTGCAGATTTTTCGGGTGTTACAATGACTAAATCATCTGCGTATCCTTGGAAAAAGTAACTCTACAAATTAACTCTTCGATGTGTTCATGCACAACTAGATTCCACAGTAGTGGGGACAAAATACTTCCTCTCTGGCACCCTTTGGTGGTGTCGATCACTACTTTCTCATTAATAACGGTGATTAGAGCATCATTGTCTAGATAGACACTCCTTAAATTGGCACCTATATTTGGCTGCCCTCCAGTCTTCTCAAAGAGATCCATCTGAACTAGCTCTTGCTGCTGTAATGTATTGCTGACCAGTGGATATCACTGCTGGTAACCATCATCCTAAAACCAAACTGTGTAATATGTATGTGTCTTTTTCTGGATGTGATTATCCTGATAAGTGGGAGTGCTGGATTTCTGCCTCGGTCTCTTGTTTCCCGTCTTGGAGGTGGGGGGGAATCTATTCACCATTTCACTCTGAGAGTCTTTCTTTCAAGGTCATAACTTCACGACCTTTTAGTTCCCTCCACTTCACTTACGTTTAAGAAGTCAATCTTTACCTTCCTTTTTTGAGAAGTTTGCTCCTCCTCTTGACCTGGTCCAGCTTCTCAGTAAAGTTTTCTGTTTCTTAGGATAGCCTATCACTCAGTCCAGTATCAGAAATGACTTCCACGGGGCCGATGTTTGTTTATTTGAGGTATCACCAGGTCTCTCAGTTTTTGGATTGATCTCCATTTTTGTCTCGCGAGAATTGAGGTTATATTAGATCGACACTAGTGGCACGCCACGCCGTTGTGAGACTAATCACTCAGGGTGGTCTCCCAATATCCTCGAGGCTCCGTGTACAACTTATTTGAATTTCTCATGTGTTCTTTAAACTCTGAATTTTCCTGCGTTTTTGTGTATTTATAAGGCACAGTTTCGTGTTTTGTGAACTGTGTAGTGCATAGTACCGCTGTTTGCATTACGACAAGCGTTTTTGTTTGAAGCGCCACTATCAGTTGTAACATCCTTAAGCAGCAGCGCATCGCAGCAAACCGTTTCATTTGTCAGTTGACAGCTTCTCGTAAGAACCGAATTATTTTGAATTTCCTTTGTGATTTTAATTTAAACCCATAATTTCTTGATTGTTTCTGTATTTATCGGTTTAGTAACTGTTTAGCCGTCTTTAATATGGATAGGGACTGTGATTTCTGGTTCAGTGACAATTCCCTCGCAACTCCAAGTGGTGCTGATTTCGGTCATGCAGCTTGAGACTATTGCCAGTGGGCATCACCATGGAGGACCGGACTTGGGGATCCATGGGACGTCCAGCACATCACACGTGTTCCCCAGCCCAGGTACTGCCTGTACTGATGTGGACACCTCACATGTGGTGAAGTGAAAGGTAGTTCTAAGGTGTGGTAGGCAGCGACAGATTTTCCGCGGGAGTTATTGAAGGGCCTCCCCAGTTCTTGTGACTAACAGGTTTCAGCCGCTGCCTTATGGGTGATAAACGTACTGAGCCAGAAGCAGTGTTTTGCCCTGTTTCAGGGCAAGCTTCTCGGCCTGCAAGATCTAGGCAGTCACAGAGAGTGCCCCAATGTTAGGTACTTAGTAGACCCCTCGAGGGATATAGCTACCTAAAGTCATTCTAGGTATGAAACATGTATTTCTTAATCCCATGAAGAGCACATGGTGCAGCCATCTCCGGGTGGTGGCTCATGTTGGTACTAACAATGTGTGTCGCTTTGCATTGGAAGAGATTCTCTCACGGTTTCAGGTGGCTAGCTGGAGTGTTAGAGAGTGCCACTCTTGCTTACGAAATGATAACGGAGTTCACCATCTGTACCGTCGTCAAGATTACCGACTGCAGATCTTTGGCACAGATCTGAGTGGAGAATCTGAGATTGCGACCGTGTAGCCTGCAGATACCTCGACTTGTGCCACAGGGTGGTGGGTTTTCGGGTTCTGCATAATAGATCAGGGAATCACTACACACAATAGTATCTACATGGGTAACAGGAGCTGTGTGGAGGGGACTGGGTGGTTTTTTTAAGTTAGAGGTTCGTGGGAAACTGCATAAAGGACGTCAGTCTAAAAGGATGCATTGCAAACACAGGACTAAGATAGACCCGGCAACAATCGGTATTGTAGGTGTAACCTGTCGTAGCTGTAATGGGAAAGAACCGGAGCTCCAAGAGCTAATAGAAAGCATTAAACTCAAATTTTTGTAAGTGTGGAAAGCTGGCTAAAACTGTCGATCAGTTCGGCCGAAATTATTACAAATAACCTAGCAGTGTTAGGGGTAGAGGAGCTACCTGAATTAGAAGTAGTTGCTCCAAAGTAGACAATACACGATGGCTAGGGGAGCAGTGGGTTGACCATATGCATCTTCAGCAAAGCACGATCTCTACGACGCGGTTAGTTACTTTAGTTTTCATGAACCATATGGGTTGCAGGTTTCATCAGAACATAGTAGTGTACCTGGTAATATGAAACTTTGCCTTGCTGCTTAGAGACGTTTTCACTTTAGGTCGAAATACCCATCTGGCTTGAAATGAAATGAAATGTGCGATGATATTGTTGGCTGAGAGACCTCGTCCGGGATGTTCGACCGCCTGGTACAAGTCTTGATGATGACGAAATGATGATGAGGACAACACACAGCCAGTCCTACACAGAGAAAAGCTCGGATCTGACCGGGAATCGAACCTGGGTTCCTGTGAACGAGGGCCAGCAACGCTAACCTCAAGACCAAGAGCAGTCAAACTAAAGCTGAACGAAGCGAAAATGAGCGTAAGGATACCAATGAGAGAAATTTTCAGTGACTTTGAAAGTAAAATTTTGTCAGTCGGTCTGACTAAAAAGCCTAAGAGGTTTTGGCCTCATGCAAAATCATTAGGCGGGTCGATATCATCTGCTCACTCACTGACCACATAGGGACAGGAACTAAAGATAACAGAGAGAAGGCCGAAATACTGACTTGGTTCTGCTGAAACTGTTTAACCACCGGAACCTGTAATACGGTCCCTCCTTTCAATCGTAGTGCAAGCGGCGAAATTGTGTATATTGAGATAACCGATTGCGGAATATAAAAGCAACTACAACCGCTTAGCAGTGGAAAGGCAGGAGGACCAGATAAGATAGTGCTAGAATCGGTATAATCTTCGTAGAATCTTACAGATAAGTTACCTGTAAGATTCTACGAAGATTATACCCCTTCTAGCAGCAGTTTATTGTAGTTCGCTGGAGCAGCAAAGGATACATAGGGACTGGAAAAAGCGCAGATCATTCCCGTTTTCAAGATGAGTGGTAGGAAAAACGCACATTTTAGACCTGTAGTGTTGACGTCAACCTATTGTAGGATTGTGGAACACGTTTTATGCTCAATAATTATGACGTTTTGGAGAATGAAAATTTCCTCTATAAAAATTAACATGGATTCCGGAAACTGAGATTTTGCGAGTCTCAACTCGCCGTGTTCCTGCATGAGAGGCATAGCGCTGTAGACACCGGCGCTCAGGTCTGGCACAGAAGGAAGGCACCTGACACCGTTCCGCACTGCCATTTAGTAAAAAAAGAAAAGAAAGTACGAACTTAGCGAGTATCAGTCCATATTTGCAACTGAATTCATAACTTCTTTACACACAGAAATTAACGTGCCTCTCTTAACGGAACAGATGTAACGGTAATTTCCAGAGTACCCCAGGGAAGTGTGTTAGGACCGTTACTGTTTACAATGCATATGAATGATCTAGCAGAAAGCATCGGAAGTTCTTTAAGAATCTTCACAGATGATGCGATTGTCTATAAAAAAAGTTGCAATAGCAGGAGACAGAATTTGTTTGAAAAATGACCAGCAGAAGATTGCTGAATGGTGCAGGCTCTGGAAGTTGTTCCTGAAAGTAAACAAATGTAGCATATTGCGCATACATAGGAAAAGAAAGCAACTGCTGTACAGGTACACTACTGATGACAAACTGCTGGAAACAGTGTGTACTGTAAACTATCCAGAACGACCTTAAGTGGAATGACCACATAAAACGAATAGTAGAAAAGCAGTCGCCAGACAGATTCATAGGAGGATTCTTAAGCAAATGTAACTAATCCGTGAAAGAAGTGGCTTACAAAGTCACTTTTCGACTGATTTTTGAGTATTGTTCATCAGTCTGGGACTTATCGGGTGGGACTGATAGAAGAGGAAGGAGGGAGATCCAACGAAAAGCGGCGCGTTTCGTCGCGGGATAATTTAGTTGGTGGGAGAGCGTTACAGAGATTCTCAACAGCCGATAGTGGCAGACGATTCAAAAGAAGCATTGCACAGCACGAAGATGTATCCTATAGAAATTTCGAGGGAGTACTTTCGGGAAGAGTCGTACAGTATGTTATTTCCTCCCAAACACATCTCCCGAAATGACTACGAAGAGAAAATTCGAGAAATTAGAGCTAACACAAAGGGTTGCCGACAAGTGGCATCCACGAGTGAATGAGGGAAATGGGGGATCAATTAGTGGTACAGGAAGTACCCTCCGCAAAAAACCCTGTTACGACTTGCTGAGTATTGATGTAGCCGTAGATGTGGACCATGAATTTCTGACCCCCTCTGACTTAAAAACAGGACGTTTCTCAATATTTTAGTAACTAAAAGCTCGGTATCATTTTCTTTGTGATTCCGTATTATTATTAAGACCATAGAATAAAACTATACCTTTTAATGTGTAGAGATCTTCTCGTAGTGTATGGATAAATTCGTAAGTGATCTACGCTGCACTAACGATTTTCTCTCTCTTCAGCTCGCTTTTGAAGGACTCTGGTCTCGGCACACGCACCCTAAAGGCTTCCCGGACGACAGCTTCCTAGCAAAGTTCAGCGACGTGGTCGGAGCCTCCCATACGCCGGACTACTACTTCTGGTCGTACGGAGCCAGAGCGACAAGGGGCCTGAGGCAGCTGGCGGAGCGAGGCTTCACCCGGGAGCTGGAGCACGAACTCAAGACCCACGTAAGAGAGCGCCGCACCTCACTTTCCTCTATTCTGTAGCTGTACGTCACTGAACGAAAAAGCTGACCAGATAGTCACGCGTATTAACATGACCTCCTGCAGTACGGGGAAGTAAGCCAGCCCCGGATCCAATCCGCCCGGCGGATTAACGTTGAGGGTCGGTGTGCTGGCCAGCCTGGATATGGATTTTAGTCGCTGTTTCCCGTTTGACACGAAGTGTACACCGGGCTGGTTTCCGAGTTCCGCTTCAGTTACATAGTATGCAAGCATTTACACTATTGGGTATTAAAATTTCTACGCCAAGAAGAAATGCAGATGATAAACGGGTATTCATTGAACAAATATAGTATACTAGAACTGACATGTGATTACATTTTCACGCAATTTGGGTGCATAGATCCTGTGAAATCGCCGGCCGGAGTTGCCGTGCGGTTCTAGGCGCTACGACGTGGAGCCGAGCGACCGCTACGGTCGCAGGTTCTAATTCTGCCTCGGGCATGGATGTGTGTGATGGCCTTAGGTTAGTTAGGTTTAATTAGTTCTAAGTCCTAGGCGACTGACGACCTCAAAAGTGAAGTCGCATAGTGCTCAGAGCCATTTGAACCATACTGTGAAATCAGTACCCAGAACAACCACCTCTGGCCTTAATAACGGCCTTGATACGCCTGGGCATGAGTCAAACAGAGCTTGGATGGTGTGTACAGGTACAGCTGCCCATGCAGCTTCAACACAATACCACAGTTCATCAAGAGTAGTGACTGGCGTATTGTGACGAGCCAGTTGCTCGGCCACCATTGACCAAACGTTTTCAATTGGTGAGAGATCTGGAGAATGTGCTGGCCAGGGCAGAAGTCGAACATTTTCTGTATCCACAAAGGCCCGTACAGGACTTGCAACATGCGGTCGTGCATTATCCTGCTGAAATGTAGGGTTTCGCAAGGATCGAATGAAGGGTAGAGCCACGGGTCGTAACACATCTGAAATGTAACGTCTACTGTTCAAAGTGCCGTCAATGCGAACAAGAGGTGACAGAGAGGGGGTAACCAATGGCACCCGATACTATCACGCCGGGTGACACGCCAGTATGGCGATGACGAATACACGCTTCCAATGTGCGTTCACCGCGATGTCGCCAAACACGGAAGTGACCATCATGATGCTGTAATCAGAACCTGGATTCATCCGAAAAATGACGTTTTGCCATTTGTGCACCCAGATTCGTCGTTGAGTACACCATCGCAGGCGCTCCTGTCGGTGATGCAACGTCAAGGGTAACCGCAGCCATGGTCTCCGAGCTGATAGCCCATGCTGCTGCAAACGCCGTCGAACTGTTCGTGCAGATGGTTGTTGTCTTGCAAACGTCCCCATCCGTTCTCTCAGTGATCGAGACGTGGCTGCACGATCCGTTACAGCCATGCGGATAAGATGCCTGTCATCTCGACTGCTTGTGATACGAGGCCGTTAGGATCCAGCACGGCGTTCCGTATTGCCCTCCTGAACCCACCGATTCCATATTCTGCTAACACTCATTGAATCTCAACTAACGCGAGCACCAATATCGTGATACGATGAACCGCAATCGCGATAGGCTACAATCCGACCTTTATCAAAGTCGGAAATGTAATGGTAAGCATTTCTCCTCCTTACACGAGGCATCATAACAACGTTTCACCAGGCAACGCCGGTCAGCTGCTGTTTGTGTATGAGAAATCGGTTGGAAACTTTCCTCATGTCAGCACGTTGTAGGTGTCGCCACCGGCGCCAACCTTGTGTGAATGCTCTGAAAAGCTAATCATTTGCATATCACAGCATCTTCTTCCTGTCGGTTAAATATCGCATCTGTAGTACGTCATCTTCGTGGTGTAGCAATTTTAATGGCCAGTAATGTAGAACCATTTGTGACACTTGCACACGGAAAATCCATGCTGTACGTAGATAGATTAGGTTCACTGATTCTGTCGTGGATGGAGAATGACCTTCGCTGTGTGATCTCCTTAAATATTCTCTTAGTATCAGCACAAAAAGAAAATAATCTAATTCGTTCTTGATCGTCCTAATACATATACGCCAATTGTAGAAAGAGCACTTTCTCTGCTGAAAATGTCACGCTTACTTAAATATTCCGAACTATTGCATAGTGGGCGCCCGTCTCAAATATGAGGCTGAGCGCATCGGCCACCTGGTCGTCTGAACCCCGATATGGCGAACCTCGAAACGAAAGACAGATACACGGATCGCCGTCCTCGCAACCCTGCCTGTCTTTCTTGGTCGATCCAATTCCCTGTGTTCAAGATAAAATTTAAACTTTTCTAGAGCAAGCGGAACAGCCAGAGCCTCACACGCGTACAACGAAAATTCTAGTGCCACCCGTCTTCGTGAGCAAAGGCAATAGTTCGCCTCTCACCTGCGTCGTCCTGTAAAAGGACGGCGGCCACCCCGCCAGTAAAGGCATCGGTCTGGAGAATGAAACTCGGTTCCAAATTAAGAATCACTAATATGGGCTGGTTACTAAGAGCCATCTTAATCGCCTCAAATTCCCATCCTTTCTTACGAATATCGTTAAGAGAGGCGGCTAACTGAGTGAAATTAGGGATAATCTTCCGAAACTAGTTGGCCGTCCGATAACATGGGTGACTCCCTTTCCATTCTTAGGGCGAGGAAATTTCTTCATATCGGAAGTACGTTCTTGGTAGATTCTTATTCCATATTTATAAACCAGATGACCCAAAACGAAATCTGCTGCTTGGCGAGAGTGACCTTAGAAGATTTGACCATCATACAAGCAAACCGAAGACTAAATAACACCTATTGAAGATACGAAACATGTTCAGCGAAGGCTCATCTACATGCAGTAACGTCGACAAGCTAATTATAAACACAGTTGAACTTTAAATCCCCCAAAATATGATCTAAAACCCGTGAAAGCTCGGCAGCTCCAGTGGCTAGGCCGAAGGGTACACGGTTGCATTCTTACCAATTCCAGTTCTTACAGAAGGCTGTACCGGACTTGGAATCCTCACTCATGCACATTTCGTAATAAGCCCGATTTAAATTAAGCACAGAAAAATAGGAGGCTCCAGAAAACCAAGTAAAACAGTTATGGAGGTCCGAAAGGAGAACTGATTCTAATGTGACTTTTTCATTGATGATCTTGGAATCAACAACCGGTCTTAAATCTGCCCCCCGTCCCTTAGACACCAAAAATGTAGCCAAGGCACATGGAGAAGTTGAAGGTTTAATTACTGCATCGCGAATAGTGGTCTCAATCTTTCGCCTTAAAATCTTCATTTTAGGTGGTGAGACACGATGAGGAGCCTAGAGAAACGGAACATCATCCACTAAACGAAATTTATATTGAATTTTGTCGGTCACCACCAACCGATCAGTTAGCACATCGGGAAACTCGCTCAAAAGATCCCTTAACTGCATAGCCTCAGTTTCACTAAGATGACCAAGATCCACCTCCGTCCGCTCAGTCTACAAGGTATTAAAGGTAACACTACTAGCGGAACAGGTACGGAAGGCTATCTTCTCTGACGGGCAAAACCCAAAGGAAAATATATTGCAGGCAAAATCAAGGACTAATCTAATACGCTGGATAAAATCACATCCAAGCAAGGTGACAGGTAATTTCTTCACAACTAACAATTTAACTAGCTAGGGAAAATCAATAATCGACAGGCTAACTCTCACCTCACCTGCCAAAGGCAACTCCTGCCCATTGCCAACACGACATCTCTGAGGCGGGAAGGGGTTTGGGGGGCAAAGACGAGAGTGGTCTAAGAGAGGTGAACTTACACAAACGTCGAAATTCTAGGTACCAGTCTTAGTCAATTAAAGAAACAGAATCAAGCAGACCACAAACGGGTTCTCTATTAATTTGGGTACATTCATAAGGGAGGAACGGTTTATCACAAGCGAGAATACGTGCACAAAACCCGAGGGCCTTTTCACTCGAGCTATCACTCGCTTACCATGTTGTCAGCTGTTGGGCCTTGGCCTACGCTCAACGGGTCCCTCCCGCACTAAGTGACTGCGGGAACCACACCGAAAACACAATGTACTAGATGATAATTTAACAGCTGAGCCGCGATAGTTGCCACTAATATAAGAATAGACATGTGACTCTGTCACTTCGTTTACGCTGCTCGTCAGCAAATGTAAAGGCTTCCATAGAGGTTACCAAATCATTGACTTCAGCAAATGTGGTCGGCTTCCGAACGAAGACAAGCCATGACCGATCCTAAGACCCCACAGCCCTTTAAGATGTTAGAGATACAAGCAATCCAGTTCGGTGACATTCATACTCAAAGCCGAGACACCAATACGAACACGCTTCATTGTACTGAAACAAGGTTTCATCGGAAGCCTGTACTTGCTCAATAATACAAGCCCTCAAGTTCGTTCCTAATACATGCTGGCAGCTTCCTTTCAATTATACAGGCTCTATCTAACCTGCCCCACATCTCCCCGCTCTCGGAGTACACGTGACAGCAACTCACTTAACACACCCTTAGACAAAGGATAAAACAGAGAAAGAATGACTAAAAGCTAGGTCTGCAAGGAGTTAGCATGTAATTCAAACGTCACAATTAACCGTAACACTTTAGGAATTTGGTGCAGTTGGTCAGTCGCCAGTCCAGTGTTACCATTTAATAAACACAAAATAGGATTCGGCAATTTAGCAAAAGAATCTGAGACAGATCCTCAAGAGCATGGGTTCGGCCTTTATACCCTGGAACTGATCAACGAAAACACCCTCTTCCCCATTAGGCCCTTCACTCTCCAAACCTAACTCGCACGCGATAATCTGTAATTCCTTAATCCTAGCGCTTAGCTGTTTTACAACGCCCTTCTGCTAATCACCGAGTTCAAGGTGGGTCATGTCGTCAACACGATTACTGAAGTGGCACAACTGGCCCTTAATTGTACACACTTGCTTACGGGTGAGCTGGTTACCCTCTAAGAATTTGATATTTTGAAATAATTAATGCAAAGTTAAACAAATGGTGAAACCAGCGGCACCTACCTCACTGATCGTTTCGGATGAAATGTGGGAAAGCTCACCCAGTGCCGCACGCAACCCTGCTGCCAGATCTGAAACACCGCCCTCGACAGGTGTACGACGAATGTGCAGTTCGTATTTAAGATGTTTGCATTTTAGATAGCGTATGCCTGCACGACTCCCTGCCTCAAAATGCCATGGTTCTCGGAAGCAAATCGAAATCCTTCACAAATGTTACACTTAAAAAGGACAAATGATGTTAACAGGGGTAGACAATACTCGCCCCCCTCCCTCCGGGATTAGCCAACAAGAACGCAACCACGCTCTGTGGCTACCAGTGACATCGGAAGTTACCAGGATCAGCGAAGTGATAAACCCCTTAAACTAACATCATTTAACCTTGGACAACATTTATATTTATATATTTTCTTTGACAACAACAGGTCCTCTTTGAAAAACAGGTAGGAAAATTTAAGTTTATTTGCCGTTACAGGCATTCAAAATGGTGAGTGAGACAGCCATTAAATTACAATAATAACCTAAAACAAATTCAAGAAATAAGACGTTAACGATATTGGCCTTTCTAAAAACTTTAAAAGTATAAAATTTTAAATAAACCATCCAATTAAAATAATTAAAACAGTTCTAGATAAATTTCTTCAAGTGAATTCAGGTCTAATACATTAGGCAGACCCCCAAAGGATAAATATTAAGATAACCTAGGGATTACCCAAAAGGTTTACATAAAAAATTATAACAAAACTTACAACAAGAATACAGTACGTATTAAACACTAAGGAGAAAATCTCCTGTGCAATGCCAGTTAATCAGAGGCCTCCTGGCCGACAGCAAAATTTCGTTTACAAAGCAAGTCAGATAAAATATGATTCTCAACTCGAGCGTAAACAGGCAGGACACGCGACTGCAAACAAGCAGCAAGTCGCTTTAGGAAATGCTCGAGGGCCGTACACACGGCAGCAAGTAAGTCCAGTTAGACACTTATTACAAAGCTGTTGGGAGAGTAAATTTGGAAATTTGTGGTTAGTACCTATGGGACCAAACTGCTAAGGTCATCGGCCCCTAGGCTTACACACTACTTAATCTAACTTAAACTAACCTAGG
This sequence comes from Schistocerca piceifrons, assembly GCF_021461385.2. Lineage (NCBI taxonomy): Eukaryota > Metazoa > Arthropoda > Insecta > Orthoptera > Acrididae > Schistocerca > Schistocerca piceifrons. The sequence continues at coordinate 619,900,840 of NC_060140.1, forward strand.
CTAAGGACAACACACCCATGCCCGAGGGAGAACTCGAACCTCCGACGGGGGGGTAGCCGCGCGAACCATGACAAGGTTCCCTGGACCGCACGGCTGCCCCACGTGGCTGTGTGGAGAGTATTTCTTCCTGGAAGAAATTTCAGCTCCCTTTCTGTAGTCCTGTTAGCTACGCTTATTTGCTATGGCATATCAACTTATTGGAAATGCTCTGTAAGTGCAATCACTGTTAAAGCATAATTCTTCCAGGAAGAAATATAATAAACAACTCGCTAAGATCTTAGCAGAAGCAGGAGTTCGCAACATGATCAGAAGCATTGGATAATAGTAATACCAGAGAGCCCACCAGTATCCAACACGTCATCAAAACAAACATTAAAACTTAGAACAACTGGTTCTCTTGGATCAGAATTTTAGAACAAACACAAATTTTAAAAAAAAAAAAAAAAAAAAAAAAAAAAAAAAAAAAAAAGATCTAGATACGACGCAGGCCTCTTATATAGCTAAGGCCGACAACTGGGCACATTAATAACCATAACATCATTAACCGCGGCAGATCTTTCGAGAGAGAACGCTGACCAGCAGATGAAGACGAGTTACTTCAAAAGCACACAGAGCAGATAGGGTAATACACTGTTCCTAAAATCATAGGGCCAAGTATAAGGCGTGCATGAGGACTCAATGAACATAAATGCCAGTATGTCGTCAAACATCTTGCAGAGCGGGAAATCGGTGCACTGAGCTGAACAACTAGTTGCGCACGAGATAAGCGAACCACTCCTTTGCCTTCTGCCCAGTCCTGGGGAAGAAGAGTGGACAACGGCCCAGGAAAGACGTGCCGATCAGCACTGCGTGTGTGTTGCTGCAATGCTGCAAATACTGCTGCTGCCTCCAGCTCCAAAGAGTGCGAAAACTCTTGTCAACTGCCTACGCCGGGCTCTTTGGAGACCCCCCCCCCCTCTCTCTCTCTCTCTCTCTCTCTCAGGACCCGATTCTAGCGGCCGCTTTTGAAGACTAGGCGACGCAGCCATAACCCGACAAGGGAGTACCCCTCGTCCCCAGGTGAGACGCCACCTAAAAGTTATACGGGGTGTCCGAAAAATCTTTCCCTGATTACATAAATTGATAACTCAGGCTAGAAGTAAGATACAAATACGAAACTATCAAAGTTTTTCACACATCAGTTAACTTCCACATGAGCACCCTTGGTAGCACGTAGCACATCTAGGCGATATTCAATTTCCGTCCACACATTAGCCAATATCACTGGAGGGATCGATTCAGCGACTGTGGTTATCCGTTGCCGCAGGGTTTCAAGATCTGGTACAAGTGTTCGGTAGACCTCGTCCTTGACATAACCCCATATAAAGAAGTCTAATGGGGTTATGTCAGGAGCGCGTGAAGGCCATACCGTTGGCCCATCACAACCAATCCATAGCCCAGGAAAGGTCATATCGAGATAGGCACGGACATCCAAACCCCAATGAGGCGGTGCGCCGTCTTGCTGAAACAAGACATTGGGGTGATACTGAAGCAGCTGAGGAACTGCATACAGTAGCAACATGTCCAGATACACTGCAGATGTGATGGTAGCCTCAGTGAAGAAGAATAGCCCGATAATTCGATCGTGCAAAAGCGCGCACCAAACATTCATCTTTGTACTGCCTCTGGTGCACTCCATGACCTCGCCAGGGGGTTGCGAACCCCAAATGCGCACATTATGACGATTCACTACTCCACTGACAGAAAAGGTCGCTTCGTCGGAAAAGGCAATTCGTCTGAGATAACCATCACCGTCCTCAATACATGATAGCATTTCGACCGAAAAGTCATATCGACTTGTGCTGTCTTTGGGCGACAAGGCCTGAACGATTTGCACTTTGTATGCACGATACAATAAACGTTTGTGTAAAATGTCATGGAGAGAGCTTTAGGCATCTGTAATTCACGTGAGGCCCTGCGCACCGATTTCTTCGGACTTCGCAGAAAAGACTGCCTTACAGCTTCCACCCTGTCTGCTGAGGTTCTTGGTCGACCAGACCTCGGAAGGTCAGCAACCGATCCTGTGTTCTTGAACTTATCATACCAGGCTTTAATGCTCTTGACATCAGGTGGATTCCTTTCAAATGTTGTCTGGAAGTGTCTCTGCACTGTGGCTGGTGATCGTGTCTCATGGTACCACAGGACACACTGTGCCTTCTCCCGATTGGTTAACATGGCTTCTTGGGCACTGCACCTCATCCACTACTTACGTACAGCGAACCTAAAACAGAAAAAAAACTTTGATAGTTGTAAACAATTCGACACAAGTTTCGTATTTGTATCTTACTTCTAGCCTGAGTTATCAATTTATGTAATCAGGGAAAGTCTTTTCGTACACCCTGTAGATAATGAAATGAGCCGCCACGGCTCATCGTGGTACAGCGAAAAATAAAAACAGGGCTGAGGGACTTGTAAGAGTAAATCTTTCTGTTATGACATATTGTCTGCTGATTTTTGTCTCGGAATCATAGACAGACGTTTCGCTGCGCGGGTGTCTGGCATTTTCAAAGGTTCACCGTCCATTATTGGTTAGAAAAATCGCTAAACAAACCTCGGCCGATATCCCGAGACCAAAGAAAACAAACAATACGTCAACAAATGGCCTAGTACGCCTGTTTCTTTTCAAAAGCAAGATGACAAAATTAGCGCTGAAATAAAATAGTGTTCAATTGGTTCCTTCAAATCGTCTACTGATTTTATGAGAAAGTCGATCCTTTTGATTTGATCAGCTATTGCGCTGTCGGGTTTTAGTAAGCTCATTCGATATTTGTGGTAAATGTTTTAAATGTTACAGTATTCCCTGAAATCTTAGGGTAGCAGCTGGATGATATCGTCTTAGTAGCTTGTACTCCGACAGCAAAGGAGAAATTATAGACCGTAAGAACAGTAATAATAATGTCCACAATGTTTTTAATCATGACTAACCTCCTCAAAAAAGGTTCTCTTGTTGTCTTTTAACATGCGGATGCCCCAAGTAAATTCCGTGTAACACATAACTGATGTCTTGTTTTATCGCCATCAATGGAATTAAAAAATATTATAAATGCAATGCATCACATAAACAATACTTCTTAGTACTACTAGCTGATTACAGATATTTCGACAAATAACATAGACATTACAGAGTGACTAACCGCGCATTTTCTGTGATGCAGTGCCTAAATTCTGACGTTGAGATTTATATTCAGAATAGTATACTTTTTATGACCTTTGGTACCTTCCACCAATCTCACTGTAATGAAATTCAAGAATAGGAATCAACGAGCATGAGTTTCTCAGATGCTCGAGTCGAATTCTGGATGTGAAGTAACCTTGAATCCAACAACATTTTGGTCGTTACTTTTAATCTGAATCAGACCAGTTTCAGAAGACATTGCATGTGAGTTATAATATGTCAGATATTAACAGACCACAGAAAAGACATCTCCTCTGTTTTATGATTCACTAAATGTAATCTTAAATGCCTTTTCTATTTGAGTCGAAACCTGCATTAACAAATGATACGTTGTTTTCTTTTAGAGTCACGAAATACGCACTATTATAAAAGCGCGTGGCCTAAGCTTCCCTGAAGTGACAGGGAAAACATTTTCAGGCTTCCGTGTCGACAGGAGACATCACCTGGTGTCCATTGTATCAAAAATAAGTAAGTATGGCTGTGTGAATTTATCACTTCTGATATGATACACTTAATGGCTACAATTTAAATGTGAAAGTTTTGTAGAAGGTGCACCTAAAAGTTTCTGAGAATGGACTGAGATTTAAACGTTGAGATCGTCTGATCCAATTTGTATCGTAAAAACTGAATGAACAAGAGAAGGTAATACACACAGTAACTCTTCCAAACTCCACTTAACTTGTTACTTTCAGTTTTAATACATAGGGGTAAAGTGAAATTACTTTATCAGAATGTTAGCTGGTTAAAAAATAAAATCGATGAATTTTTTGTTTGTTTAGATAAACAACAGCTTGTGAAGTATGTAGATGTAACATATGACATTTAATCATTGATTTCAAATATGGACAAAGCAGAGTTGTCGCTTATATTTATAAGGTATTCAAATATAAATAGAGCGATGCTCACAGACTTTATAGCGATCAGCATTTGGAAGGAAAGTCACAGTAAAGGGGTAATTTTGAATTAGTAGTGAAACAGCTTGATACACTATTAAACTTCTTGAGTTTCAAGCAGAATGAGGTAATATTAAACGGCTATTTAAATTAAGTCAAAATTTTTATTAGATACCTATTATTGAATTATGCTTGAGTCTCTTGTCACTACATATAAATTTCGGGAGGATAATGTACAACACACCTTATATACACTTAGGACAGGAATATTATTCAGCACCAGTAGTTTGGATTTAAAAAAGGACTGGCAACTGGACAGGCCATATTTATTTTTACATATGTCACACTAAATCGATTAAACAGTAAGCACTACCACTGTAAATATTACGTGAACTGACTAAAGTTTTTCATTGTGTGAACCTTGTTAACTCATTGCCAAAGGTGAAATATTATGGAATAGTACACATACCAGCAACATGGCTTTTATCTTATTTGAATAACAGAAAGCAATTAATCTGTTCCATGTCTATGACATAGCGGCAGGCAGTCAGAGTTTGAAGGTATCTCACGTGCTGTACCACATGGTTCTCTTTGGTATCGTATGTTGCGTCTCACATAAAACCTGTACTTGCATCTTCACAAAATGACAAAATTTCACCTTTTTCCAAATCATACAAGCAGAATAATAAAAGTAGTTACAGCCCACTCACTGAACAGGTCGATTAAGACCAATAGGTTGTCATAGAATTTTGTAAGACCCACTACATACAGTTCAGTGTTCCACTTCATTGTAGAGTGCTGCATGGTCACCGATGGTATATGTTCTTTCGGACATGTCCGAAAGAACAGATACCACCTTCATATAATTAAGGTTTAACGTCCCTTCGACATTGAGGTCATTAGAGACGGAGCACAAGCTCTAATTGGTTTAAGGATGGGGAAGCAAATTGGCTGTGTCGTTTCAAAGGAACCATCCCAGCATTTTCCTTTAGTGATTTCGGAAAATCGCTATAAGACTAGGACCGAAAACATTTTCTATGGGTTAATTTCAGTACACGGAGGAGACAGCTACTTGGGTATACATCTGTTCAACAAACAAGTAGAACACTTAAATGTCATATAAATGATGTGGTGGCGTTCAAGGCTGAATTAAATCACTTTCCTTTGAGCACATTATTCTGCTTTACTGAAATATCTTCACAGAAAACTATAATTAATTATTTAATTTACTTTATAGCTAGAATTGACGTACACAGTCCGTTACGATGATTTAAGTATGAAGAATGTAGACGCAAGATTCTGGGCAAGGCACGGACAATGTGCGGAAATTTTAAAAAGACTGCTTATGATCAAGGGACAGCCAGCACAAATCTGACGATCTTCCACTTCCTCTGAACAGACAGAAAAACAAAATCCACGTATGGAACTTCAGCATCACCACAGGAAAGAAAACATGGAGTTCAAAAGCAGCAACAAACGAGAATTTTTCCAATAAACTTTACACCATCCTAAGATAGTTGTTCTTGATGAATCCGATGAGCACATACATTCAGAAGAATTAGAGGCTGAAGTGGGCCACCATATAGGCCTGCTATCCGGAATTCCGAGGGAAAGGCAAATACAAACATTCCCATTAGCATGGCTTCCTTACTCCAGGCGAATGTTAATGGGTTGAGGAACACAGGGGAGAAACTGAAACTTCTAGTACAGGATCGAGCGATGTGGGGCAGTGGTTAGCGCTCTGGACTCGAATTCGGGAGGACGACGGTTCACATCCACGTCCGGCCACCAGATTTAGGTTTTCCGTGATCCTCCTAAATCGCTCCAGGCAAATGCCGCAATGTGTCCTTTGAAAGGGCACAGCCGATTTCCTTCCCCATCCTTTATACTCACTCTCTAATGACCTCGATATCGACAACCACGTCTTCTTTCCTTCCTTCCTCGTACAGGAAATAATTCTCTGCCTGTGTCTACTAGAAACGAAACTTACTTACTATCCTGTACTTGCAGGCTATTGTCACCGCAGAAAAGACGACGTTGCCAGTGACAGGGCGATGAGTAGAATAGCAGTGTTTGTCAGTGATACCCACGACTCTTCATCTGTGTCTTAATTTCATTACTACAAGCCTGTCACGTTCATGTTCACGTTAAGTCACAGTGCCTCCCACCACTCAAACCTGATAAGAAGACCCTCAAAAAACTTATTGTGAATTCAAGCATCCTTTCCTCGTTTTAGGAGATTTCAAGACAAATATTGCGTGACGGGGCTCTTCCACTACCTGTCCCCGAGATCGAGTAATTGAGGCCCTCGCACAAACTGATGGTATCACGTTCATGTATCACGTTGCTTATTTTAATATTGATATAGCTTCGTCTATAGATATACACCTCACAATTTGCAAGCAAAATCTCGAAAGGACGTCGCCGATATGAGTACTAAATGAGCGATGCCCGCTTTCGGGCAGTTCAGTGGTTTTGAACAGCTTAAAAAATATCTATAACTGTGCGTGTAACATTACAGCTACAGTGATGCGTCCATCCTAGAATCAGGAAAATGTAAAAGGTTACCTACTCCTTGAAGAAATGACAAACAGTGCGCTGCACGTAAGGGAATATTGCTGGCAATGCGAAAGTTTAAGCAATGATTCATGGCTGAAAGCCTCGCAGCCTATCACGTGGAAAGGGTAAAAGTAAGCACAACAGTTTAAGAGAGTATGAAGGGCTTGTAACAACAGTTCCAGAGGATACTAGATTCAAATCCATAAGTAACGTACGGGTAACTATCAGGAGGATTTCCAGGTGGCATACAAGAGAGCTAGTAGCCGCTCTCCAAGATAGTGGAAATTTCTTAATAACATCAAGGGGCATTTCCAAAACAAAGATTGAATTTTATAAGAATTTTTCCACTAGCTACAGCCGGGATCCAGCTTAGAGTCGATTTTGGGCCACAGGGGAAAGAGGTATCTAGGAGTTCCGACCCATCAACGTGAGAAATGCAGCTACCCAATCACCCAGTGCGAGCTGGATTCTGAATGTTTTGTGATACTTTCCGGAGGGCTGAACGGAAGGCCTCTCCAGTTTGTCTGACGAACCGGTTTCAGGCTCTGTCTCAGGCTGATACTGATCTTCGGCCTGACATGGCTGCTTGTCCTGTTCCAGAGGTTGCCCCTCAGTCTGCAAGATCCGGGCGGTCGCAGAGGGTGGGCTTACTGGTAGTTGGGAGCTCCAACGTCAGGCGCGTAATGGGGCCCCTTAGGGATATGGCAGCAAGAGAGGGGAAGAAAACCAATGTGCACTCCGTGTGCATACCGGGGGGAGTCATTCCAGATGTGGTAAGGGTCCTTCCGGATGCCATGAAGGGTACAGGGTGCACTCATCTGCAGGTGGTCGCTCATGTCGGCACCAATGATGTGTGTCGCTATGGATCCGAGGAAATCCTCTCTGGCTTCCGGCGGCTATCTGATTTGGTGAAGACTGCCAGTCTCGCTAGCGGGATGAAAGCAGAGCTCACCATCTGCAGCATCGTCGACAGGACTGACTGCGGTCCTTTGGTACAGAGCCGAGTGGAGGGTCTGAATCAGAGGCTGAGACGGTTCTGCGACCGTGTGGGCTGCAGATTCCTCGACTTGCGCCATAGGGTGGTGGGGTTTCGGGTTCCGCTGGATAGGTCAGGAGTCCACTACACGCAACAAGCGGCTACACGGGTAGCAGGGGTTGTGTGGCGTAGGCTGGGCGGTTTTTTAGGTTAGATGGCCTTGGGCAAGTACAGAAAGGCAACAGCCTCAACGGGTGCAGGGAGCAAAGTCAGGACATGCGGGGACCAAGCAGCAATCGGTATTGTAATTGTAAACTGTCGAAGCTGCGTTGGTAAAGTACCGGAACTTCAAGCGCTGATAGAAAGCACCGAAGCCGAAATCGTTATAGGTACAGAAATCTGGTTGAAGCCAGAGATAAATTCTGCTGAAATTTTTACAAAGGTACAGACGGTGTTTAGAAAGGATAGATTGCATGCAACCGGTGGTGGAGTGTTCGTCGCTGTTAGTAGTAGTTTGTCCTGTAGTGAAATAGAAGTGGATAGTTCCCGTGGATTATTATGGGTGGAGGTTACACTCAACAACCGAGCTAGGTTAATAATTGACTCCTTTTACCGACCTCCCGACTCAGCAGCATTAGTGGCAGAACAACTGAGAGAAAATTTGGAATACATTTCACATAAATTTTCTCAGCATGTTATAGTCTTAGGTGGAGATTTCAATTTACCAGATATAGACTGGGACACTCAGATGTTTAGGACGGGTGGTAGGGACAGAGCATCGAGTGACATTATACTGAGTGCACTATCCGAAAATTACCTCGAGCAATTAAACAGAGAACCGACTCGTGGAGATAACATCTTGGACCTACTGATAACAAACAGACCCGAACTTTTCGACTCTGTATGTACAGAACAGGGAATTAGTGATCATAAGGCCGTTGCAGCATCCCTGAATATGGAAGTTAGTAGGAATATAAAAAAAGGGAGGAAGGTTTATCTGTTTAGAAAGAGTAATAGAAGGCAGATTTCAGACTACCTAACAGATCAAAACGAAAATTTCTGTTCCGACACTGAAAATGTTGAGTGTTTATGGAAAAAGTTCAAGGCAATCGTAAAATGCGTTTCAGACAGGTACGTGCCGAGTAAAACTGTGAGGGACGGGAAAAACCCACCGTGGTACAGCAACAAAGTTAGGAAACTACTGCGAAAACAAAGAGAGCTTCACTCTAAGTTTAAACGCAGCCAAAACCTCGCAGACAAACAGAAGCTAAACGATGTCAAAGTTAGCGTAAGGAGGGCTATGCGTGAAGCGTTCAGTGAATTCGAAAATAAAATTCTATGTACCGACTTGACAGAAAATCCTAGGAAGTTCTGGTCTTACGTTAAATCAGTAAGTGCCTCGAAACAGCATATCCAGACACTACGGGATGACGATGGCATTGAAACAGAGGATGACACTCGTAAAGCTGAAATACTAAACACCTTTTTCCAAAGCTGTTTCACAGAGGAAGAGCGCACTGCAGTTCCTTCTCTAAATCCTCGCACAAACGAAAAAATGGCTGACATCGAAATAAGTGTCCAAGGAACAGAAAAGCAACTGGAATCACTCAACAGAGGAAAGTCCACTGGATCTGATGGGATACCAATTCGATTCTACTCAGAGTACGCGAAAGAACTTGCCCCCCTTCTAACAGCCGTGTACCGCAAGTCTCTAGAGGAACGGAAGGTTCCAAATGATTGGAAAAGAGCACAGGTAGTCCCAGTCTTCAAGAAGGGTCGTCGAGCAGATGCGCAAAACTATAGACCTATATCTCTGACGTCGATCTGTTGTAGAATTTTAGAACATGTTTTTTGCTCGAGTATCATGTCGTTTTTGGAAACCCAGAATCTACTATGACCCAGAAAATATTAGATACAGGCTCCCAGGTAGATGCTATTTTCCTTGACTTCCGGAAGGCGTTCGATACAGTTCCGCACTGTCGCCTGATAAACAAAGTAAGAGCCTACGGAATATCAGACCAGCTGTGTGGCCGGATTGAAGAGTTTTTAGCAAACAGAACACAGCATGTTGTTATCAATGGAGAGACGTCTACAGACGTTAAAGTAACCTCTGGCGTGCCACAGGGGAGTGTTATGGGACCATTGCTTTTCACAATATATATAAATGACCTAGTAGATAGTGTCGGAAGTCCCATGCGGCTTTTCGCGGATGATGCTGTAGTATACAGAGAAGTTGCAGCATTAGAAAATTGTAGCGAAATGCAGGAAGATCTGCAGCGGATAGGCACTTGGTGCAGGGAGTGGCAACTGACCCTTAACATAGACAAATGTAATGTATTGCGAATACATAGAAAGAAGGATCCTTTATTGTATGATTATATGATAGCGGAACAAACACTGATAGCAGTTACTTCTGTAAAATATCTGGGAGTATGCGTGCGGAACGATTTGAAGTGGAACGATCATATAAAATTGATTGTTGGTAAATCGGGTACCAGGTTGAGATTCATTGGGAGAGTCCTTAGAAAATGTAGTCCATCAACAAAGGAGGTGGTACAAAACACTCGTTCGACCTATACTTGAGTATTGCTCATCAGTGTGGGATCCGTACCAGATCGGGTTGACGGAGGAGATAGAGAAGATCCAAAGAAGAGCGGCGCGTTTCGTCACAGGGTTATTTGGTAACCGTGATAGCGTTACGGAGATGTTTAACAAACTCAAGTGGCAGACTCTGCAAGAGAGGCGCTATGCATCGCGGTGTAGCTTGCTCGCCAGGTTTCGAGAGGGTGCGTTTCTGGATGAGGTATCGAATATATTGCTTCCCCCTACTTATACCTCCTGAGAAGATCACGAATGTAAAATTAGAGAGATTAGAGCGCGCACGGAGGCTATCAGACAGTCGTTCTTCCCGCGAACCATACGCGACTGGAACAGGAAAGGGAGGTAATGACAGTGGCACGTAAAGTGCCCTCCGCCACACACCGTTGGGTGGCTTGCGGAGTATAAATGTAGATGTAGATGTAGATGTCACGACCAGAAACTATAATTATGTTAAAACAGATAAATAAAGTTGAATAAAATTCTCTCGGTAGTTAAAGCAGCATTTTTGTCACTAAATGCATAGAGAAGACCATGGATGCAATGGCCAAGTGGCGACTAGAGTGAGTTCACCGATTCCGCGAAGAACCTCTTCATTTCGATACTTACCTGTCTGCAAAATTTTCAACAATCTTTCTTTAGCAACACTTCCCGAACGCTTCAGATCGCTTCATATTCGGTTTTCCCACAGTCTATGATTCAGTTACGTACAGTGCCGTGCTTCTAAGGTCAATTCTCAAAAATTTCTTCCTTAAATTGTGGCACAGGATTTGTGTGTAATGGAGTTTATCTGGGGATTATGCAAGATAGATCTCGTAATTAATATTTCCTTTACTAAACAATATTTTAGAACACCAGAGCGCATATGAACATTAAACTTTTCCTCTTATTTCTATTTCAAGAACAATAATTTCACGAATCTAATGATACAGTACATCAAAACAATGCACTACCCGACGGAAATATAATAATATTACCGCACAATGAACAACAGTAATATACAATAGAACGTATACAAAATTACATCCATGCGCTATTAGAATATAATAATCTTACTTCGACCTAGAATGACAACAGAGAGCCCCAAAATAAAATGACATGTTGTTTCTGACGGTGACTAACTTTTCAAAAAGAAAAGGAAAGCAAACTAGCCTCTGTCCATTAGTAACTTTACAGGGGGGGGCACTAAAATAAATCAGAACTAGCAATAGTCACCCTACAAATATCTACAATCTACTTATATCATTGCGCGAAGACCTGGGAAACGGAATTACTAGGGAATGAAAAGACACGCTAGAAGTTCTCTATGGTAATAGCTATTGCGATAAGGAATATCTCAGTAGACAGTTCAGTTGAAGAGGAATGGATATCTCATAAAGAGAAAGTACAGAAGTTGGAAAGAAAAACATAGGTACGAAGAAAGTGACTGCGAAGAAACCATCGGTAACACAAGATACTTCAGTTGATCGATGAATGAAGGGAGTACAAATATGATCCGGAATATTCAGGAATATAGAAATACCAGTCGCTTAGGAAGTGCAGAGAAGCTAGGGTGAAATGATTGCACGAGAAATGTGAAGAAATCAAAAAGGAAATGATTGTTGGAATGACTGACTCAGCAGGCAGTAAAGTCGAAATAATCTCCGGTGAAATTACAAACGAGGGTAGTAACATTAAGTGTGCAATGGAAGTTCCAATGTTAAATGCAGAGATGAGAGCGGATAGGTGGAAAGAGCACACTAAGGCCTCTATGAGGGGGAAGACTCGCCTGATACGATAGAAGAAGAAACAGGAGTCGATGTAGGAGAGATAGGCGATCCAGTATTATTATCAAAATTTAAAAGAGCCTGCCGGCCTGTGTGGCCAAGTGGTTTTAAGCGCTACAGTCTGGAACCGCGCGACCGCTACGGTCGCAGGTTCGAATCCTGCCTCGGACATGGATGTGGGTGATGTCCTTAGGTTAGTTAGGTTTAAGTAGTTCTAAGTTCTAGGGGACTGATGACCTCAGAAGTTAAGTCCCATAGTGCTCAGAGCCATTTTTTTAAAAGAGCCTTGGAAGAGTTAATATCAAATAAAGCAGAAGGGATAGATAACATTACATCGGAATTTCTAAAATCATTGGGGGGAAGTAGCAACAAAAAGACTATTCACATTGATGTGTAGAATGTATGAGTCTGGCGACATACCAACTGACTTTCGGAAAAATGCCATCCACACAATACCGAAAACTGCAAGAGCTGACAAGTGCGAGAGTTATTGTACAGTCAGCTTAACAGCTCATGCATCCAAGTTGCTGACAGGAATAATATACAAAAGAAGGAAAAGAAAATTAAGGATGTGGTAGATGACGATCAGTTCGGCTTCAGAAAAGGTAACGGCACGAGAGAGGCAATTCTGACGTTGCGGTTAATAATGGAAGCAAGACTAAAGAAAAATCAAGACACGTTCATAGGATTTGTCGACCTGGAGAAATTGCTGGATACAGTCAAATGGAGCAAGATGTTCGAAGTTCTGGGGAAAATGGGTGTAAGCCATACAGAAAGACGTGAAATATATAATATGTACTAGAGCCAAGAAGGAATAACAAGGGTGGAAGACCAAGAACGAAGTGTTCGTATTAAAAAGGATGTAAGACAGGGATGTAGTCTTTCGCTCCTGCTGTTCAATCTACACTCCTGGAAATTGAAATAAGAACACCGTGAATTCATTGTCCCAGGAAGGGGAAACTTTATTGACACATTCCTGGGGTCAGATACATCACATGATCACACTGACAGAACCACAGGCACATAGACACAGGCAACAGAGCATGCACAATGTCGGCACTAGTACAGTGTATATCCACCTTTCGCAGCAATGCAGGCTGCTATTCTCCCATGGAGACGATCGTAGAGATGCTGGATGTAGTCCTGTGGAACGGCTTGCCATGCCATTTCCACCTGGCTCCTCAGTTGGACCAGCGTTCGTGCTGGACGTGCAGACCGCGTGAGACGACGCTTCATCCAGTCCCAAACATGCTCAATGGGGGACAGATCCGGAGATCTTGCTGGCCAGGGTAGTTGACTTACACCTTCTAGAGCACGTTGGGTGGCACGGGATACATGCGGACGTGCATTGTCCTGTTGGAACAGCAAGTTCCCTTGCCGGTCTAGGAATGGTAGAACGATGGGTTCGATGACGGTTTGGATGTACCGTGCACTATTCAGTGTCCCCTCGACGATCACCAGTGGTGTACGGCCAGTGTAGGAGATCGCTCCCCACACCATGATGCCGGGTGTTGGCCCTGTGTGCCTCGGTCGTATGCAGTCCTGATTGTGGCGCTCACCTGCACGGCGCCAAACACGCATACGACCATCATTGGCACCAAGGCAGAAGCGACTCTCATCGCTGAAGACGACACGTCTCCATTCGTCCCTCCATTCACGCCTGTCGCGACACCACTGAAGGCGGGCTGCACGATGTTGGGGCGTGAGCGGAAGACGGCCTAACGGCGTGCGGGACCGTAGCCCAGCTTCATGGAGACGGTTGCGAATGGTCCTCGCCGATACCCCAGGAGCAACAGTGTCCCTAATTTGCTGGGAAGTGGCGGTGCGGTCCCCTACGGCACTGCGTAGGATCCTACGGTCTTGGCGTGCATCCGTGCGTCGCTGCGGTCCGGTCCCAGGTCGACGGGCACGTGCACCTTCCGCCGACCACTGGCGACAACATCGATGTACTGTGGAGACCTCACGCCCCACGTGTTGAGCAATTCGGCGGTACGTCCACCCGGCCTCCCGCATGCCCACTATACGCCCTCGCTCAAAGTCCGTCAACTGCACATACGGTTCACGTCCACGCTGTCGCGGCATGCTACCAGTGTTAAAGACTGCGATGGAGCTCCGTATGCCACGGCAAACTGGCTGACACTGACGGCGGCGGTGCACAAATGCTGCGCAGCTAGCGCCATTCGACGGCCAACACCGCGGTTCCTGGTGTGTCCGCTGTGCCGTGCGTGTGATCATTGCTTGTACAGCCCTCTCGCAGTGTCCGGAGCAAGTATGGTGGGTCTGACACACCGGTGTCAATGTGTTCTTTTTTCCATTTCCAGGAGTGTATATATTGAAGAAGCAATGATGTAAATAAAAGAAAGCTTCAAAAGCGGAACTAAAATTCTAAGGTTATGATACCGACAATAAGGCAGCAAAATAACCAATGACGGACGGAGCAAGGAGGACATGAAAAGCAGACTAGCACAGTCAAAAAGGACGTTTCTGGCCAAGAGAAGTCCACTAGTACTAAACATAGGCCTTAATTTAAGAAAGAATCTTTTACAGACAGTTGTCGATCGAAATATTTTTATGCTGTTTGCAACTTCATTACAGAGACGTGCAAGCTCTTCCTGATGAAAACAACGTAGAGTCCTGAATCCTGGACAGTTTTAACACGAAAGAAATTGCCTTTCACATGGGAACTACATCACAGATCTATCTTTTCCATTTGCACATACATAGGGACACGTTCAACTGAAATGGCAAATGGTCTCGAAAACAGTTCGAAACAAACGTAAGATTGGCAGTGACCTGAGAAGGTTTAGAAAACTATCCTTATAATTCTTTCAAGATCGCAATAAATTATTCAGAACTCACGTTTTCTTTCACGTCAGTGAGCTTAGGAAAAAAAAAACAGTGTTTTTTATCAGAATTTGTCCCCTAGGTAATGTGATTTTCTTTTTTATTGCATCCTCTTCAAATCTGAAATAAGTTATTTCGCACCTTGCGCTGTGGGCAGTATGCACTCCACTTCCCCAGTCCACTTAAATTACACAGTGTGCAATCCATTCTGAGTTTTCTAATTTTCGGTCCTGCTTTCCTTTTCCTTCATAACTTCAACAATAGCGCCCGCCCATTTAGCTGCCTTCTCAGCGCATCAGACTTCCATGCAGCTGGCCTAAGTTCGATTCCCAGGTGGGTCGGTGTTTTCCTCCTCTTGGGGACAGCGGGTTGTTCTCGTCATCTTACAAGTAACCCATTGTGGCGTTAACTGCAAAGATTTCCAACTCAGCGGCCGAATTTCACCAGGTGGGGATACCCGGCCACTGCCATCACGTTTAACAGAAATTTAAAAAAAAAAAAACGAGGCTCTAGTAGCTCTTTAAATGCGTTCAGCATGGCGAAGAAAGGGTAGCATGTACTCTGTACTGTGCCGAAGCTGTCCCATGACCTCACTGAGATCCGGCACCGTAGCTCATCTTGTTTGGTCAGAGTGTCAGCTGCCCTCCGTAATAAAAAAAACTGAGGGAATAGATCAACGATGAAATTCAACGAGTGTTATGGGACGTCCGTCCCAAATAAATGCAACGAACAAAATGAGACTTTAAAAAAATTGTGAGACGTGGTAAACCCATGGTAAACGAATATACAGACTCACCGATGTTCTAGACGCATTCGCGACGAACTTTTTTTTCTATTAAAGCATCAAATTGTTTCCAGTTTACACCTCCATAATGCGGTATCTTGTGCATTCTTTCTGTTACTGTTTCCTTTTTTTAAACATTAAGATATAAAACGAACTTCTTGCAGCCATAAACGACCACTTTGTATCATCCATGACACAAATAAAGCCAACAGTGGTTACAGTAACATCGTCTGCATCCAGGAGATACAAAAAGCACAATAGGTAGGCTATAGTATATTGCACATTATACTACGCACAGTAATTCTGTTCTGTACATTTGACGTCCAGGCTTATCTTCACACGGCCTGTAGATACACATACGAGCAATGTTCACTTTAGGGAAGATGTTCCAAGCGATCACCCTGCATTTTTAGACACTACGTCACCTTCTGGATCATGCTTTGTTGGACCCTGTGCAGCACACCTGCATCTATCATTGCCGAAGCGGCACGAGAGCAAGCTACTGTATTATGTCGTGTACATCCATGGGTGGAATACTATAAATTTACTCCTTTAAGTACCTCCACAAATAAAAATCTAGTGGATTAAAGTCCAGGGAACGTGGAGGCCAGGCCATTGAATCTCCACGACCAATCCATTTCCCTGTAAGTGCTTCATTTAAGCAATTACGCACATTCATTCCAAAGAGTGACGGTGCATCATCACGCTGAAACCATAGCTGTCACCGAATACCAAGTGGAACGTTTTCTTATGAGTCAGACGAAATATTGCAAAGAAACGTATGGTACAGGGGTGCATTCAGCTTGCCCAGCAGTAGGTAAGGACCCAAAAGCACTCTTCTTCTAGGCGCTCAGTCCGGAACCGCGCGACTGCTACGGTCACAGGTTCGAATCCTGCCTCGGGCATGGATGTGTGTGATGTCCTTAGGTTAGTTAGGTTTAAGTAGTTCTAAGTTCTAGGGGACTGATGACCACAGATGTTTAGTCCCACAGTGCTCAGAGCCATTTTTGAGCACTCTTCTTACGATTCCAGTCCATAAGTTTATGGCAAAGCGTGCCGGAAGGCCATCTTAATGCGTGACATATGAGTTGTGTTCCGACCAGTAGTGGCTGTTATGGATGTTTAAAATACCTTCGCGAGTGAATCTAGATCGTCAGTCCATATCAAATTACTTATAAAATGTTCGATGTCTTCCATTTGGTGCAAAAACGCTTCACAAAACTTCGAATACAGTCTTCTGGACGCTGGTGTTAACGTTTAATTACATCTCAACAACCAGTCTTTGCGGTATCCGGAACTCCCTAGCAATATCACGTGTACTTCGCCGATGTGATTGGTGAACGGTTTCAAGAATCGCGTCCTCTGTTTGTGGAGTACGTCTAGTCCTAGGATGACCTGTACCCATTACTTGAGGACGAAGGTTGCGTGATTCCCGAAGGCGTTGCTCCAAGTGACAAAAATCATTCTTATCGGGATGGCGTCTCTGAGGGCATCGTGCAGCGTACACACAAGTAGCAGCAGCAACTTTGTTCTCGGATGCACCCAGCACCGAAAGCATATCGACGTATTCATCATTTTTGAACTCCATGGGGAAGCCGCCCTGCGCTTAATATATAGATGCATGCAGTTTCATGGATCCCACTGTCATGTGATAGGCTATTGTCATATGACGAAATGATGTCCTGTTTATAAACAGAGAGAACTAGGAATGTCCACAAAATTAAAAAGTATCCTGGCGATAATTCGAATCATAGTCCCATGGCGGATGTGGGGTTGCAGTCTACTCTGTGAGCTACGATTGCTGGTACGGTAGTGTGGGGTGATACAAGTTCCTCTCTAGATTTCGATGCGCTGCACTATGTGACAGTATTGCCAGCTCCTCTTTTTTACACATGTTTTAAAAGTGCACCCAATCTGATTTTGCTAGGGAAACTTTTGTCGCGAATCTGGATGAGGAATCGCATGCCGACCTCCAAGTAAGGCATTTTTTCTTTGTTTTGTATAGTCTCTATACTCCCTATTCAGTTCCATCGAAAAATGTTGCAACTTACTATGTAGTAACGCGTGCGTAATCAGAAAAATTACTATTCGCACCACAAATTTCATCACGTGCTCCACGCCTGCAAATTTAGCGCAAAGTACTTCTTGATGTACTGCTCTTTCATCGCCAATTAAATACTCAGATTCCTTCCTCACGATGTTGTAGTGTCGTTTCACAGCAAATTTGCGGTACCCGTCGATCGTGCGACTGCATAAAAAATATTGAGAATTCAAATCCTTCTCTTCTGTCATTCCCATTTAGTTTTGAAGGCTTCTTGTCCATACAGCCACTGGACATTTGAACTTCCTTTACACCACGAACAAATAGCGATTGGTACACAGCTCTAACCCCACGATTCTTTTGAACTGAAGAATTTCGTGCTGACTGAAACATGCCACACCGTAATACTAAATGAAATATCGCACTCTACTGCCTACTTTGGACAAGGAAACCTACCCTAGGGATACACTTCGATTTTGTTTGGCTTTGAATGTGTTGTAGCAAAGAGCAAAATAAGAGACACGTACAGGCCCACTTGAAAAAAAAATTCAGTTTAATATTACTGAATGAATACCCTCGAAACGGTTAACAGAAATAAAAAAAACTTGAAGTAGAAGTTTTGTGGTTTCTCATGTACGCTACAACAGTGCACCCAGATTTCTCGAAAAACTCATTTTCTTCCAGATCCTCTCACCACACTATTTTATTTTCCATTTCGACATTTGACTAACAGCAAAACGTTAACACCACTTTTAATCGTAAAATGATGAATTGGTATTCCAAAGCCGCATTTGTCATAAATAAGGATGAAACACTCTATGTCGCTGTACGTGTGCCCAATATGTGTCCGCTGCAGAGCCTACTGTCATGTTGGGTTTTTTAATAATAATGACATTCTAAGTTGTACGCTGCATATATTGGTCTTTATTTATACATTCTTTTAATTTGATGGAATATAAAATATCTTGTGTTGTATTTGTGTGCATCTTTTTACATTTGGTGTACTATTTTATTATTTTTTTTATTTTCAACTTGCAACCTTTTCAGACTTAATTATGTTATACTTGAAAGTGTTTATATATTATCGTCGTAACATTATTGTAAACCTGTAAATAATGAGAAAGGCGCAGAATTGTTCTGGTCAGAACAATACTGAATGTACGCCATCCAGAGAGTTACTGCCTTATTTCTGACAAATGCGTGTACGCTGCACGATGCCCTCAGAGACGCCATCCCGGTAAGAATGATTTTTGTCACTTGGAGCAACGCCTTCGGGAATCAGGTAACCTTCGTCCTCAAGTAATGGATACAGGTCATCCTAGCACTATATATGATTTAATTTGGTGTAAGTGATGCTATACGTTTTACTATTAGTCAAAAGTCGAAATGAAAAATGAAACAATGGGGGAGAGAGTATTTCGAAAAAAATTACTTTTTCTGCAAATCTGGCTGCACCATTGTAGGGTACATTAAAAACCATAGTTTTTATTTGTTTTTTTTTCATGTGTATCATCGTTACAGCGCAATTCATTCAGAAATATTAAACTGAAATTCTTTTAACGGATGTTTCACCCCCTTAAAGGCCGTATGGGCAAGTGTAAAAAAATTGGGTTTCTTATTTCGCTCTGCACTAAAACGTACTCAAAGACGATCAAAATCGAAGAGTATCCCTTGTGAGAAGGCTCGAGCAAACCCGAGACAGACCGTGCCTCGGCCTGCACGTGGCGCACATATCCGGCTCACGTGTGGTTTGGCCCTGATATGACCCATCCGCGATGTCACACCTGGTACATGGCAAAGTGTTAAAAATTGCCCTGAAACTGTTTAGAGACTATTTTCACTTAAGTGATATGTTAATGTACAGCGTCGTTTGAATGACGTAGATGTACATGTATAATGTAATTTTGCGCCATATCTCCTTTCTGTGTCTAAAACACGTTTCATGTTGACTACCCACCGATGCCGAGCATCTGTTAACACTCAACTCGCGTTGTGTTTACATCGGGACACCAGCTTTAGTTTTTGATGGTTTCCCTATAACGATTAATGCAAAGACCAGGATGGATCCACTAAAAAGGATACAACCAAAGACTTTTACCATTTTTCCTTCAGTCTGAGCTTGTATTCCGTCCTTTCTTCTTGCTACAAATTATGAACTTTTTGTACAATATTTTCCCTGTTTGAGGAATTCCCTGAGAGGAAAGGCAAACCTACGTTTCTAGCATTTGTAGACTTAGAGAAAGCTTTTGACAATGTTGACTGGAATACTCTCTTTCAAATTCTAAAGGTGGCAGGGGTAAAATACAGGGAGCGAAAGGCTATTTACAATTTGTACAGAAACCAGATAGCAGTTATAAGAGTCGAGGGACATGAAAGGGAAGCAGTGGTTGGGAAGGGAGTAAGACAGGGTTGTAGCCTCTCCCCGATGTTGTTCAATCTGTATATTGAGCAAGCAGTGAAGGAAACAAAAGAAATATTCGGAGTAGGTATTAAAATTCATGGAGAACAAATAAAAACTTTGAGGTTCGCCGATGACGTTGTAATTCTGTCAGAGACAGCAAAGGACTTGGAAGAGCAGTTGAATGGAATGGACAGTGTCTTGAAAGGAGGATATAAGATGAACATCAACAAAAGCAAAACAAGGATAATGGAATGTAGTCTAATTAAGTCGGGTGATGCTGAGGGAATTAGATTAGGAAATGAGGCACTTAAAGTAGTAAAGGAGTTCTGCTATTTGGGGAGCAAAATAACTGATGATGGTCGAAGTAGAGAGGATATAAAATGTAGGCTGGCAATGGCAAGGAAAGCGTTTCTGAAGAAGAGAAATTTGTTAACATCCAGTATTGATTTAAGTGTCAGGAAGTCATTTCTGAAAGTATTCGTATGGAGTTTAGCCATGTATGGAAGTGAAACATGGACGATAAATAGTTTGGACAAGAAGAGAATAGAAGCTTTCGAAATGTGGTGCTACAGAAGAATGCAGAAGATTAGATGGGTAGATCACATAACTAATGAGGAAGTATTGAATAGGATTGGGGAGAAGAGAAGTTTGTGGCACAACTTGACCAGAAGAAGGGATCGGTTGGTAGGACATGTTCTGAGGCATCAAGGGATCACCAATTTAGTATTGGAGGGCAGCGTGGAGGGTAAAAACCGTAGAGGGAGACCAATACACTAAGCAGATTCAGAAGGATGTAGGTTGCAGTTGGTACTGGGAGATGAAAAAGCTTGCACAGGGTAGAGTAGCATGGAGAGCTGCATCAAACCAGTCTCAGGACTGAAGACCACAACAACAACAACAACATTCCCTGTTTTTATTTATGGGTCATAACTATGGTATCACTATCTGTATTAATAAATATCCTGTGCGCTGCGGAAGTTTAACTATTGTAGGTATTTATTATTTTCCTTTTTCAGATCCATCACCTGATTGGATTGTTGGTATAGCTGGATTGGAGCTCTGCAGAAACTGTAGCTGGGTAGAGAACTTGGAGTTAAATTTGTATCCGTGGGACATAGGAACAGATAGTGGAGTCACATATACAGTGAGTAAATTTCTGTTTTCAGAGCTTTATGCTTTTGTTTTTTTTTTAGATTTTTTTCGCAATGTCTCCTCATTATTTCCTGCAGTCGCCCAACATGCCAACCGTTCCGCAAGACGTGATCCGACGCATCACGTCCAGCTTCCCTAACGACGAGGAGGCACCGTTTTATGACGAATCTGGAACTCCGATGAAGCCTCTGGCCCGTCTTTACCTCACAAGGCAGCGATTATACAGGAGACATTGTTCACCTCAAGAATCAAGAAGTATGGGAGCATATCAAATTGATGGCAAGCAATTCATTACTTTTATACTATCTTCTCGAATCACACATAGTTGGCATTTCTCATGCGTTGTGGTTAGTACAGTCTGTTACTGTTTTTGTCTGCATGCAGTTTGATTTGTTCTGTTCATAAGCAAACTAGAATAACATTGTAATAAATACGTACAATTTTTTATCTGTTCCAAACTAGAAACTGTTCGAAAACTAAGTTTGACTCGAAAGACTCGTTTCCGAAGTTGTATATAAAGTGGGAATCCAACATGAATTTCTATGATTTCTTAGCAGGACTCTATTAATTGAACTTTCAAGTACTTCTGTATCTAAGGATGTAGAGAAACTCGAAAGCTTGGTTGATACAACCCTGAGAACCGCTGCGTGTTGAAAACCGAAGACAACATAAACTGACCAATTAGCTCAATTCAGACTTTCTTCCATACTAACAAATACTAAGGGGCCTTCTGACTCCTAAAAACTTGGTGGTGATTGATGGAACCGATCTAGAATCTGCCTATCACAAATACAACCAACGTTTCCTGATGGTCGTATCCTGATTAGATACACATCGTTCGTCTCTCATGAGGATTGCTATTACCAGAAGCTTCACCGCAGAGTCACGTAAGGCTTTTCCAATGCTCACACTACAAAAAATATAGAGAAAGTACATACAGAAACAAGGTAACCAGCAGATGCAGTATTCAGAAATTAGTCGATAACAACATTATACTGACGAAGATATAAAAAATATATTACGCCCCAAACTCTTCTTGGCCTAAATGAAGCTGCACAAAAAGCTACTACTTTCTGTGTTCTTCAGCCAATCCAGTCAATGGACGAAATCCTGTTTTGCTGCCAGAAATACGGCTCTACACAATCGATAGCTGGCTTCGGCTGCAAATCACAGGTGAATTGCAATATGACGGCTATAGTTTGAATTCCACCTTACACCATCCGTACTGTTCTATGTGCATGGCTGCGCAAATTCGGCGGTCAACATTTGTGGCACAGTTAGTCAGGTAATCCCATCTACCATGGCAAAATCGTATTAAATCGGATAGGAAACATTGGTTTTTAAGTGTCCGGAGACCAAAAACCGCATAGAAAGCAAAAATGACTTCGGTGTCTAATTGTCGTGAGACTGGCGCAAGACATATTCAATTTGCTCTCCACCGTTTTCTACAAGTTGAAATCGAGAAACAGGCAATGTTCATCCTTCATTAGGCCATACAGATAGAAGTCCGAAAGCTGTCCTCGCTGTAGGGTGCATGAGGAACAATCCAGTTAAGTTTTGAGAGCTCCTCTCAGGGGCATAGACTTGTGCGAGCCCTTGCCTTGTCACGGAGGAGAAGTTTGTCTACATTTTCCTCATGATGAAATTGCTGAAGTCATTTCTTCGGTTTCATGAGGGTAGCACAATACACTTCCGAATCGATCGTTGCACCATGAGGGAGGGCATCGAACAGAATAACTCCTTCAAAGCCCCACGAGACTGTCACCACGACTTCACTGCCTGAGGGTGCGGCTTTGAACATTATCTTCAGAGGAGAGGTGGTGCGGCGCAATTCCATGGATTGCAGTTTTGTTTCCGGTTCAGAGTGAAGAAACCGTTTCATAGCCTGTGACGATTTTCGAGTAAAAAATTGTCAGAATCAGCCTCATAGCGCGCAAAAAATTCCCTACAGATGGTCATTCATTACATTTTATGGCTTTCTTTAGGCAGTTAGGAACCTAATGGGCACACAACTTTGAGTGCCTCAATTGGTGGTGCAGTGTGTCAGTGCTACCAACAGAGACGTCTAGTTGTGCAGCGCAGTATTTCATTGTGATCCATAGATCACTTTGGATGAGGTGTTCACATGTTCAGCACTGCAAGAGTCTCAGCTGTTGCTGCAGGGATTGTAGACATGTATGGAAGTGAAATATGGACGATAAATAGTTTAGACAAGAAGAGAATAGAATCTTTCGAAATGTGGTGCTACAGAAGAATTCTGAAGATTAGATGGGTATATCACGTAACTAATGAGGAGGCACTGAATAGGTTTGGGGAGTAGAGGAATTTGACCAGAAGAAGGGACCGGTTGGTAGGACACATTCTGAGGCATCGGTTGGCACGCGGGAGATAGGACAGGTTTATGCGACCTTGTTGCGATGACGAGAAACGCCTCGCCCAACGACTAACCGTGTTTCTGTACATAGCCTAT
Organism: Schistocerca piceifrons; assembly: GCF_021461385.2. Classification (NCBI taxonomy): domain Eukaryota; kingdom Metazoa; phylum Arthropoda; class Insecta; order Orthoptera; family Acrididae; genus Schistocerca; species Schistocerca piceifrons. The sequence goes on from NC_060140.1 coordinate 619,924,538, forward strand.
GAATATTTGCGATGCTCTGGTTTTCCGCAAAAAGAAACTCAATGGCAGCTCTCTGCTTGGAACGCACCTCCGTTACAGCCGCCATTTTGAACGCTTTTTACAGCGCTGCCACCTACTGGAACTTCACAAAACTATTGGGGCTGAGCCGGGAATATTCCATGGGTCCCTTAACCAACAATCCAATTTTTCAAGCGAAACTGACCAAGAAAAAATGTGTTGCAATACTTTTTTAACGCCCCTCGTATGAAAAAAACTAAATTCGATAACTTTCACTATTTATAATGCACTGTCACCACATATTTTTGTGCGTTGTATTCTCAGCTGTGAAGGGTAGAGGAGACTGTTATAGATCCAATCGAGTGTAGATTCTAGTTCTTATGAACCAAATACTACGATAATCAATGCCACAATAGGCAGTTCAGCTGAACAACAAGGCAGAAAGGGCAATCACAAATGGGAAAGAAGGGAAATTACAGATAAACGTGAGTACAAGTAAGGTAATTACAAAGAAACTGTGGAGAACTATTTCAATTATCGACAAAAAAGAGAACGTACAAAAATTTTCAGGAAAAGACAAGAACTAGCCAGAAACTACACATGGTTCGATTTCAACATTAAACCATAGGTCCCTATCAACTGTTGAATTACTGGGGTAGGTTAGAGATATACAATGTATCGAAGTGATATCCAAATGAAAGACATGAACCAGGCCGTTGAACCACACGAAATTGTTACTATTATAGATACATATGTCACTTGTTGTTGTTGTGGTCTTCAGTCTAGAGACTGGTTTGATGCAGCTCTCCATGCTACTCTATCCTGTGCAAGCCTCTTCACCTCTGAGTAACTTCTGCAACCTATGTCCTTCTGAATCTGTTTAGTGTATTCATATCTTGGTCTCCCTCTACGATTTTTACGCTCCACGCTTCCCTCCAATACTAAATTGATGATCTCTTGATGCCTCAGAATCTGTCCTACCAACTAGTCCCTTTTTGTAGTCAAGTTGTGCCACAAATTCCTCTTCTCCCCAAACCTATTCAGTGCCGCCTCCTTAGTTACATGATCTACCCATATAATCTTCAGCATTCTTCTATAGCACCACATTTCAAAAGCTCCTATTCTCTTCTTGTCTAAACTATTTCTCGTCCATGTTTCACTTCAAAAATGGTTCAAATGGCTCTGAGCACTATGGGACTTAACAGCCGTGGTCATCAGTCCACTAGAAATTAGAACTACTTAAACCTAACTAACCTAAGGACATCACACACATCAATGCCCGAGGCAGGATCCGAACCTGCGACCGTAGCAGTTGCACAGTTCCGGACTGCGCGCCTAGAACCGCGAGACCACCGCGGCCGGCGTGTTTCACTTCCTTACGTGCCTACAATACATACAGAAAAGACTTCTTGACACTTAAATCTAGTACTCGATTTTAACCAATTTCTCGTCTTCAGAAATACTGCCCTTGTCATTCCAATTCTGCAGTTTATATCCTCTCTACTACGACCATCATCAGTTATTTTGCAATAGCAAAACTCATCTACTACTTTAAGTGTCTCATTACCTAATCTAATTCCCTCAGCAATACCTGATTTAATTAGACTACAGACTGGGTGTTGTGTGCTGTCCTTAGGTTAGTTAGGTTTGAGTAGTTCTAAGTTCTAGGGGACTGATGGCCATAGATGTTAAGTCCCATACTGCTCAGAGCCATTAGAGCCAGCTAATTAGACTACATTCCATTATCTTCGTTTTGTTTTTGTTGGTGTTCATCTTATATCCTCCTTTGAAGACACAGTCCAATCCGTTCAAATGCTCTTCCAGGTTCTTTGCTGTCTCTGACAGAATTACAATGTCGTCGTCAAACCTCAAAGTTTTTATTTCTTCTCCCTGGACTTGAATTCCTGCCTCAATTTTTTCTTTTGTTTCCTTTACTGCTTGCTCGATATACAGACTGAATAACATCGAAGATAGGCTACAACTTTGTCTCACTCCCTTCCCTACCACTGCTTCCCTTTCATGCCTCTCGACTCTTATAACTGCCATGTGGTTTCTGTACAAATTGTAAAGAGCGTTTCGCTCCCTGTATTTGGCCCCTGCCACCTTCAGAATTTGAAAGACAGCATTACAGTCAACATTGTCAGAAGCTTGCTGTAAGTCTACAAATGCTAGAAACGTAGGTTTGCCTTTCCTTAATATATCTTCTAAGATAAGTCATAGGGTCAGTATTGCCACGCGTGTTCCCCTACGGAATCCAAACTGATATTCCCCGAGGTCGGCTTCTACCAGTTTTTCCATTCGTCTGTAAAGAATTCGTGTTATCCTTTTGTAGCCGTGACATATTTAACTGATAGTTCGGTAATTCTCACACCTGTCAACAATTGATTTCTTTGAGATTGGATTTAGTATACTCTTCTTGAAGTGTGAAGGTATTTCACCTGTCTCATACATCTTGCACCAACGGCAAGGTCAATGTTCACTTAGGAATTAAACAAATAAGAAGAGCATGGAAGCCAAGGGGAAATGGCTGCAGGAAGAAAGTATTGATCGTTGGAAAGACTGGTGCAGCTTTCAGAAAAGTCTAAACAAACTTCGGTGAAGTTAAAAGCAAAGGCGTCAACGCTAGGAATGTACGAGGAATTCCACACGGGGATTCCAGAAAACGGGGTGGAAAGGGTACACTAAAGGCTCTGTTAGGGGGAGGAACTGTCTGATGGATAGGCAGAAGAAGAAATGAGAGTCGAGATGAAAGACTCAGACGTTCCAGTATTTGAGTCAGCGTGTAACAGAATTATGGAAGACTTGGGATCAAATAAGGTGGAACGCATACATAACAGTCCTTCGGAATTCCTCATCATTTCATCTCATCTACACCGACGCGCAAATCGCCGAAGTGATGTCAGAAACCAGACGAGGATCTCCCAGCCTGTAATACCTTTCAATCATAATATTGTTCTAAAATAATTTTGGGAAATGGCAGACAAACGACTATAGTAGTTGGTGTGTAGAATCTACAAATCTGGAGACATACCATAGACGTTCGGAAAAATGTGATCCACACAATTCCGAAGACAGACTTGCATCCAATTTGCTGATCAGAATAATATTAGAAGGATGAAAAAGAAAATTGAGGTTCTACTATATGATGCTCAGTTTCGATTTAGCACAGGAAAAGACACCAGAGAGGTAGTTCTGTCGATGCACTCGATAACGGAAGAAAGATTTATGAAAAATCAAAACTCTGTCAGAGGGTTTATCGACTTAGAGAACGCGTCTGTCAATGCAAAATGGATCAAGATGCACTAACTTCTCAACTAAATAGGTAATAACTTTTGGGGGTAGGCGAATAACATACAGCATGTACAAGGAAGAAGAGGAAAAATTAAGAATCCGAGGCCGACAGTGAAGTACTCTACTTGGAAAGAATATAAGAAAGGGATTTAGTGTCTCGCCCTTACAGTTCAGTTGTATCACGACATACTATAAAGAGATCAGAGGTGACTGGTTTTGATCGTTCGCGTCATTTAGTTCTAGCACAGAGGCTCGCCGGTGGGACACTGGGAGCTCGCAGGAGACATGGTGGCACAAGCGGAGCTTTGAGAACACGATACCAGATTTGACATCATGTCTGCCCTAGGAACACGCACAAAGGACTGTATAGTGTTTATCGGCATTTGCGCATGTTCAACACAAACCATAGTACTTCCAGCGGTGTACGACGCATCATCTTCAAGAGGAGAGAGAAATAATTCAGATAGTCCAAGAGCGTAAAAGGTCTCTGTAATGCATTTTGAGTATATGTCTTTAATAACAGTTGTGAGTATGTATCGAGAAAAGAGATCGACCCTTCAGGTTAAAGCCTTCATCTATATATATCGCTTGAGTTGCTTACATGTTAGCCCGCCCGGTTACCCGTGCGGTCTAACACATTGCTTTCCAGGCGGTCCCCGGCACGAATCTGCTCGGCTGATTAGTGTCGAGGTCCGGTTTGCCGGCCAGTCTGTGGACGGTTTTTAGTGAGGTTTTCCATCTGCCTCGGCAAATGCGGCTGGTTCCCCTTATTCCGCCTCAGTTGCACTATGTCGACGATTGTTACGCAAACACTGTTTCCGCGTATGCGTACCCGATAATTACTCTACCTAGCAAACATTTGGGGTTACACTCGTTTGGTGTGAGACGTTGTCGGGGGGGGGGAGGGGGGGGTCCACTGGGGCCGAACCGCACAATAATCCCATCGTTTCTAGGTCCCAAGTTGAATACAATACTTGCATATTTGATTACTTATTTAATTAACAAGTGAAAGGCAATTTAATCATACGCTTACATCAGTTTAATTTATGTACAAAAAATGGTACACGACAGCATTGGAGTAATTGGAGTATATGTCGGAAATCCTATGTACGCTTCACCTACAACATGTAGAGCATTTGTTTTATATGTTTAACTGACAAATTTAATTGATTATATTGCGTAGCCTGACCTGTAATTAAATTGCCATTAAAGATGCGTCAGTTTTGATTGAAACAGTGAAAAGAGCAGGTTCCTAGATCTGCATGCAATACTTGTGTGGACTATAACACAATTTGAGACACCGTGAGAAAACACTGAAAATCGATCACTGCAATTGAAATGTGTCATCATTTGACTAATATTTGTGGGCGAACTATTTAACGTATTATTAAGTGCAATATTAATTTTAAACATATTGTTAGCGTGCTTCTAACGGTGCATCTGTTTTCAAGATTGGATTTTTTAAAATATGTACGACCGGCGTTCAGTACGTAAAGCAACAATTTTTTCTCTGAAAGAGGGTTGGTTTTATGCACCATATTATTTCCCCTCTCTTTTCATTACAAAACTCTATTTTTCGACATAGTCTCCGTTCAGCGCGAGGGCCTTATGCCACCTTACTGGGCGGGCCTGGTATGCCCACGGCTACTGATCGACGTCGGAGTCAACGCCTTTCTGCACCAGTAACCTCCCCATCACCAACGTACAGCTCCCCGCGGGATGCAGCCTTCTTTGGGTCAAACAGACGAAAGTCGGAAGGTGTGATGCCCAGGCGATGGGGTGGATGAGGAATAACAGTCCAATGAAGCTCCTCTAGGGTGTGCAGACTTGCGTGAGTCCTTGCGTTGTCATGGAGGAGAAGTTCAGTTGTATTTTTGTGTGCGATGAACACACTGAGGACGTTCTTCATATCCTTCAGAGTTGATCGTTGCACCATTAGTAGGGACATCAAACAGAATAAGCCCTTCAGAGTGCCAGAAGACCGTCGTCGTCACTTTATCAGTTGAGGGTGTGGCTCTGAACTTTATCTTCGGAGGGTAGGTGGTGTGACGCCACTGCAAGGATTGCTGTTTTGTTTCCGGTTGTTTCATTGCCTGTGACGACGTTCGACTAAAAATTGTCACGATCAGCCTCGTAATGCGCAAGCAGTTTCACGCGGATGGTCCTTCGCTGCTCTTTACGGTCTTCCGTTAGAGGCAAGAAACCGAGAGGGTAGACACCTTTGAATACTGGTGGACACGATGTCAGCACTCCCAACAGAGGGTCCAGTTAGCAGCGAGTTGTTTGATTGTGATCCGTCGATCACCTCGAGTGAGAGGAGTGTTCACACATTCCAACATTGCAGGAGTCACAGCTGTGTGTGGCCGGCCTGCACGCGGGAGATCGGATAGGTTTGTGCGACCTTATTGCGATGGTGACAGCCACTCACCATGCTTTTGTTAAGTGCGTGGTCTCCGTAGAAATTCTGCAAGCCCTATGAATATCTGCTTGGAACGCATCTCCATTACAGATGCCATTTTGAATGCTACATATAACGATGCCACCTATCGAAACTTTATGAAACTGTAGAGGCTGGACCGGGAATATTCCACAATGTCCCACAACGAGTTCCGCATTTCTTTCGAGCAAAACTGGCCGAGAAAAGAGAGTGACACATTACTTATTGAACGCCCCTCGTAAATAGGAAAGGCTGTTTCTCTGACACATTAATGTGGGTTCTTGGAATTTTCTGAAGTACAGGCACCTAATACATAAAATGCGGCGATAATCTTGCCACTTTCCTTGGTTGGATGCAGCTGAACATACAGAGTCTATGCTACTAGGGACAGTGATCTAGCAGTATGTTTTGAAACTTTGAAACTTTCTGAGGTGACGGGTCGCAACAGCAGTATTTCATGCTGTTGCTCAGAGGGGGTTATTATTACCTTAGCAGCCGTCAACAGAATTATTTTGCCTGGGCTTCAGTGGAGCATGTAACTCACGTGTGTTGAACTGATTACTGCTTAGACCAAGCTCGTTGGACGTTATTCATACTGTGTAGAAAGGACTCTTAATTATTTCAGCAATGGTCGACACTTACACTCATCTTACCGAGTGTCTGACGGACTTACATTTATCGATTTAGTGTTGATATGAACATAGAACAACATCGGGCTGTGAACAGGTGCAGTGTTAGCAGGTATTTTAAATATATACTGAGTTTACAAAACAATATATTGGGGACTCGAAATATTTTATATTCATTTATCACTAGCATAGAGATTAATCGTCATTTTACTATTCAAGCTGTGAAAATGTTAAATAAGCCGTTGACCTTAAACTTTAATAAATATTGTAGTTGGGTAACGGTCATTAATTTTTATTTGTACATCAGGGACATTTAATTATTGTTATTTAAGAAAGCATCTGCTATATGTACAGCACTCTCTATGACGACGCTTACAGAGCGAATTTGTTGATAAAACTGTACTGTGGCGTAACCAGTACGCTTGCAGAATGTCTGCGGAGACCAGCCAGTGGACAAAAGCACGGTGAGTCGTTGGGCAAAGCGTTTGTCATCATCGCAACAAGAGCGCACAAACCTGTTCTTCCTTATCCACCCTACAGCCTGTTTTTCGCGCTTTCCGACTTCCATCTGTTTGGCCCAATGAAGGATGCAGTCCGCGGGAAGCGGTACGTGGATACTGGGAAGGTTACTGATGCAGCCAGACGCTGGCTCCGACGTCGACCAGTAGACCAATGGTATCACGCGGGCATACAGGCCCCTCCAGTAAGATGGCGTAAGGCTCCCGTATTCAACGGAGATCATGTCGCAAAACAGTATTTTGTACCCAGAAGAGCGGGGACTAATGTGGATAATGTAGTGTATTAGAATCCTGAATACAACCTACCTGCTTTCAGAAAAAAAAGTGTTGCCTCACTTAGTGAATACCCCTCGTAGGTTCGTCTGTTTATAATGCGGTTCGCGTAAATTGTGCCGTTACCTTTAAATCGTAAACAATATTGGAATGGTTCTGCAATAAAGAGGGATGATATCTTCTGCAAAATAGGAGCAAATTAGCGTCCCTAAATTGAGGTCCACGCATCATTGTACATGTCCTTACGAGGCGTCACAATCCAGACGGAGAAGAGTCAAACACACCGGCGATCAGCCCTGAACGTTTCTCTTCTCCCTCACCAGTACAACACAAACGTGGCTGTGGTATTCTTGGCTGATGTCCTGCACGCATAGTAAATTGCCTCCTTTCCGTTTACCGCCTACAATCTGCGGCGACGCGCTGAGACTGCAGAGACTCTTACGTGGCTCAGTTGTGGTAGAAGCTGAAAGACACGGCCACTTCTTCAATAGTTACTTATCTTGATGGTTCAGTTATGGACCATAGCGCGGTCATCGCAAATAGAACGTGTCACTTTCTGCGCTAGAAGTGAGAAAAAAAATAGATCGCAAAGGCATGACATGTAGAAGTTGCCGCCATTCCGCACTCGAAATGATGGACCACTGAACATACAAAGATAGAATTATAAATTTCTCCAAACTCTGGCGCGGCTTTTCAATGATGTTTTAAATTGGGGACGCAAGGATTCGTATTGGTTCTGTCCTAGGCCGTTAAGACTTGTTTCTAATGACGAACTTTATGGTTTCGACGAGGAGAGTCAATACTTTCTATTTCGTTTTCTGTTTGTTCCTTTTTCCCTTAACTGCATTAATTTTGTATCACATCAGATGCTATCAATTGTCAAACAACGAGGCACTATCTACAAGCACAGGGATGCACCAACCGCTGTATACCTACAACTTACATCAAGTGATACAGAGCATCAGAAAACTATTTCTACAAGTACGAATACAGCTCAACTGACAGACCTAATAAAAACTTTATCTTCCACTACTCTCTAAATGATGGTTAATTAGTACACTGTTGAATGAGACGTCTCTAAAATCTATGTAATCATCGTTAAAAGCCTTTGCCCTACATGCTTGTCACACCTTTGTACACTTCTGACGTATTTCCTCCTTCTGTACGACAATTATTAAAAGAACACGTTTTACAGGATGTGCGACGACGGAATGGTCAGAGTGGAGTCCCTGTTCAGTAACCTGTGGCGAGGGAGTCACACAACGTTGCAGAAAATACGTCGACCCACAGACGGCAAAAGAGAATGGGTGCAGGCGGAAATTAACTGCAAAGAGAGCCTGCACTGCCACTATTCCAAGCTGCAGGTAGTAGACTAACCCTGTAATAGCATAGCTCACCATAATAAGGATAGTAATAACATTAAGAACCAAGCTATTATTACAAACTTAAAGGACAGTGTCATTTCTTCTGTAACTGCATTCATTACAGTTTAAGATATGTTTGATCCACGGCAACATTAGCATATCCTCCGAAATACGTTGCATGACAATAAAAGGGAACTACCCAGAAGGGGAGTGGGAAACGAAACGAAACTTGATGGTTGAGAGTATATTTGGTGTTATTTCAGCGAACACAACATCGAGTCAAATTTACAGAGAATTTGGCCGTATGAAACGACTTATCGGTATGCCGTTGTCCCCTCTTTGGCGTGGATACATGCACTGATTCGGTCTGCACGGGTATCGTAAAACCGTTGTAGCAAGCTACCCCAATGTACTGTAACTGATCCTTGATTTCCTGGATACTGACACTGGGACATAGCTGTTGCTAGTCTCCAACCAATTGTGCCGGATGATAAAGAATGTTGCAGGGACTCCATTACTTGTTCCCGGATGGCAGACCTGTTCGTGAAGCGGCTACGATGTGCCTGATGTACAATGCGAAGATCCTCCCATGTGATGGTGGACTTGGTCGACCGCAATCTTGGCGACGAGTATGCCTGCCATAACATACCCACTCAGTCCAACAATAGGCTGCTGTCATATTCGAATGTTCTACATATCTGGATAATGCACTATTCGCCCAGCCAGCTAAATGAACGCCCGCAATGAGGCCCCTTTCATGCACTATCAGTTGCTGATAACGCTGTCTCACACGAGTATGGCCATCTCTTTGTTCTTCACAGTGAGTGTAACATCTGTCGCTGTCCATGTCCCTTATACAGGCTGCGCAGAAACAGTCTGAAAAGTTTGTTAAGCTGTGGCAGGTTAGTTGCGCTGAGAAATAATTTTTCAAAAATAAATTCGATGTCAAAGAGTTAATTACCATTGAAGTTATCCAATCAGGACGTAGATCGCGCAAATTCGAGCCTAACACCAGATACAATTAGTGCCAGTTCTGATAGAGTAGATGATAGCGCACGAGACTACTCAGCCTCTGGCTCTGGTTCGATTCTTTCTACCATCCCACGTCCAATTTTTGTATCGCTCTCTTGTTCGATTTTAGATAACCAAACAAAATACACGTTTGGTGACACAGTCTCTGACGGGCCGCTTGAATTTGCACGCGCAACGGCCTGACTCAATGCTAATTAACTCGGAAACGGCGCAACTTATTCAATTTCTTTTTCTTAATGATTATTTCTCCGCTCATCCTACTCTGCAAAGCAAATATCCTGACTCGTTCACTGCCTCATCATAGCCCACCCAAAACGCTAAGGATAGAAATTTGAATTTGGAGAGGGTGTTGATCTCATAATTTAGGCATCGTTTAAGGAGGGACTTCGCCAAATTCCACCCTTAAAGGGGATGAATTAAGGCATCAAAAGCTTTAGTAACTGTGTCGCTAGCAGAACAATTCTGAAGCTGGAACGCCGAAAACTGGTATTCGATTTCTTGGTCCCCATAAAAAGAAATTTTTTGTAATTAAATCCCTTAGGGACTGCAGTATGGGATGAAAATTCTTATGGAAATATGCCGTTACTTTAAAACGTTTTTAAATCAAAATCTATGAAAACTGGTATTTAACTTCTCAGTTAGAAATACAGCGTGTTTATAAATGAATATCAGGGTTTTAACGCTTTATATTATTTATTACATTAATCTTACAGTTATAAATGATATGTCAAATGATAGAGCAACTGAAACAGTTTTGCCAAGAACCTTATAAATGTTCAATGTGAGCACCATTTGTCACACGGCACACATCAAGTCTATAGCCGAGTTCTTCCCAAACGTTGTTACGTGTGTCTTCAGTGATTGTAGCAACAGCTGCTTCAATCCGGCTTCTTAATTCAGGGAGGTCTGCTGGTAGCGGAGGCACGTACACACGATACTTGATGAAGCCCCGAAGGAAGAAATCGCATAGCGAAGTACGCTATTGGTTGAACTTCACTGTACCCAAGCGCCGGATAGGCTGCAAGGGGCCAATGACAGGGCTTGCTTTGAATGACCTACACGTTCACCTGACCTAAGGCCATGTGATTTTTTCCTTCGGGGCTTATCAAGGATCTTGTGTACGTGCCTCCGCTACCAGCAGACCTCCCTGAATTAAGAAACCGGATTGAAGCAGCTGTTGCTACAATCACTGAAGACACACGTAACAACGTTAGGGAAGAACTCGGCTATAGACTTGATGTGTGCCGTGTGACAAATGGTGCTCACATTGAACATTTATAAGGTTCTTGGCAAAACTGTTTCAGTTGCTCTATCATTTGACATATCATTTATAACTGTAAGATTAATGTAATAATTATTATAAAGCGTTAAAACCCCGATATTCGTTTATAAACACCCTGTATATAAATATGAGAGAGGGGATGGAAGTTTCTGTGGAAATATCGCCACAAGAACCCAAGAGGCAGGATTAACAAAAACCTCTGACTGGAGCTGCCAGAATCGCTTTTTGATAAGAATTGCATTCGGAAAAGACCATACGTCTATGGCGTTAATTAGTGCGAAATGATTAGAAAGTGTTCCAATTTGTGAACTAAATCAAACGGAGCTATTTAGCAGTTTGCAGAGAGTGCAGATTTACACTTGAGCAAGGGACGTAACAACATATAAATTCGATTAAAGAGAAGCAAACAGGAAAAAAAAAATCTGTGTAGACCACACAGTTTGCACCAGTGTAGCAGCAGGCGTTAAGCTGGTTGCTGTATACACTGAGCCGCCAGAAGCCATGAGATGGTGATACGCAAGTATACAGATGGCGGTAATATCGTGTATACAAGGTCTAAAGGGGCACTGAATTTGCGCAGCTGTCATTTGCAGTCAGGTGATTCATGTGAAAAGGTTTCCGATGTGATTATGTCGCCCGACGGGAATTAATAGACTTTGAACGCGGACTGGTAGCTGGAGCTAGATGCATGGGACATTCCATTTCAGACATCGTTAGGGAATTCAGTATTCCAAGAACCACAGTGTCATGAGTGTGCCGAGAATACCAAATTCCAGGCATTTCCTCTCACTACGGACAATGCAGTGGGCGACGGCCTTCACTGAACGACCAAGTACAGTGGCGTTTGCGTAGAGTTGTCAGTGCTAACAGACAAGCAACACTGCGCGAAGTAACAGCAAGAATCAGTGTAACCGTTACGACAGTGCGGCGAAATTTGGTGTTAATGGGGTATAGCAGTAGATGACCGACGCGAGTGCCTTTGCTAACACCAACCATCGCCTGCAGCGTCTCTCCTGGGCGCGTGACCATATCGGTTTGATCCCAGAGGACTGAAAACCATGGCCTGGTCACATGAATGCGATGGTAGGTTTTGACTGTGGTGCACACATGACGAGGCTGTGGATCCAAGTTGTCAACAAGTACTGTGTAAGCTGGTGGTGGCGGCTCCATAATGATGTGGGCTGTGTTTACGCAGAATGGACAGAGTTCTGCTTATGTTCGGCTACTTGGAGAGCATTTGCAGCCATTCATGGACTTCGTGTTCCCAGTCTATGATGGAATTTTTATAGATGACGACGTGTCACGTCACTGGACGATTCGAGCAAATGACTTCGCCACCCAGGTCCCCGACATGAATCCCATCGAACATTTATGGGACATAATCGAGAGGTCAGTTCGTGCACAATATCCGCAGCGGCAACACCTTCGCAATTATGGACGGCTAAACAGGCAGCATGACTAAGCATTTATGCAGGAGATTTCCAACGACATGAAGAGTCCATGCCACGTCGAATTGCTGCACTACGTCTAGCAAAATGACGTCCGACACGATCTGAGGAGGTATCCCATGACTTTTGTCGCCTCAGTGTATAATGAAAATTGCCGTCGCGTAAGTAACCGGTAACGTGAACACCTATTTAGAAAGAAATTCTTATGTGCTATTTAATTAAGAAACACTTATGTTGAGACCTGAATGCGAGCTTATGCCGCAATAATAATAACAATTATAGACAGGTCAATACTGTGGGAAGTTCTCCATAGCAATTGAGAAAGTCTAGCACAGTACTTCCTAAAAATCATAATCTCCTGTACTTCCCTGGTGAAGGTAGGCTGCGCGAAGCATTCACGCAAAGTTCATTTCAACTGTCAGGTATCTTCGCTTGGCGTATGGACTTAGGACAGGGGGGTGGGGGGCTTTGGACGAGGGGATGGATAAATTAGAATGTGGTGCTGGTAGCGAGAGGACCGAGAAAGATAGGATTTTCGAATTGCGGTGACATGAAGAAAGGTGAAGACATCGAATTTCAGTAAAATGGAGGACCATGGTAAACAACGATTTTGGTTAAACTTGTTATGGTTTTGCGATGGAAAATGTAACTGAACAGATAGTAAAACAATGGCTAATTTCAAATAAGTATTTTAATTGAGTGAACTAGGCGATAAGGAATACACTATAATAAACTCTGTCATTAATGTGGGTAGTGTCATCTCAGAGCACCCAAACTTTAAATATAGAAGGAACAGTATTATTATTAAGTGTAGTAAGGACTGCGTTTCACTACCAGGCACATAATCGGAAGAAATGCCAGTGACGGAAACTGTACTTCTATTAATTAATCGTGTAATCATCAAAGTTGATGTAAGACAATATCTGGTGAAAAGATACATAAAAAGCACGGGGAGTGTTAAGCTGTGTTCGGCTTCTGTTAAAAGGAAGGAAGAGATTGAAACCAAGTGTCGGCAAACAGCCAACCTCTTTCGAGAATCACCTAGAGTGCTGACGAGCTTAAAAACGCGGACTTTTCCTTTATATTTTTCCTGCCTCCTTTGTCCACTTCCATAGGCGTAAAATAAAAAAGTGAACTTTTTCATCTTACTGTTTTCTCTAAGACAGTCAGTATACGCGTGTTTCGGAAACCTCAGCAACGTTAGGGGAGACAGTCTTGTCATTCTGAGCCCTTAGTGGTATAAAAGTTTCGTTTGCAGATAAAGTAAATTATTAATTCACGAATCAAGCGCACAATAACAACATTTCATTGCACATGACAAGTCATATTAAAACGTAACAAGTTAATAACCACAATGAACATAAAAGAATTAAGTCTAGTTCTTATACCAATAATTACCATAAAACATATCTGCATTTTACAGATCTGAATAAAATTATCCACTGATGATGGTACAAATATGCTCTAACATGTTTTTGCATTTAAAAAATAATTGTTTGCCTGAATTCCTCTTACAGTACTTCACTACTTGTACTAGATTTATCGAAAATTCTCTGCACTTTGTAAAGTGATTCTTATGAACCCACTAACTTCTTTTTGCTATTTTCCATGTATATGAATTAATAATTTCAAATTTATTGAACAAAACAAGATACTAAAGTAATAACAGTAAAAGATACTGTTAGTTTGCACCAAAACTAATTTCCAGTTTGAGTTGTTGTACTATCTGCGACGTTAGTTCATATCTTTTATTGTTGTCTACATAAAAACTCATCGAGAACGTGTGTAGGAGTATGTAATATTACAGTTAATATGATCTTTTCATGTTTCATTATACTGATTTCCTTTGTAAGACATGGAATCCTAAGTTAGGCAGTCAGCGATCTGTATTATTTATTATAAACTTTAATAGTCTTGATCACAGTACAATGTAATTAAACATAGACGGTCTTTGGGAGTGAGTACCAGGTCACCAGCATTGTGAAGCCTAATGCAGGATTGGCGCAGGTGACTGTTAACATAGGGGGGTTATGTAGGGATTTTACTAAAGAGGATCAGGTAGTGATTGTGGGTGGGGCTGGTAATAGTATTGATAGGGATGGGGAGTATGACATAGATGGTGACCTGGAAAAGATAGCCACTCAGACTGGTAACACGAATGTGCATTTCGTGGAACTGTTTCAGTGTCACGATCGGCCTCATCTTAATACAGCCATCAAGCGTAATAACATGAGACTTGGGGGTGCGCTGATAACAGAAGGCATGAGTCACATTTCAGTGGTGTCGGTGGAGTCTATCAGCAGGACAGGTTTCATTAGACATGGCCTGCACCTCAACAGGTATGGAAAGAGGAGGTTGGCAAAGCTTATAGGTGACAGCACGGTGGGGGTGGTGGGATCACTCATCGGAAAATTCCTGTACTAGTGGGTGTTAGAGCGGCACCTTTTTTTTAGATTGAAGTCAGCTGATAGGCATTCCTGCTTAAGGGAAGTCTCTCTAACAAAGAAACCACTTTCGACAAAGCTTGGGTATCCAAGTAATGGGGGAATTAGTATATTTCATCAAAAGATACAAGGTATTAGAGATAAAGTTAGTGAACTGCTTATAGATGTTGACTCTGAAATTAGTGGTATATCTGAACACTTCTTAAATAAGGAGATAATTCAGAGGCTTACTTTACCAGGATACAAGTTGGCTGGCAGCTTTTCTAGGAGCTCTTTGCAGTGTGGGGGAGTAGCAATGTATGTGAAAAACGGTAACCCATTTGAGTCAATTGATGTTTCAAAGTACTGCACTGAAAAGGTGTTTGAATGTTGTGCATGTGTGGTTAAATTTAGTGGAGTTAAACTTCTAACTGTTGTTATTTATAGATCCCCTACTCTGATTTCACAACATTTTTGCTAAAGCTAGAGGAGGTTCTTGGTTCACTTTATAGGAAATACAAATAGTTAGTTATATGTGGTGACTTCAATATTAATTGTATAAGTGATTGTGAAAGGAAAAGGGTGCTGGTAGACCTCCTTAATTCATATAATCTTATGCAAACCGTATTCTTTCCAACGAGAGTGCGAGGGAACAGTAGAACAACCATAGACAACATTTTTGTTCATTCCTCATTACTAGAAGGGCATTCTGTTAGGAAAAAGGTGAATGGCCTTTCAAATCCTGATGCACAAGTTTTAACTCTAAAGGATTTTTGTGCTGCAACACATGTTAAATATAGTTATCAACTTTTTAGGAAAGCTGATCCAGTTGCTGTAGAGACCTTTGTAAACCTTATCAAGGAACAAGAGTGGCAAGATGTTTATAGTGCTGATACAGTAGACGATAAATATAATGCTTTCCTCAAGACTTTTCTGGTGCTCTTTGAAAGTTCGAAACAGGGTACTAGCACAAACAGGCAGCCTTGGTGACTGACTAGAGGGATAAGAATATCCTGTAGAACAAAGTGGCAATTATATCGAAACATTAGAAACAGTCAAAATCTAAATGCAGCAGCCCATTACAAACAGCATTGTAAGGTGCTTAAAAAAGTTATTAGGAAGGCAAAAAGTATGTGGTATGCAGATAGAATAGCTATGTCTCAGGATAAAATTAAAACCATATGGTCTGTCGTAAAGGAAGTGGCTAGCCTGCAGAGACAAGTCGAGGATATAGAATCAGTGCATTGTGGGAATGTCCGTGTTACTGATAACTCGCATATATGTACAGTATTTAATAATCACTTTCTGAATATAGTAGGTCAACTAAATAGAAACCTAGTTCCAACAGGGAATCATATAGCGCTTGTAGAAAAAAGTGTTCTGAGACTGTTACCTGAAATGCTTCTCCATGATACTGACAAGAGGGAGATTGAGTTAATAATTAAATCACTAAAGACCAGGAACTCTCATGGATATGACGGGGTATCTAGCAGAATACTGAAGTATTTTTCTATGTATGTTAGCCCAGTACTTAGCCATATCTGTAATTTTTCCTTTAGGAGTGATCGGTTTCCTGACCGATTAAAGAACTCGGTAGTGAAGCCACTTTATAAAAAGGGAGACAGGGATCATGTTGACAATTATAGACCTATTTCTATGCCATTGGTGTTTGCTAAAGTTATCTAGAAGGTTGTATACAGGGTGTTACAAAAAGGTACTGCCAAACTTTCAGGAAACATTCCTCACACACAAATAAAGAAAAGATGTTATGTGGGCATGTGTCCGGAAACGCTTAATTTCCATGTTAGAGCTCATTTTAGTTTTGTCAGTATGTACTGCACTTCCTGGATTCACTGCCAGTTGGCCCAAATGAAGGAAGGTAATGTTGACTTCGGTGCTTGTGTTGACATGCGACTCATTGCTCTACAGTACTAGCATCAAGAACAACAGTATGTAGCATCAACACGTTAGTGTTAATCACGAACGTGGTTTTGCAGTCAGTGCAATGTTTACAAATGCGGAGTTGGCAGGTGCCCATTTGATGTATGGATTAGCACGGGGCAATAGCCGTGGCGCGGTACGTTTGTATCGAGACAGATTTCCAGGACGAAGGTGTCCCGACAGGAAGACGTTCGAAGCAATTGATCGGCGTCTTAGGAAGCATGGAACATTCCAGCCTATGAATCGCGACTGGGGAAGACCTAGAACGACGAGGACACCTGCAATGGACGAGGCAATTCTTCGTGTAGTTGACGATAACCCTAATGTCAGCGTCATAGAAGTTGCTGTTGTACAAGGTAACGTTGACCACGTCACTGTATGGAGAGTGCTACGGGAGAACCAGTTGTTTCCGTACCATGTACAGCGTGTGCAGGCACTATCAGCAGCTGATTGGCCTCCACGGGTACACTTCTGCGACTGGTTCATCCAACAATGTGTCAATCCTCATTTCAGTGCAAATGTTCTCTTTACGGATGAGGCTTCATTCCAACGTGATCAAATTGTAAATTTTCACAATCAACATGTGTGGGCTGACGAGAATCCGCACGCAATTGCGCAATCACGTCATCAGCACAGGTTTTCTGTGAACGTTTGGGCAGGCATTGTTGGTGATGTCTTGATTGGGCCCCATGTTCTTCCTCCTACGCTCAATGGAGCACATTATTATGATTTCATAAGGGATACTCTACCTGTGCTACTAGAACATGTGCCTTTAGAAGTACGACACAACATGTGGTTCATGCACGATGGAGCTCCTGCACATTTCAGTCGAAGTGTTCGTACGCTTCTCAACAACAGATTCGGTGACCGATGGATTGGTAGAGGCGGACTAATTCCATGGCCTCCACGCTCTCCTGACCTCAACCCTCTTGGCTTTCATTTATGGGGGCATTTGAAAGCTCTTGTCTACGCAACCCCGGTACCAAATGTAGAGACTCTTCGTGCTCGTATTGTTGACGGCTGTGATACAATACGCCATTCTCCAGGGCTGCATCAGCGCATCAGGGATTCCATGCGACGGAGGGTGAATGCACGTATCCTCGCTAACGGAGGACATTTTGAACATTTCCTGTAACAAAGTGTTTGAAGTCACGCTGGTACGTTCTGTTGCTATGTGTTTCCATTCCATGATTAATGTGCTTTGAAGAGAAGTAATAAAATGAGCTCTAACATGGAAAGTAAGCGTTTCTGGACACATGTCCACATAACATATTTTCTTTCTTTGTGTGTGAGGAATGTTTCCTGAAAGTTTGGCCGTACCTTTTTGTAACACCCTGTATACAAGGTTATTGGAGCATTTAAATTCACATAATTTGCTGTCAAATGTAGTGTTAGGTTTAACAACTGAAAATGCTATATTCTCTTTTCTCTGTGAGGTTTTGGACGGATTAAATAAAAGGTTGCGAACGCTAGGTGTTTTCTTTTATTTAACGAAGGCTTTTGACTGTGTTGACCACAAAATATTACTGCAGAAATTGGACCATTATGGAGTAAGGGGAGTAGCTTACAATTGGTTCGCCTTTTACATTAAGAACAGAAAGCAGAAGGTAATTCTCCGCAATATTGAGAGTGATAGTGATGTTCAGTCCCAATGGGGCACTGTTAAGTGGGGCGTTCCCCAAGGGTCGGTGCTGGGGCCACTGCTGTTTCTTATTTATATAAATGCTATGCCTTTTAGTATTACAGGTGATTGAAAAATATTTCTGTTTGCTGATGACACCAGCTTGGCAGTGAAGGATCTTGTGTGTAATATTGAAACATTATCAAATAATGTAGTTCATGAAATAAGTTTGTGGCTTGTGGAAAATAATTTGATGCTAAATCACAGTAAGACTCAGTTTTTACAGTTTCTAACTCACAATTCAACAAGAACCAATAATTTGATCAGACAGAATGGGCAATTATAAGCGAGGCGGAACAGTTCAAGTTCCTAGGCGTTCAGATAGATAGTAAGCTGTTGTGGAAAGCCCATGTTCAGGATCTTGTTCAGAAACTAAATGCTGCTTTATTTACCATTAGAACAGTATCTGAAATAAGTGACAGTTCAACACGAAAAGTAGTCTACTTCGCATATTTTCATACGCTTATGTCATATGGTATTATTTTTTGGAGTAATTCATCTGATTCATAAAGGGTATTTTTGGCTCAAAAACGGGCTGTTCGAGCTATACGTGGCGTAAGTTCGAGAACCTCTTGTCGACCCCAATTCAATAGTCTAGGAATTCTGACATTACCCTCACAGTATATATTTTCTTTAATGTCGTTTGTTGTTAGCAATATTAGCTTAATCCCAAGAGTTAGTAGCTTTCACTCAGTTAATACTAGGCAGAAATCAAATCTGCTTGTAGAATGCGCTTCCTTGACTCTTGTGCAGAAAGGAGTGCACTACTGTGCTCATCCATTTTCAATAAGCTACCACAAGAACTCAAAAATCTTAGCAGTAGCCCAAACACTTTTAAATCTAAACTGAAGAGTTTCCTCATAGCTCACTCCTTCTATTCTGTCGAGGAGCTCCTGGAAGAGCTGAAAAATTAAGCAAATTCCAGTGTTACATTGTTGATTTTCTTTATTTAAACTTACTAATTGTCGCCTGAATACGTTTCTTATATTTCATTTTATCTGTTTCTACTATCGTGTTATAATTTCATGTATTGACTCGTTCCATGACCATGGAGTCTTCTCATTAATTTGGTTCCACGGAATAATAAATAAATAACAGTACAATGTAATTAAAAATAGATGGTAATCGGTTTCAGTTGACTAGCAAACCTGCAGAAATAAATAGAAAAACTTAATTCTACTTAATGTGAAAATCCCCTAACAGTATTTAGAAAAACATACATTATTTATAAAAGTTTTACAACATTATAAGTAGTAAAAACATACCACCTTAATAATATAATGGGTACCTAAGTACATTGTTCGCCATATTTACACTATTACTAAGCGTAATTTGTCAGTTTCCAAAGGCAGGTCAAAGCATGAATGTTAGCATATAAAATCAACAGGAGAATAATTGCTACGTGTACTTGCCTATGACTGCTGTGGTTTTCCAGTTATTACTGACAGGGAGTGTACAATAAGGCACAATGGTTTTGCGAGAAAAAAAAACAGTAACGTTTCAACGACAGTTTTAAAATTATTGAAAAAGTACAAAAACACTCCATCTCTCCTTCCTTAATTTCAGTTATTATGCAGTTCAGTTATTTCAGTTACTATGCAGTTTCTGTGAAATTTATATTATACTGGTGTTATCGATTTCATGTACGTTTTCACATTTATCTCAGTAATTTTGTGTAACAAGTCTAGCTGACAGTTAAACATAGCTCTGTATAAGTAAACAATAAAAAGAACTATATATAAAGCGTTTTGCATATGTGACAATATGTTGTTTTCTCAGTCCGATGCGTATGAATAAAAAGAGTACTCGTAGCAGCAGGAACTCGTGTCAGGCTAAATTTCTTTTGTGTCTTTCTCTCTCTCTAGGGCTATACCGGACGAATGGGACTGCGAAGTAACCGAATGGTCTCAGTGGACGGAGTACATCAGTAAATGTCGCCAGGGGGCTCAGACAAGGGATGTGCCAGTCAGACAGCAACAAAGTGAGGAGTGTAATGTACATAACGTCATGAATATTGAGCAAACCGAAGTCTGCTACGGTGTGCAAAGTAAAGACTGCAGTCAGTCCGCTGAAGAGGAACAAGAGTTTCGGAAAGTAAGAACACCAACAGCTCACATCTTATTGTGTTATTTTATTCTGTATCCGCTGTGAAAGATTTTTCCAATTTCGGTTTTTTTCCGAACATGTAACCTTTCTGTTCAGTTGGTTCCATATACGAGCAAAACATATTCCCAGTGACTGAGATGTTACGGCAAAGAGTAGTGTCCGCTCTTATAAAGTAAGAAATCAATTGATTCTCATATTGTTGTCAGGTAAATGGCAATTTCATACTGGGGTAATACGCTAATTATCTTTACCATAACTTCATATTCACTTCCATCTTATTTAATCGTGAGACATGTCAATTACTTATTGGCAACATGAAATTTTGTACCTTTTGTGGCCTGTGGTGCGATATCCTTGCGCTTCTGCTCGTAATAATGATTTTGGGTACTCCAAAAATTTCATTAGGAACTGTGTTAAATTATTTATAGGTTATACTCCACTAAAGTGTAAAAATACATCTCAAGGAATAAACTTTTTCCTACAGTAAATTTTATAATGAGTTCTAAATGATACGTACAACACGACAACAAGTATCGATATATATTTCACTAAACAAGTTTTCGGTTTTGTAAAATAAACTAAAGGCTTCACGTAAAAATTTCATAATTTACTAATGCAATATTAATTTGCAGCGTATTTTTATGAGCTGATTCAGTTGCTACTAGATGATAGAACAAGTTATTATGTTTGGGTAATTAAAGTAAATGCTGTGGCACGATATATCACGATCTAATGACAGATATACAGTGTGGTGACACACGTGCCGTTTTCTTTTATTTCTTCTGATTACCTTGGCAGATGAGGATTAATGAGCTACATATACGTCTAAGTATATTAAAACTAATTACTATTGGAGCATTAACAGTAAACGAATGTCTTACAGTACACATATGATACTCTGGCTACTGTTTATGTTGAGGATTGAGTGGCTCACTCTGCATGTTGTTCCAGCTAATCCCATAAAACCCAGACACCAAACTTGATTCCACCATCATAAGCACCTCTACTCACAGCTCTCCGTTATATCGCAAAAACTATCAAGAATTAGCACTACTCGTTCTCTACCACGTAAATCTGTCGTATTGTATTGCCTCCTCTTAAACTCATTTCACACAGCAAAGAAAGCTCTGTAAAGCAATAATGTGATGCTGCAGGACATATGATTTCGAAACTTTCACATTTCATCTCTTCACGATAATAGACGTTAAAAGAAAAAAAAATCTGTGGAGCTTTTATTTACAACAATAAATCATTCCGCCATATCTACACGTGCAGATATATAGATTATTCCTTGAAACGTTAAATTCTGTTCAGTCAGTGACACACACAACTCATTCTTGTGCTAGAAGCGAAATAAGGTGGTTACTGTCGTTGTTAGATAGTTTTATGTCCCTTGGCTCATTTGTACGACTACTCGCAATGATGCAGAATGTAGCATTTTATATTCATATTATTCTTCGATAAAAATATACCCGTCGTCTAGGGCCAGCGTCTTTGACTAGTAACAACTCCGTCCCGGGACTTGACACCGCCACTACTTAAATTTTCTATAAAAATCATTAGCAGTAGTAGCCGAAGACTTCCAATAGAAGAAGACATCCTCATTTTGCCAACGGCCTTGTCAAAGAAGGTGGAGGAGCAGACAGATATTCAGGGCACTTTCTTGTCCTTTGGATGGGAAACTGCGCCTCCAGGGAGAAAGAATCAGAAATGATCTATATCTACATGATTACTCTACAATTCACAGTTAAGTGCCTGGCAGAGGTCTCATCGAACCACCTTTAAGCTCGTTCTCTACCGTTGCCCTCTCGAACAGCGGGTGGAAAAAACGAACACTTAAATATTACCGTGCGAGCTCAGATTTCTCTAATTTTATTATGATCATCATTTCTCCCTATGTAGATGGGCGCCAACAAAGTACTTTCTTACTCTGAGAAGAAGGTTGCTGTTTGATATTTGATGAGAAGATCCTGAAGCAGCGAAAAACTCCTTTGTTTTAACGACTGCCACCTCAACTCGTGTATCATATCCGTGGCATTCTCGCCCCTATTTCGCGATAATAGGGAACGAACTGCCTTATTTGACCATTCTTAATGTCCTCCGTCAATGATATCTAATGCGCCAGACCACACAGCAATACGGATGCACAAGGCAGCAGAAACCACGTAATTTGTGTCTACAGGGCATGTGACCTGTAACTGAAAAAGTGCCATGATGATCTCTCCATTGGCAAAAGAGTCCGGATTAGTTCCCACTCAGATCTCCGGGAGAGGACTACCGAGGGGCAGGTGACCACGAGAAAAAGATTGAATAACCAACGAAAGGATAATGTTCTACGAGTCTGGCTGTGAAATGTCAGAAGTTTGAATGTGTTAGGCAAGATAGAAAATACGAAAAGGAAAATGCTAAAGCTCAATTTAGATATAGTGAGGATCAGTGATGTGAAATGGAAAGGACACAAGGATTTCTGCTCAGACGAATATAGGCTAATAATATCAGTAGCAACAGAAAATGGTATAACAGAAGTTGGATTCTTTATGAAAAGGAAGGTAAGGTAGAGAGTGAGTTATTGTGAACATTTCCGTGATACGGTTGTTCTCATCAGAATCAACAGCAAACCAACCACGACAACAATAGTTCAGGTACACATGCCAACATCCAAACCACAAAATAAAAAGATAGAGAATGTATATGAAGATATTTAACCGGTAAATCAGTACGTACAGCTAGACGAAAATTTTATAGCCATGGGGGTTGAAATGAGGGGCTAGGGGAAAAAGTAGAAGAAAGGGTTACAGGAGAATACGGGCTTGGTAGTACGAATGAGAGAAGAGAAAAACTTATTGAGTTCTGCGATAAATTTCATTAGTAATACTCAATAGTCTGTTCAAGATTCACAAGAGGAGGAGGTATACATGGAAAAGGCAGGGAGACGCGAGAAGATTCCAGTTAGATTACGTAATGGTCAGCCAGAGATTCCGATATCATATATTGGATTGTGAGGAGTACCCAGCAGCAGAAACAGACTCAGATCACGACTTATTAATAATGAAGAAAATGAAGAGTAAGCTGCAGTTTACGAGACTAGTCAGGACGAATCAATGCACAAAGAATTGGGATACGGAAATGCTAAGGAATGAAGAGATATGAGTGACGTTCTCTAAAGCTTTAGATACTGCGATAATGACTATCTCGGTAGGTAGTTCAGTTGAAGAGGAATAAACAACTGTAAAAAGAACAATCACAGAAGTTGGGAAGAAAAACATATATGCAAGGTAGGTAATCGGAACGAAACTATGGGCAACAGAAGAAATACCTCAGCTGATCGACGAAAGAAGGAAGTCCAAAAACGTTCAGAGAAATTCAGGAATACGAAATACAAGGCAATTAGGAATAAAATAAACAGGAAGTGCAGAGAGGCTAAGGCGAAATGGCTGCATTAAAAATATGAAGAAATCGAAAAATAAATGATTGTCAGAAGGACTGACTCAGCTTATACGTAATGTAGTGATTTTTTCGTGTGTATATTAGTTTGTATGGGTGTGTATACTTGTGCTGTTAATAACACATCGTAAGATTACACGAGGCTACATACAACATATTCACTACAGCTCCATTCCACGAGCAAGTATTTTTATTTTTGATATTGTTAAGACTTTCTATATTCAAGTGCCCGATAAATAAGTCACTTTGAAATGTCTGTGCAGACCTAAAATAAATTAGGATCAGCTCGTTGTGAAGCACCTTTATCTGTTGCATTTAGAGAATATTTCATGGTTGTAATGGAATGCCTTTTCAGATGAATAATAATTTATGCTTTGGTATGTTCTTTTGGAGAAACACATTTTGCGTGGTAAACTTATTATTAATTCAAAGCTGAGCACTTTCTTAACTATGAGAATCACTTCACTTAAACAAAAGATAGCCGTGAAGCGGCAACAACAAGGATCTATTTTGATATCGATAAGACTCTTTGCAAAATGACTTAAATTAACGTGACTTTAGTCTGTTTATTCAAGAAATTAATTGTAACCCATCTCCTTGTGGTTTTACGCTACGTAATATTGGAATAATTTAAAAAAGAAACTGCCATTTTCCAAATGGCGGCCAATAATACCAATTACCGCTCACGCTGTACTGCATGTTATCAATCATTAAATAAATGATCATTTAATTTTTCATACATGTAGGGATGCTAATGATACTAAAATACGTGCTTTAGTTATCAATAACAGCAGATATTTACCGGAAATACGATACAAAATACATACGTCTGCGTTCACGTCTTTCTAGCAGGAAGATTCGAACCAGAGTTAAAAGATTATCAAATTCTACTTATATTGTTTTCATTGTTCTGAGTATCTTTACTACTAAACATAGATTATCATGAAATATCCATCCTGCTTTCATATACGAATACATCAAAGTAATTAATATTTTTGCGTACTTTTTTGTACACAGAATAACAGTTCGTTTCATTGGGTAAACATTTCATGTCAACCATAAATAAATGTTCCTTGTTCCCAGCGGACCAGTACATTAAACAAACTTCGCTGAAATTAAAAGCAAGTATAAATTCTGAAGGTATCAGGGACCAAATACAGGGACCGAAAGGCTATATACAATTTGTAAAGATACCAGATGGCAGGTACAAGAGTCGAAGAGCATGAAAGGGAAGCAGTGGTTGGGAAGGGATTGGGACAGGTTTGTAGCCTATCCCCGACGTTATTGAATCTGTATATTGAGCAAGCAGTAAAGGAAGCAAAAGAAAAATGTGGAATAGGAATTAAAATCCATGGAGAAGAAATAAAAACTTTAAGGTTTGCTGATGACTCTGTAACTCTAGCAGACACACCAAAAGACCAGGAAGGGCAGTTGAACGGAGTGGACAGTGTCTTGAAAGCAGGATATAATATAACATCAACAAAAGCAAAACGAGGGTAATGGAATGTAGTTGAATTAAATCAGGTGATGCTGAGGGAATTAGATTAGGAAATGAGATACTTAAAGTAGTAAATGAGTTTTGCTGTTTCGGAAGCAAGATAGCTGATGATGGTCAAAGTAGAGAGGACATAAAATATAGACTGTCAATGGCAAGGAAAGCGTTTCTGAAGAAAATAAATTTGTTGACATCGAATATGATTTAAGTGGCAGACAGTGTTTTCTGAAAGCATATGTGTGGAGTATAGCCATGTATGGAAGTGAAACATGGACGATAAATAGTTTAGATAAGAAGAGAATAGAACCTTTCGAAATGTGGTGCTAGAGAAAAATGTTGGAGGTTAGATGGGTAGATCACGTAACTAACGAGGAGGTACTGAACAGAAATGGGGAGAAAAGGTATTTGTTGCACAACTTGACCACAAGAAGGGATCGTTCGGTAGGACATAAGTTGGTAGGACACGTTCTGAGGCATCAAGGGATCACCAGTTTAGTATTGGAGGGAAGCGTGGAGTAAAAATCGTAAGGGAGACCAAGGGATGGATACAATAAACAGATTCAGAAGGATGTAGGTTGCAGTAGTTACTCGGAGATGAAGAAGCTTGCACAGGGTAGAGTAGCATGGAGAGCTGCATCAAACCAGTCTCTGGACTGAAGACCACAGCAACATGGTAACACTGAGAGTACAATGGGAAATTCACTGTTAAATACAGGGGATAGACCGGACAGTTGGAAAATGTACATTGAAAGTCTCTATAAGGCGGAGGACTTTTCTGATGACGTCATAGAAGGAAACACAAGAGTCGATAGGGACGAGATTGGAAATCCAATATTAGAGTTCGAATTTAAAAGAGCTTTGGGAGATTTAAGATTAAATAAGAAGGGATACACAACATCGCATCGGAACTGCTAAAATCATTTGGGAAGTGGAAATGCAAAGACTATTCACGTTGATGTGTATAATGTTTGAGACTTGCATCATACCATCAGACTTTCAGGAAAATACCATCCACACAATTTTGAAGATAGCAAGAGCCGTCCATTGCGAGGATTATCGCAGAATTAGCTCAACAGTTCATGGATCCAACTAGTCGACAAGGCTAAAGAGTGGAAAAGAAAATTTAGGTTGTGTTAGACGATAATCAGTTTCTCTCTAGGAAAGGTAAAGACACCAGAAGGGCAGTTCTAATGTTGCGGTTGACAATGGAATGAAGAATGAAGAGAAATCAAGACTCGTTCACAGGATTTTTCGAGCTGTAAAAACCATCCGACATTGTAAAAAAAAGGGTGCAAGATGTTCGAAATTGAGATAAAAATAGGGATAAGCTATAGGGAAAGACAGGTAATATATAATAGGTGCAAGAACAAAGAGGGAACAACGGTAGAGGGAGACTAGCAAACATATGCTCGGATTAAAAAAATTGTAAGGCAGGGTTGTAATCTTCGTTCTCCAGTGTTCAATCTATACATCGAATAAGCAGTGTCTGTAATAAAAGAAAAATTAAAGAGTGAGAAAAATTCAAGGTGAACAGATATTAGTGGTAAGATTCGCTGATGACGTTTCTATCCTCAGAGAAAGTGAAGAAAAATTACAGGATCTGTTAATTGGAATTAATAGTCTCATGAGTACAGAATATGGACTGATAGTAAATAGAAGAATGACGAAAGCGACGAAAAGCAACAGAAATGAGAACAGAGAGAAACTTAACATTAGAGTTGGTGATCGCGAGGTAGACCAACTTAGAGGATTTTACTACCTAGGTAGCAAAGTAACCAATGACAGTCGAAACAAGGAGGACATCAAAAGCGGGTTAGCACATGCAAATAGGGGATTCCTGGCTAAGAGAAGTCTGCTAGTATCAAACATAGCTCTTAATTTTAGGAAGAAATTTCCGATAATTTACGTTTGGAGTACAGCGTTGTATGGTAGTGGAACATGGACTGAACTGAAGAATTTGAAATGCGGTACTAAAGAAGAACGTTGTAAATTCGGTTTACTGATTAGGTAATGAATGAGGAGTTTTTTCTCAGAATCGGCGAGGAACGGAATACATGGAAAACACTAACAAGATGAATCGACAGAATGATAGAACATCTGTTACGACATCAGGGAACGACTTCCCTTCTATCAGAGGGAGATAAAGGCTGTCAAACATTTTGTTACCAGGTAGGTGCTAAAATATTGTTATCAGCGTTGTGAACACTTTTTCGTCTTGAAGTCAACCTTGATACGGGCTAATGAATCTCATTTCATCTTCTGTTATTGTAATCATGTATGACAATGTCCCTTCAGAACTGAAGCGGGTTATTTGCAACAAAATTGTTGAGGGAATACATATACTGTAAGCAGGAGTCAGAAGGCCTACCTCCTTATTCACATGTCCACAAGACGATCGTTGGTCAGCACCGCATATTATTCTTACAGCATATTTTCAGCAATTAAAACATATTTAATATGAATTACATCAGAATATTGTCCCAAACGTCAGTATTGAATGAGAATTGGCAAAATCTGTTAACTTGTTGATTTATCTCTGCCAAATACTGGCAGTCTTTCGTAGCCAGAATGAATTTGTCTGATGATTTTATTTCCAGTCTATATTAATTTCTAAATGGACACCTAAACTTTTATTTCCTTACCATGTGTTAAATTTATCAATGATTTAGTACCTCTAGATATCCAGGAATAAATTATGTCTTTTTTAAGTTGAGAGTGATATTAAATGATTTCTCTCCAGTCACCAGAAACTCCTCTGCACACATTGCCTGAATTATGAAGTACAATCTTCTACATTTTTTTTTACCTGCAGTTCTATCTTTCGTTATTTTTCATAAAACCTCTGTTCCTTTGCGAGGATATTTTGCCTCATATAATCAAATGTCTTGGATAGGTCACAGAGGATGCAAACCGGTACTCTTATATAATGCTTGCAAATTTAGGCTAAAGTACTTGTAAATGGTATTCTCATTTGAGTAACTGAAATGCAAAAGATAATTGCTTAAATCTTAAGCAAGTGTTCATGTTTCTGGATACGTATGAGACATTATACATTCCACAAGGTAAATGCTGCGAGGTTAGGCAAGTGTTAACATTTTTGGATTTGTGTGTTCCTAACGTATATCTTACTGGAAAAGTGTCACATAAAGGTATTCTATAGAATGGCTAGGGACTATATTGAATGCCTCAATCTTCTTTGCGAGGTGTTTTATTTAATTCTGATTTAAATTTTTTCCTGGGAGATGTATAAAATACAAAGGTATTTTAAAAATTCGGAACATACACAGGCAAAGTATAAAATTAGAATGAAGTAACATGTAAAAATAAAAAATTTACATATTTAACGAAAGTTAAGTTAAGAAATGAAAGTATCATTATTGTGTGTGTACGAAAATTGGTTTATCCTGAAGTAGAGGATTTTTAACAGTTCTTAGCTTTTAGTAATATTTAATAAACTGAAAAACAGTTTTTAACAATTGCTAAAATGTATAATAAACAATAAATTCATATTAACTTTCAACTTTTATATGCTTCGTAGCTTCACTTCTTTTGCACCTTCTGAACTGAAAATAATTTTTCTTTCCATACATAAACACCTGAGGTTCTGATATCTGTTTTCTCACATGCACTTCACACATTCTTGTCCAGTCCCTGTATATTATTGAATTGCAGCTGACCTGAAAGATACTTATTTGTCCAACAGAACATCTTCGGACTTGCCTGCTTGAACTGTGACCTTGTGTATAACTGCTTTAGAATTCTATATTTCCAATTTATAGCCGCCATCCTTCGTCACACCAACCACGACAGCCAAAATATTGCGAGCATCCCAACAACCTATATCAATTTCAGCAACAGGAACTATAATTGTAAATCGTTTCTCAATGAACGAGAACATTTTGTTGTAGAGCACATTCATTTTATTCGCCTGAGACTCTACATTTTTCCTTCAATCTTGCCAATCAATAATGGCTTTCTTGTTACTCATGCAAATTGGGCATGTGATACTCATACCAAATCCCCCCCCCCTTTCCACAACTGTGCTGAATTCTCACAGACGACATGAATTTAGCGTTCACAGCGAGGATACTGGTGTGTTCCAATTGTAGGTTCTGAAATGAAGCAGCAGATGATCTCTTGTATTTCAGATGCTTGAGTTGATGTCGAAGTTACAGGTCTAATGAACTCGGGCTGAGCTTGTGCTGAATTTTCACAGATATCTCAACATTTGCTGGTTTTCCTGATGAATGAACAATCTCTTCAAATTCTTCTGCTCTTGCTGCACCATTTCAAACTTCTTGTGGCGGAGGTGGTGTGTTGAGCCCAACCTTTATTCTGGAGCCAAACAGAGATTCATATGGAGATCTCTTAATACCGAAATGCAACAATGGTGTTTCTGGATCTTGTAACTGTAACAATATTTAAAGTATAAACGTAACCCAAATTCTTTTACATGCTTAGGCAAAATATTAAATTATATTTACTTCATACTCCATCACATTCTATATAATGCCTAGACATTCCATAACATGCCAGACTTCGCTGGTTGCTGGTACCATATACACTCGCTAATTGAGAATCTGATAATTCTTTTCATTGCTTGATAAACATTTTGATATCTTTCTTCAATTCTCAGGATTTCTGTCTGCTTCCAAGAAGTTCAGGTCACTGTCGCGGGGCTTTCTACCATTGGTTTTTTGATGAAACAGAGTGTAAGGAGTTCAGGTATGGTGGCTGCGGCGGAAATCAGAACAACTTTCCAACAAGGGAAGAATGCGAAGAAAAATGTATGAACAGAACAAGTAAGTCCTAGAAACAAGAAACCATTTTATGTGGACCCATACATAAATCTCACTGATTATCATTAACAAGTCGTGCTTGTTCCTCCAAACTATTGACGCCGCAGTAAAGCTGGTCGCCTCACGAGTACAGTACACAGGTTCCAAGATTCTGCTAGCCGGCGTACACTGCGATAGTAAGGAAGCTGGAGGAAATGGAATTTATGCATCGACAATTCATGCCAGTATCATAGTGAATTCATACAGGGCTATGCCTGTACTTACACTGTGCTATACTTTATACTGTATTTTCGATACGCCCATGAATGTACCGATAAACAACTGTTCATTTCATCACGGTTCCTCAGTATATCTCGATTATATCCATGCAGTATTAATCACTATACTTATTATTATTATTATTATTATTATTATTATTATTATTATTTCTTTCCTTTCTAAGACGTTATGTCTGGTTAAAAATGAAAAGTGACACGGACCTTGATCAAGCGTGACTTCCTTTTAACTGTATGGTATATGTTACATTGCATTTAGGAACTTTCAGGTAATTGAACATATATGAATAATTACAGATTTCTGTAGTTGTATATATACGTTTGGATGTAGCTGTATTGCGTTGATGTACTGGTGGATATTGTGTGGTTTGACTCCTGTAGTTGATAATATAATTGGTATAATGTCAACTTTATCCTGATGCCACATGTCCTTCACTTCCTCAGCCAATTGGATGTATTTTTCAATTTTTTCTCCTGTTTTCTTCTGTATATTTGTTGTATTGGGTATGGATATTTCGATTAGTTGTGTTAATTTCTTCTTTTTATTGGTGAGTATGACGTCAGGTTTGTTATGTGGTGTTGTTTTATCTGTTATAATGGTTCTGTTCCAGTATAATTTGTATTCATCATTCTCCAGTACATTTTGTGGTGCATACTTCTACGTGGGAACGTGTTGTTTTATTAGTTTATGTTGTATGGCAAGTTGTTGATGTATTATTTTTGCTACATTGTCATGTATCCTGGTGTATTCTGTATTTGCTAGTATTGTACATCCGCTTGTGATGTGATCTACTGTTTCTATTTGTTGTTTCCAAGTCTGCATTTATCTGTTGTGGTATTGGGATCTTTAATAATATGCTTGCTGTAATATCTGGTGTTTATTGTTTGATCCTGTATTGCAATCATGAATCCTTCCATCTCACTGTATATATTGCCTTTTCTTAGCCATGTGTTGGATGCATGTTGATTGATGTGTGCCTGTGTTAGATGATACGGGTGCTTGCCATGTAGTGTTTTCTTTTTCCAATTTACTTTCTTTGTATCTGTTGATGTTATGTGCTCTAAAGGGTTGTAGAAGTGGTTATGAAATTTCAATGGTGTAGCCGATGCATTTATATGAATGGTTGCTTCATGTATTTTACTAGTTTCTGCTCGTTCTATAAAGAATTCTCTTAAATTGTCTACCTGTCCATAATGTAGGTTTTTTATGTCCATAAATCCCCTTCCTCCTTCCTTTCTGCTTAATGTGGATCTTTCTGTTGCTAAATGTATGTGATGTATTCTATATTTGTGGCATTGTGATTGTGTAAGTGTATTGAGTGCTTCTGGTTCTGTGTTACTCCATTTCACTACTCCAAATGAATAGGTCAATATTGCTATAGCATAAGTATTTACAACGTTTGTCTCGTTTCTTGCTGTCAATTCTGTTTTCAGTATTTTTGTTAGTATTTGCCTATATTTTTCTTTTAGTTCTTCTTTAATATTTGTATTATCTATTCCAATTTTTTCCCTGTATCCTACATATTTATAGGCATCTGTTTTTTCCATCACTTCTATGCAGTCGCTGTGGTTATCCAATAAGTACTCTTCTTGTTTAGTGTGTTTTCCCTTGACTATGCTATTTTTCTTACATTTGTCTGTTCTGAAAGCCATATTTATATCATTGCTGAATACTTCTGTTATCTTTAGTAATTGGTTGAGTTGTTGATTTGTTGCTGCCAGTAGTTTTAGATCATTGATGTACAGCAAATGTGTGATTTTGTGTTGGTATGTTCCAGTAATATTATATCCATAATTTGTATTATTTAGCATGTTGGATAGTGGGTTCAGAGCAAGGCAGAACCAGAAAGTGCTTAATCAGTCTTCTTGGTATA
Source organism: Schistocerca piceifrons (assembly GCF_021461385.2). Classification (NCBI taxonomy): domain Eukaryota; kingdom Metazoa; phylum Arthropoda; class Insecta; order Orthoptera; family Acrididae; genus Schistocerca; species Schistocerca piceifrons. Next base: position 619,956,847 of record NC_060140.1, read on the forward strand.
TTCCACGCTTAATCTGTATTGGCTGTGATGTGATATTATTTGAATTTGTTTGGATATTAAGTGTGGCTTTCCAATTTTTCAATACTATGTTTAGGAACTGTATCAGTTTAGGATCTACTTTGTATATTTCCAATATCTGTAGTAACCATGAGTGGGGTACACTGTCAAAAGCTTTTTGGTAATCAATGTATGCATAGTTTAGTGACCTTTGTTTAGTTTTAGCTTGATATGTCACCTCTGCATCTATTATCAGTTGCTCTTTACATCCTCATGCTCCTTTGCAGCAGCCTTTTTGATCTTCATTTATAATTTTGTTCTGTGTTGTGTGTGTCATTAATTTCTGTGTAATGACTGAAGTTAATATTATGTATATTGTTGGTAGGCATGTTATGGGGCGATATTTTGCTGGGTTTGCTGTGTCTGCTTGATCTTGAGGTTTCAGATAAGTTATTCCTTGTGTAAGTGATCAGGGATTGTGTATGGGTCTGCAATGTAACTGTTAAATAATTTAGTTAGATGTGAATGTGTTGAGGTGAACTTCTTTAGCCAGAAATTTGCTATTTTATCTTTTCCAGGGGCTTTCCAATTGTGCGTAGAATTAATTGCTCGAAATTTTGAGGTGCAAAGCCGTTCTGGGTACCTTACCAGATTGCATGTATTAGGGATATCACGAATCACGACAGGCAAACATTTTCAGATAGCCTCTTTGTGTTTCTTCATTCAGTTGTTGATAACTATAAAACAATAAATTTTTCCCGAAGGCATGTAGCTTTACTGTATGGTTAAATGATGATGGCGTCCTCTTGGGTAAAATATTTCGGAGGTAAAATAGTCCCCCATTCGGATCTCCAGGCGGGGACTAATCGAGAGGACGTCATTATCAGGAGAAATATTACTGGCGTTCTACGGATTGGAGCGTGGAATGTCAGATCCCTTAATCGGGCAGGTAGGTTGGAAAATTTAAAAAGGGAAATGGATAGCTTAAAGTTAGATATAGTGGGAATTAGTGAAGTTCGCTGGCAGGATGAACAAGACTTTTAGTCAGGGGAATACAGGGTTACAAATACAAAATCAAATAGGGGTAATCCAGGAGTAGGTTTAATAATGAATAAAACAATAAGAGTGCAGGTAAGCTACTTCAAACAGCATAGTGAACGCATTATTGTGGCCAAGATAGACACGAAGCCCACATCCACTACAGTAGTACAAGTTTATATGCCAACTAGCTCTGCAGATGACGAAGAAATTGATGAAATGTATGATGATATAAAAGAAATTATTCAGATAGTGAAGGGAGACGGAAATTTCATAGTCATGGGTGACTGGAATTCCAGAGTAGGAAAAGGGAGAGAAGGAAACGTAGTAGGTGAATATGGGTTGGGGGTAAGAAGTCGTCTGGTAGAATTTCGCACAGAGCATAACTTAATCATAGATAACACTTGGTTCAAGAATCATGAAAGATGTTTGTATACATGGAAGAAGTCTGGAGATACTAGAAGGTATAAGATAGATTATATAATGGTAAGAAAGAGATTTAGGAACCAGGTTTTAAATTGTATGACATTTCCGGGGGCCGATGTGGACTTCGACAACAATCATGAACTGTAGATTAACACTGAAGAAACCGCAAATAAGTGGGAATTTAAGGAGATGGGACCTGGATAAACTGACTAAACCAGTGGTTGTACAGAGTTTCAGGAAGAGCATAAGAGAACAATTGACAGGAATGGGGGAAAGAAATACAGTTGAAGAAGAATGGGTAGCTTTGAGAGATGAATTAGTGAAGGCACCAGAGGATCAAGAAGGCAAAAAGACGAGGGCTAGTAGAGATCCTTGGGTAACAGAAGAAAAATTGAATTTAATTGATGAAACGAGAAAATATAAAAATGCATTAAATGAAGCAGGCAAAAAGGAATTCAAACGTCTCAAAAATGAGATCGACAGGAAGTGCACAACTGCTAAGCAGGGATGGCTAGAGGACAAATGTAAGGATGTAGAGGGTTATCTCACTAGGGGTAAGATAGATACTGCCTACAGGAAAATTAAAGAGACCTTTGGAGAAAAGAGAACCACTTGTATGAATATCAAGAGCTCAGATGGAAGCCCAGTTCTTAGCAGAGAAGGGAAAACAGAAAGGTGGAAGGTGTATATGGAGGGTCTATACAAGGGTAACGTCCTTGAGGACAATATTATGGAAATAGAAGAGGATGTAGATGAAGATGAAATGGGAGATATGATACTGCGTGAAGAGTTTGACAGAGCACTGAAAGACCTAAATCGAAACAAGGCCCCGGGAGTAGACAAAATTCCATTAGAACTACTGACAGCCTTGGGAGAGACAGTCCTGACAAAACCCTACCATCTGGTGAGCAAGATGTATGAGACAGGCGAAATACCCACAGACTTCAAGAAGAATATAATAATTCCAATCCCAAAGAATGCAGGTGCTGACAGATGTGAAAATTACCGAACAATTAGTTTAATAAGTCACGGATGCAAAATACTAACGCGAATTCTTTACAGACGGATGGAAAAACTGGTAGACGCCGACCTCGGGGAAGATCAGTTTGGATTCCGTAGAAATACTGGAACGCGTGAGGCAATACTGACCCTACGATTTATCTCAGAAGAAAGGTTAAGGAAAGGCAAACCTACGTTTCTAGCATTTGTAGACTTCGAGAAAGCTTTTGACAATGTTGACTGGAATACTCTCTTTCAAATTCTGAAGGTTGCAGGGGTAAAATACAGGGAGCGAAAGGCTATTTACAATTTGTACAGAAACCAGATGGCAGTTATAGGAGTCAAGGGACATGAAAGGGAAGCAGTGGTTGGGAAGGGAGTGAGACAGAGTTGTAGTCTCTCCCCATGTTATTCAATCTATATATTGAACAAGCAGTAAAGGAAACTAAAGAAATATTCGGAGTAGGTATTAAAATCCATGCAGAAGAAATAAAAACTTTGAGATCGTAATTCTGTCAGAGACTGCAAAGGACTTGGAAGAGCAGTTGAATGGAAAGGACAGTACCTTGAAAGGAGGATATAAAATGAACATCAACAAAAGCAAAACGAGGATAATGGAATGCAGTCGAATTAAGTCAGGTGATACTGAGGGAATTTGATGAGGAAATGAGACACTTAAAGTAGTAAAGGAGTTCTGCTATTTGGGGAGCAAAATAACTGATGATGGCCGAAGTAGAGAGGATATGAAATGTAGATTGGCAATGACAAGGAAAGCGTTTCTGAAGAAGAGATATTTGTTAACATCGAGTATAGATTTAAGTGTCAGGATGTCGTTTCTGAAAGTATTTGTATGGAGTGTAGCCATGTATGGAAGTGAAACGTGGACGATAAATAGGTTGGACAAGAAGAGAATAGAAGCTTTCGAAATGTGGTGCTACAGAAGAATGCTGAAGATTAGATAGGTAGATCACATAACTAATGAAGAGGTATTGAATAGAATTGGGGAGAAGAGGAGTTTGTGACACAACTTCACTAGAAGAAGGGATCGGTTGGTAGGACATGTTCTGAGGCTTCAAGGGATCACCAATTTAGTATTGGAGGGCAGTGTGGAAGGTAAAAATCGTAGAGGGAGACCAAGAAATGAGTACACTAAACAGATTCAGAATCATGTAGGTTGCAATAGATACTGGGAGATGAAGAAACTTGCACAGGATAGAGTAGCATGGAGAACTGCATCAAACCAGTCTCATGACTGAAGACCACAACAACAACTATAAAAATGTTTGTTGTAGTAATTAAATTTAATTAAAAGTAGTAAGCAGTCAAATAACATGAAATTCAGTAACAGGTCATGGAAATTCAGGTATTTATTAATTATGTTATCTGTCAAATGTCATATAAATTAAATACAGGGTGGCGCACGAAATGTGTTACCATTTTGTTTTTTAATATAAACTTTATTGTCAATACAATCTGAAAGGAACATATACTACAATGAAGAACCGTCCTTGGAGATATGTTCTAACTCAGCACATGCTCAATATGTCCACCATTTCGTTTCCTAACTTCCTTCAAACGAACACTAAAGTGAGTGCTTGTCCTACTGCACATGTCTTCCGCAATTTCACTGCAAGCTTGAAGAATGTCTTCTGAGCTCCATTAAATCACGTGGACGTTTCGGGAAAATTTTTTCCTTTAGGTACCCTCAAAGAAAAAAGTCACATGGATTGAGGTCTGGACTATTGGGGGGCCAATTTTGTCCGTCATGAAAGCGACCTGGAAACCTGAGTGAGATGATCCGCGTGTCGAAATGCTCGTGTAAAAATTCCAACACAGTGTTTGCAGTATGTGGCCTTGCTCCATCTTGCATGAACCACTGCCTGTTGAAGAGCAAGGCAGTAGCAGAAAGCTGTGGAATGAAGCTATTCTGAAGCATCCTCAAATAACGCTCGCTATTCACAGTTTCTTCAAAGAAAAAGGGTCCAATAAGTCTGTGACTGGAAATTGCTGCCAACGCTGTAATCCTCGGAGCATAATGTTGTCGTTCATGAAGCACTTGTGGGTATTCAGCGGCCCAAAACCGTACATTTTGTTTGTTAACCACGCCGTCTAAATGAAAATGCGCCTCGTCTGAAAACCAAACGTTGTTGAGAGTTGCTTCCCTATCCTCCGCCCACTGAGCAAACAGTAGTCTCTGCTGCTTGTGTTCTTCAGTGAGCTTCTGTGCACAGGTCATCATGTATGGCTACATATGGAGGTCACTTTTAAGAACGCGTTGAACGGAACACCTGGTTATTCCCAGTTGCGCTGCTGCCTTTCTACACGATTTCCCGGGACTTCTCTGTACAGCAACTCGTACCGCTTCAATATTCTCCAGCGAACAAACAGGCTTAGGCTGAGGTCTCTTCGCTTCCAATACTGTTCCTTCCTGTACAAATTTATCGTACAAACTGTGGATGGTCTTCTTGCAAGTGACCCATCGTGTGTTAAACTGTTGTCAAAAACGCCTCTGAGTCAAAATGCTTTTCGTTTCAAGAAAAAGTAACACAATTGCCGATCGTTGCTGTGTCGTCAGTCTTCCATTGTCAGCCATTGCTGCTTACTAATCTCCTAGCGGCAGTATCGTGAATTACACGTCATTTCGTAACTCATTTGTTTTTCCAAGCTCTGCTGGTACTGCTGTAGAGATCCCAGCGGGATGCCTTCTTTTTTTTTTTTTTCTGGGCGGTCGTCACGTGATATCCGTTCAAGTTGATTGTTGATTCCTTTAGTCAGTTTTTCTATTACAAAAGGTAAATACCTTTGCACCCGAAGATACTGAGCTGAGCTACAGTGCCAGCTACCCAGTTGATCACCATAAACTCTAACGCCGGGTACCTACACACATGTACCTCAGTTACATAATAAACGAGTAAAACTTCTCTTGAGATTTTCTCGGAATCGCCAGGGTAGTTCATCTTACTACTTGCGCAGTATGTTGTTTTAATGGCCTTCTAGAGGTGTACAAATTTTGAAGTAAATCTGGAGTCCCAACGTCGTGGCCTCACCTTGTCAAGCTTGCGAAGCGCATCGAACTATAGCGCCATTTATTGTATCTAAGTATGTACTACAGTCATGAAAAAGACAAGTAAATTAAGTGACCCATTCGATGTATGATTTGTGTGACCAGTCCTATGGTGGAGTCACGTCGAGAGCGACCTATTCTGCAGCGGCATTAAGCAGGGTGCAGCTAAATATAGTCACGTGGTGGCTATTTTTGACTGCTGCTCCGCCATCGAAGTGAGTGACGTGATTACAAACACCGGAGAGAAATACCGACATGAGCGGCTGAAAGATAAAATCGTCCTGTTACGTTCGCCTTGAAGGACAGAATGGTTACAGTTATTACATGAGCCATTTACACCCTTCCGAGATTTGTTAAGAAAAAGGGTTTCCAAATCAGAGGAATTACATTCCTGGTAAAGAGGCTATTCCACATACGTTCAGCTGATTACATACAGGCAAAGTAATAACACAAAAAACAGATAAAGGTAGCTTACGGCTGCCGGCCGCGGTGGCCGTGCGGTTCTGGCGCTGCAGTCCGGAACCGCGGGACTGCTACGGTCGCAGGTTCGAATCCTGCCTCGGGCATGGATGTGTGTGATGTCCTTAGGTTAGTTAGGTTTAAGTAGTTCTAAGTTCTAGGGGACTTAGGACCTAAGATGTTGAGTCCCATAGTGCTCAGAGCCATTTGAACCATATTTTTAGCTTACGGCTACATAGTTCAGGATGGCGGACTCTGTAGATACGAGTAAAGTCACGTCTCCAGGCTAACTACCGAGCGGAAGTCATTATGGCCGTTAGAAATTGGTTTGCTAGGCCTACTTACTCACCAAATCTGAACATTTAATGCCACTAATGTCTTCGTAGCAGCTAGTGAAGGTCAGAAACCATGAGGACCACCATGAAAGACGAGTGATCATAGGGCAGTTAACCGTTTTGGAAATATTTTTAAATACACGAAGAAGAGAAATAACGAAAAACCATTGAAGGAAACACACATTAATTTCCACATGAGAGGGTAACATTTGTCTATTGTGTCCCATGATTACGTTCCAAGTCACAAACGCCTGCGTCACGTGGCCAGAAATGGTGAGTAATGTGAAGTTTGTACCGATACCATTCCACAACTGTTCGCACCACTTTCCGAACGATAGACTATAGAATGTTCAACTGTCGTGACACGGCTCGTGCACTGGTTGAAGATCGCACACTGCGTCCAGAGCTCTTAGCCGTGGCAACAGTAGCTTCTATAACAATTTGTGGCGGAACTGGCTGTCAGCCTCTTCCAGAAGCAATTCCCACAGTTGCCACTTAATTCGAAGTTCCGAATCATGTTCTTCATCCACAGAGCAGAGAAAAGATCCCTCCGTATTCCTTTAATGCATCGATACTTGCAAAGAGAATCAGCACTATTGTTGTTGCTTTGATAAAAAAGATTTACGAATAAGGCCCTGCTCACCTCGTCCAGACCCATGTTGGCTACCTGCAATCGTAATGCTCACTGATGCTTACCTTTCAACCACACAGTCGCCGTACCAGTACCGGCGCCTAACGGCAAGTCATAACACTAGCACTGCTAAGAACGAAAATCTTGGAGCGAAGTTTGAACATGATTCCTAAGAAAGTGAATATAGTAAATAGTTTCCCGTCTGCTCTGGCTCAAGTAGCAAAAGTATAATTATAACCATCCTGTGTACGAGGGGAGCAGAGACGAACGAGGAATCGTTATAGCGACGATACGTGCCAGAAATGGAGCAGTTCTGTCTCATAAGAGACTTGACAAAGGGCAGGTTGATACACTCCGGTGCCACGGAACAGATATCTCGGAGATGACGAAGCTGGTCTCTTGCTCGCATGAGTCTGTCGTGAGCATACGTGGAAAGTATTTGAAGGAAGGTGAAACACGAGTAGGCGAGGTGTTGGATGAGCATGCCTCACTACAGAACGTGGAGGTCAGAGACTTGCTAATTCAGTGAAGCAGAATACGTGGCGATGTGTGGCAGATCTGACGGCAGAGGACAATGCTGGTGCAGGCATAAGTGTTCTGTCAATTACGATTGAAGTAGGCATGGCATCGTTGAGATTGCACCATAAAAAAGTGAAACCTGTATCCTGGGAGGCTGTACCACAGTTCGTGTTACAACATGTGATGGTCCTATCGAGATAAGCCGTCGTCCAAGCAAATCCCGTCACCTGGGCGAACAACTACTCCAGTCATGCACCGCATCCTGGACACAGTGTGATGCTAAGACGGACATTCGCTTTGGCTCCCACGGGACGTATGGCAATATTCGGAGGCACCATGACAGCTGTAGACTACGTGAACATTGGAAAATGTAAACTTTCACGGCCGGAAATGCCATAATTAATAAAATGTTATACCGTGGTTGAATGGATTTCACCTTAAAACCCAATGTTTCGTCCCCTATCTGCGGAGGACATTTTCAAGAGAAATCGTAGCTTCTTTGAATGTCCGATTCATACACCCTGGTTCGCTACTGACTACCGAAAAATTCCGGTTCCGCTTGCTTCCGTGCAGCGGCGTGACGTCATATGTTTCGAATTCGCCAGCGCAATTGGCCGTTGTCGACTGCCGTCGTCCGCTGTTGCTATCACCCTATGGTGGACGACTGTTACACATCTTTTTCAGCACCGGAATCCAGGTGAAATTCAATTTCACACCCTCCTCCTTCCTGCTAAAATTACTGCGGTGTTTTACAGTCTATATGGCCTCTCGGTATAACCTTTCATCGCATCCACTTGATCTGTCAATCTTCCCTCTTCTGCAGTTGTCCTAGTGCTCTTTTAGTCGTTTTTTTTTCTTTTAGTACTGATGCATACATCCCCACAATTACACGGAATCCTACAAATTCTTGCTTTTTCCAGCGGTTGGCGAGCAGCCTTGGCTGATTTTACGTGCTCTTGTATCTTCCTGGCGGGTTTGTAGAGTACCAAGATGTTTCGCTTTTCAAGATTTTTCCTATGAGGTCAGTTACGTCTTCAATGAAAGGCAGGGAAACGTTCGATTTCACCGGCGCTTGGGCATCGCTATGATTTCTGCGCGGTAGTCTTAGCGCTCCTTTCATCTCAGCCAACGAATAACCATCCTCGAGAAGTGCGTTGGTAACATGTTTTAATTCTGCGTCACGCAGCTCTTGTTCGCAGATTTTTCTTGCTCTCTCTGCAAACGTTTTTATGATGCCTCGCTTTTGTTGTGGGTGGTGGCTCGAATTCCGGTGTAGGTAACGGTCTCTGTGCGCGGGGTTTCTGCAAATCGTGTGGCCCAAGCTATTATTTTCTTTCTTGAAAAATAGCTCATTAAGAAAATTCAGTCTTCCGCCTGTCTCCACCTCAATGGTAAACTGAATCTTTGTGTCGATCACGTTGAGATGTTTCTGAAAAGGCGCAGTTCCTTCATTTCATGCCGCCACAAAACAAACGTATCATCCACCAAATATTCGGTTTCTCAATTAGCAATCTCCAATGCCTACTTCTCGAATTCGAATAATGTGGCAATATAAGAAATGGAAAGTAAAATTAAGAGTCTCCGAAAAACTGTACCGATTATGCTGAACTTATGAGTAGTATGCATATGCCTTTCTTTAACGTAATAGATTCCACTCCAAACAGTTTCTGAAGAAGCCTACAATTCTTTCATAGAATTCAATCAGCAATGCCGCTTAACACTTTCTACTTATCAGCGCTGTATCACAAGTGGAAGTCACGAGTTGTAGCAAAGTTATTAAATTTTTTTAACGCTTCCTCATAACAATAAGTAATTCATTACTTAAAGCAATAGTTATTATCGCTACCGCCATAATATATTCCATTTTCACATAGTACATAGTGCTGTTGTGTAAACCAAATTAGTATTTTAACAAAAAAGCTCATGTGACATACGTACCGCATTTATTTAGTGTAAACTTATATGCTACGTGAAGTACAACATCTTTCGAACACATTACACCGTACGAACTTCCAGCATGCTAGAACGTCTGTGGATCAGCAACTTCTATTAATCAGTTCACCGAAGAAACCAACCCAAAGCTGCAAATTTTACTTTTTTTATTCACTCAATGGCTGGTTTCGGGCCGGGACCCATTTTCAAATCGTCGCAACAGAGTCAAATATTGTATTCCCGAAAATGCGAAAATCATGTCAAAAATGTGCAAACGAGCAGTTATCTGTATGCTCTGTAACCGTTTGCATATTTTTGACATGGTTTTCGCATTTTGGAAGTATCGTTTTTGCCTACGTCACGATGATTTGAAAATTGGTCCCGCTCCTAAACTAGTCATCGAGTGAATTAAAAAAAAGTTAAATTTGCGCCCTTGTACTGTTTTTTTTTTCGTTGTACTGACATTATTCCCTGTTCCAGAATACTGTAACTAATTTATACACATTACCTTGGCGATAATCCTAGTAGTTATCCAATAAGGTATATTTTATTAAAATGCCTCTACTTCCTCCATTACAATATTTCAGTCATCATGTTCACTCACACATAGAAAATCTAAGACACATTAAATTTCACTTCACTTACCTTATAGAAATTTAGTCTCTTTGTCTTGTTAAGTAATGGTAATTTCTCAGCACATAATTCATCTGGTACAACCAATGTATATTTCAGGTCAACACAACGGTGATGATATGGAGGAATCACTTCAAGGTACTGATGACGAAAACAGTGTAAACGATCTGGCAACGCCATTTCCAAGTGACGCTGATAACAATGACAATATGTCAGCAGAGAGAGAATCACGTGAGCGTGTAAACTGTTTAAGCAGCGAGTGGACAGAATGGACGCCCTGCAGTGTAACATGTGGCAGAGGAGTTAGAGTGAGAGAGAGATATGTGTCGGTAAGAAATGTTTTCTTAGGAAATCCTGAAACAAAACATTATAGTTGCAGTTGTCACATCACGTTGATTTAGTAAATGTAGCTTATAACTCTACAATGCTTCTTTTGAAAACTAACTTATGCATAACGTCGTCATAACCTACAGATTTCGCCATATTGTTTTCTTATTCATACGTCAGTCCCATTTGCTGTGTAATAAGATATATTCCAAATGTTTAAGATATCATCTTGTATTTTTCAATAACAAAGAGCGTTTATATGTTTGTCTTACAGAGTTGTCATACAACAGAAATTCTTCACCATTTGGTTCATAGTATTAACGTTTTAAGGATTAGAAGAAATGTTAACTATAAACTATTACATTTGCTTTAGAAATTACATTTACTAATAAAACTATTCGATTTAGTAACTAGATGACCAACAATCTTTGTAGACTTTAATTCAGTCTTGTCTACAACAGTGTGATGTTAAATAATAATTCATCCATGAGTAGTTTTCTTGTTTTAATCTCCAGTTAGTTGTTAGTGACAAATTTAATACTGAATATATTAACAGTTGCATCAAAAGTCAGCAATTATTCGAGTACATACACTCCAAGGCAAAAAACCTACGCACCACGAAATAATTATCCGAACAGGACGGAAATAGGTAGATGTGATGTATACATACAGACAAACAGATGATTACGATTTAAGAAAAAATGGATGATTTATTGAAAAGAGAGGCTTTCACTAACTGAGCAAGTCAATAACGTGTTAGTATACATCTGGCCCTGTTGGAAGCAGTTATTCGGCTTGGCATTGATTGACAGTGTTTTTGGATCCCTCCTGGGGGATACCACACGAAACTGTGTCCAGCTGGCGCGTCAGGTCGCCAAAATTCCGAGCTGGTTGGATGGCCCTGCCCGTAATGCTCCGCACTTTCTCAATTAGTCATCGGGCTCACTTCGATGTGGGATTCATCACTGAACAAAGTTCTACTCAATGAGATTACAGGCCGAAGATGCGTCTGGAGACACCCTGGACAGCGGTAGAAAATCAACCTCACTGTCACACGCCGTATGGGCTGACAACCAGGACGTCTGGGGTGCGAATCCTTTTCTTAGCAGGACCTTTGGTTGTTATCCGCGGCACCCTTACAGCACAGAGATAAGTTGATGACACTCTACGACCCGTTTTGTTACCCGTCATGGCAAGCCATCCTGGTCCTATATGTGAGCAAGATAACGGCCGCCCACACGAGGCACCAATTTCTGCGACTTACCTTCGTGCTTGCCAAACTGTGCGTTAGCCAGAAATGTCACCGGATCTCTCCTCAGTTGAGAATGTTTGGAGTTTTAAGGGCAGGGCCTTCCATCCATCTCAGGATTTTGGCAATCTAACATCTACATATATACTGCGCTAGCCATCAAGCGGTGTGTGGCGGAGGGCACAATTCGCGCCAAAGTCATATTTCCCCCCCCCCCCCCCCCCGTCTGTTCCACTCGCGGATCGCGCGAGGGAAAAACGACTGTCTGAACGCTTCAGTACGAACTCTAATTTCCCTTATCTTTGAATGGTGATCATTGTGTGATTTGAAAGTTGGTGGTAATACTATATGCTCTACATCCTCGACGAAGATCGGATTACGGAATTTAGTGAGCAGCCCCTTCCGCTTAGCACGCCGCCTTTCTGAAAGTGTGTCCCACTTCAAACTTTCTGTGAGGTTTGTAAGGCTCTCGCGATGACTAAATGTACCAGTCACGAATCTTGCCTCTCTTCTTTGGACCTTCTCAATCTCTTGAATCAGACCCAACTGGTAAGGGTCCCATACAGACGAACAATACTCTAAGACTGGACGAACTAACGTAATGTACGCTACTTCATTTCTTGAAGGACTGCATCGCTTCAGGATTCTACCAATAAATCGAAATCTACAGTTCGCCTTGCCCGTTACTTCTGTAATCTGATCATTCCATTTGAGATCATTTCGAATAGTCACACCCAGATACTTGACGGATGTTACCGCTTCCAAAGACTGGGCGTTTATTTTGTACACGTACATTAATGGGGATTTTCGCCTTGTTGTACGCAGTAGGTTGCACTTAATAATATTGGGAGATAACTGCCAGTCATTACACCACGCATTTATTTTCTGCAAATCATCATTGATTTATTCAAAATTTTCGTGTGCTACTACTTTCCTGTAGACTACAGCATCATCGGCAAACATTCTACTGCCGCTGTCAATACTATCAACCAGATCGTTTATGTAAATCGTAAAAAGCATCGGACCTGTTACACTGCCCTGGGGCACACCTGAAGTTACGTTTGTTTCTGTTGAAGTCACCCCGTTCAGGACAACATACTGCTCCCTGCCTGTTACAAAACTGTCTATCGAACCGCATATGTCATCGGATAGGCTGTAAGCGCGCACTTTTTGGAGCAAGCGACAGTGCGGAACTGAGTCGAACGCCTTTCGAAAGTCGAGAAATATGGCATTAATCTGGAAGCCGTTATCTAGAGCCTGTTGTATATCATGCACAAAGAGGGCCAGCTGTGTCTCGCATGACCGCTGTTTCCTAAAACCGTGCTTGTTTCTGCAGATGAGCTTCTCAGAGTCTAGAAAGGTTATCATGTCTGAACACAAAGTCAGTGAAATTGGCCGGTAATTATGTGCATCCGATTTTCTACCCTTTTTATAGATTGCCATGACCTGGCCCTTCTTCCAGTCCCATGGAACTTTCCGCTGTTCCAATGTTCTTGGTAGATGATAGATAAGAATGGTGCTATATTTGTAGCATATTCAACATATAATCTTACGGGGATACTGTCTGGGCCAGATGCATTCCTGGCATCTAAGGATCTTAGTAGAATTTCAAATTCAAATGGCTCCGAGCACTATGGGACTTAACTTCTGAGGTCATCAGTCCTCTAGAACTTAGAACTACTTAAACCTAACTAACCTAAGGACATCACACACATCCATGCCCGAGGCAGGATTCGAACCTGCGACCGTAGCGGTCGCGCGGTTCCAGACTGAAGTGCCTAGAACCGCTCAACCACTCTGGCCGGCAGTACAATTTCGGCCTTCTGTTTAGCATTATCAGTTATATTACACATACTGCTAGCAAGAGAATGTATTGAATTATTTATAGCGTTCATAGACTTTATGTATGACCAAATTTTTTGGCGGTTATTTTTAGAATCTGCAGACAAAATATTGCTTTCAAATTCTCATTGTCCTTCTGACAGCTGCTTTCATTTCGCATAATTTCTGTTTGTCAGCAGGACAGTGACCACGTTTAAAACAATTGTGCAAAATTCTCTGCTTTCTCAGCAACTTCCTTATATGTTTTTTGTACCAAGTTGGATCCTTTCCCATCTAGACAGAATTTGTCGCGATATTCCTCAGGAGGACATACACAACTTTGTCAATCAATGCCAGTCCGAATAACTGCTTGCATCAGGACCACTACTGGACCAACGCATTATTGGCTTGCTCCGTTTGTGAAGCTCTTTCTCTTGAATATATCATCCAGTTTTTTTCTAAAATTGTTATCATTTGTTTGTCTGTTCGTGTACATCACATACAGATTTTCGTTTCATTCAGATAATTCCTTTGTGATGCGCCGTCGTTCTCTTTTTTTATTTTTATTTTTTTTTTCATTTCTTAGAGAGTATGTTACATCTTTCCCAAATGCTTAGGGTCTAATATTGTTATTGTGCAAAGTTATAACACAGGAAAAAACCTCTTGAGATTTCCAAGTGCCTCAATAACAAATATGAGAAAGTTGAGAAACCCTCTCAATTTAAGTGCATAAAAATAAAAGTTAGTATGAAAGTTTCAGGAGTTGCCTTTGTTAGGACGTAAAAAGAAGAACAGCCAAAAGAAAGTAGCTTATTCATAAAAGTAACATAAGAAAGGAAGCAGTAAAGAAAGAGGAGGTTCAACAGAATATTGTTCTCGAGAAATCAGCAGTTAACGAAGATGGGAAGTATGTAATGAAGTAAATTATGCACCCAGAAGTGAGATACTCCCGTGTTGCTGAATAAGATTATGTAAAACATAGATTTGCTTTGAAATAACAGGCGTTAATCAAATAAATTACTATAAGAGTGAAACATAGTTGAGTGGGGAAAAAGTAGTTTGAAGAGGACTGTGTGTTCAGCATTTAGTGTGTATTAAAATTGGAAATTTGTGGTAAGTGCTTATGGGGCTAAACTGCTGAGGTCATCAGTCCTTGCTCGCATGTTAATGAACAACATCCAATAAAGCTAGAATCTAAATGGTTTTTGTACCAAGTCATCATTCCCTGCTATCACTGCACTTAACACATATCATCAAAAGTTCTTTTTTCCCTGTCTGTATAATGCCTATTTGTCCTCAGTTGTTTATTCTATGTATTGTTCAATGAAAATCACAGCATCCTAGTTCCATAATGTGTACTGCACTTCAAAACGTAATTTCCCTTGGTGCAGTTGTTGCTGTTGACTAGATTTGGATTGATGATGGTTCAGATAAGCTGCTCACCTCTAATAATTCCTGAACTGTTTAAAGGACCGAAATGAAATGTGAAAGGGTCCCCACTAAATGACGTACAGTCACTTTCAAATGGAACTGTAGTAACAACTGTTAACGTAGTTAACTGGTGAATCATCTTCAGATGCCACGTCCTTTACCTTCCAGTTGATGTGTCGGTTCAACCACATGCAGCCAAGTATGATAGTATAAGTTTTAAATTAAACTTTTCTCCACGACTCCACTTTTATAAGCGGACTCTCAAAACTATATCGAGTAGGAACGCCCCACCAGCCTGACGGGACAGTTCCGTATAACAATATCAACTTCCACAAAAGGCAGCAGTGGGTTACGTGTTCAAAACAGATAAATCTTAAGATGTAAATATTGTAATTGCGCCGAAACTAGTAATCGGATATTGAGGAGGCACACGCCGTTGAATTCCTTTGCCTTAGATCTAAGACATTGGCAGTAAGAGCCGACAAGCGCGAGAATTATCAATCAGCTTAACAGCTCATGCATCCAAGTTGCTGACAAGAATGGTGTACAGAAGAACGGAAAAGAAAATTGAGGATCTGGTAGACGACGATCAGTTTGGCTTTAGGAAAGATAAAGGGTCCAGAGAGGCAATGCTGACGTTGCAGTTGATAATGGAAGCAACACTGAAGAAAAAGCAAGACACGTTCGTAGCTTCTGTCGACCTCAAAAAGCGTTCGACAATGTAAAATGGCACAAAATGTTCGAAATTCTGACAAAAATAGGGGTACGCTTAGCGAGAGACGGGTACTATACAATAAGCACAAGAGCCAAGATGGAATAATAAGAGTGGATGACCAAAACCAAGTGCTCGGATTAAAAAAGGGTGTGAGGCTAGAACGTAGTCAATAGCCCCTGCCGTTAAATCTGTATCTCGAAGAAGCAATGACGGAAATAAAAGGAAGATTCTAAAATGGGATTAAAGTTCAAGGTGAAAGGCTATCAATGATAATATTCACGGATTACATTGTCATCCTCGGCGAAAGTGAAGAAGAATTACAGAATGCGTTGAATGGAATGAATAGTCTATTGAGTACAGAATATGTATTGAGTGTAAATCGGAGAAGGACGAAACTTATAAGGTTTAGCAGAAATGAGAACAGTGACAAACTTAATATCAGAATAGGCGATCGCGAAGTAGACGAAGTTAAGGAATTTTGCTACCTATGCCACGAAATAACCCATGACGGACGGAGCGAGGGGTACATAAAACGCAGACTAACACAGGCATAAAGAACATTCCTGACCAAGAAAAGCCTACGAATATCAAACATAGGCCTTAATTTGAGGAAGAAATTTCTAAGAATGTACGTTTGGAGCATAGCATTGTATGGTAGTGAAACATTGACTCTGGGGAAACCGGAAAAGAAGAGAGTCGAAACCTTTTAGATGTGGTGCTACAGAAGAAAGTTGAAAATTATGTGCACTGACAAATAAGAAATGAAATTCTCTGCAGAATCGACGGCGAAAGGAATATATGGAAAACACCGTGAGTTGGAGTGGCAGTCATTAAAACAAAGGCGTTTTTCGTTGCAACGGGATCTTCTCGTGAAATTTCAATCATCAGTTTTCTTCTCCGATTGTGAAAACATTCTGTTGGCACCCACATACTTGGGGAGAAATGATCATCACGATAAAATAAGAGAAATCAGGGCTCGCATGGAAAAATTTAAGTGCTCGTTTCTCCCCCGCGCCGTTCGAGAGTGGAAGGCTAGAGAGACAGCTTGAAGGTGGTACATTGAACCCTCTGCCAGGCACTTTATTGTGAATAGCAGAGTAATCACGTAGATGTAGATTTAGATGAAGAAGGGTCAGAATGACAGGACATCTATTAAGACATCAGGGAATAACTTCGATGGTACTAGAGGAAGCTGTAGCGGGTAAAAACTATAGAGGAAGACAGAGATGGGATTACATTCAGTAAACAGTTTGCAAGGGGTACTCTGATGTATAAAGGTTGGCACAGGAGAGTAATTCGTGGCGGGCCACATCAATCCAGTGGCAAGACTGATGATTAAAAAAATTAGCAGCAGAAATTGTTACAGCTCCAGTTAAAACAAAGTTAATACTGGTATCTGTGTAATATAATTACGAAGGGAGAATCTACGCCGTTTAGTGAGGAGTTTCCTACATTTCATCTTGATGAAAGCAAAACTTTGATATCTTGGACATGCCGGAATTATTTGTGGCGAACAGTTCAGTTGAGTCGCACTGCACATGTGGCAGTACTAGTAGATGCAATCCAGCCTAGACAGATAAACAGGGGTGCTAAAAATCATTACTCCATGGCTTATAATTGAGGAAATTTACCGTGGCTCATTACGCCATCGAAGATGCTTTTCTTTAATTTAGTGTATTTCTTTTTTATGGCGGGTCGCATACCTGACGTCTGCAGAGTGAAAAATTCTTTCTGTGAACTCAGAAGTCTGTTAACCACATTACACTCCAATTGTATTATTTGGTTATCACTGATCATTGTTCGCGCGTAGAATCAATTATTCGTAAACCCATTTCCTTCACTTTCCGTTGTCGCCATAGTAATAGGTCAGGCAGTGAAAAATCTCTTAAATCCTTTTTTTACTTGTACCTGTTCTTATTAAATCGCTAAGTCAGTTGTTAATGACTGCTTGCTCCTGTCTGCTACTGTATTACAAAGTGGGTACGATACGTATCAAGAGAAAATCATCCTGAAATGTAACTGCGAGCTGTTTATTTCTGTAAAATAGCACTATACAGGGTGGTCAGAAGGAGTCTGAAAAGCTTGTAAGAGGGTTTCAGGGTAAGATCTGCTGAGAAATAATTTTTGACAATTCGATACATTGTGCCGTTTCCTGTTTAAGTGTCATTGATTTTATCCAATCAAATCGTTCGACATGCAAATTCAAGCAGCCTGACAGAGATGGTACCGCCAAAAACCTTCTTCGTTTATTTTCCTCAAACCGAACAAACGTAGCTTTAGCTCACATAGCTTAAATTTATCACTTCCCAAAAAGGCATGGTTTGGATGGAAATAGGCATTTCATCAAGTGGTAACTCACGGACTCACAGCTACCTGTTACTTACCACATTTTGTGCGCGCAAGTGCTTGAATTTTTGCCCGCAACGACCTGATTGCCAAGAATTCAAAACTAATTAAATTGGAAAGCGCGGAACAGTTTTTTCGCTGCACAACCTACCCTGCACCACCCTTACAAGGTTTTTAGACTGTTTCTGACAACCCCGCATATGTTATGTCAGATAAAAATCGATAATCCTTTTGCAAAATGTCTGTGTAACATTACACTTCAAATATTTTACTCTTTGCACACTAACTGTTATCGAAACGAATTAATTACTTTTAAATTATTAATCAATAATTTCATTAAATTACAGGTACTCCCACGTTGCAGAGGAAGGGGGTGTCCTAGAAGGCGTAGTGGCACAGAGAGATGTAGACGAAGGAACTGTGGTTTGTAATCTTACTCTCCTTTATCTTAATGTATTAAACATTTTAGAAAGTAGTTGAATAACCAGATAATCAGATGCACAGCGTACATACGATCACCCGCACCAGTTTTAGTGTCAGATTTGCACTGTCCAGTCACATTAATGTGACCACCTGTGAAAAGCCTACATAACCACATCTGCAGCGCAGACCGCTGCGAGACATGCAGGAAGAGAGTCAGTATGGTTCTGGAAGGTACCGACAGGGCTCTGGAAACATTCTATGGCCAGTTGTGCTAGGTTTCTCGGTTGAGGATCTATGGCGCATACAGCACGATCGGGGTGTTCCCAACACAGCCTCCCTATTGCGTTTAAATCCAGGGAGTTTGGTGGGCAGGACAGTATGGTAACTCATCCTGGTGCTCGTCGAACGACGCACTGCACTGCGAACTCTTTGACACTTCGCATTGTCCTGTTGGTAATGTCATAGTGCCGAGGAAAAAACTGCATGTTGGGGTGCACATGATCCTCAAGAACAGATGCGTATTTGTCTTGATCCATCGTGACAGCCAGAATTACGAGATCACACGGGAATGCCACTTAAACACTCCCCAGACCAAAATGCCACCACCTCCGGCGTGGGTCGTTCCTTCCGACGTTTGTTGCAGGGTTGGACTCGCCAAAGGCCATCTGTCTGATGAAGCATAAAACGTGATTCATCTGAATAGGTCACTCGTCACCATCCAGTGGACGCCCAGCTGCGGTACAGGAGCACAAATTCCAGTCTTTTTCGCCGATGAACAGCAGTCAGCATCTGTCCATGAACCAGGCGCCTGCTGCGCGTGGCAGTGTTCTGTTAAAGGTCGTAGAGGACACACTGTTGGTAGCCCCTTGGTTCATCTGGGCGGTCAGATGCTCAACAGTTCCTCCGCAGCCGCCGTTCACCCGTGTCATCTATGATCCGTGGTGCGCCACAGTTGTCTCAGCGCCTGTTTTGAATAGCGCCATTTTTCCAAGAACGATATACTTTAACCACAGCGGCACGCGAACCATTTATAAACTTTTTTTAAATAGCAACCCCCATTTTTATTACATATTCGTATAGTACCTAAAGAAATATGAACGTTTTAGTTGAACCACTTTTTTCGCTTTATGATAGATGGCGCTGTAATAGGCACAAACATATGGCTCACAATTTTAGACGAACAGTTGGTAACAGGTAGGTTTTTTAAATTAAAATACAGAACGTAGGTACGTTTGAACATTTTATTTCGGTTCTTCAAATGTGATACATGTACCTTTGTGAACTTATCATTTCTGAGAACGCATGCTGTTACAACGTGATTACCTGTAAATACCACATTAATGCAATAAATGCTAAAACCATCTCCGTTAACCTCAATGCATTTGGCACTACGTGTAACGACTTTCCTCACGACAGCGAGTAGTTCACCTTCCTGAATGTTCGCACTTGCACTGACAATGCGCTGACGCATGTTGTTACGCGTTGTCGGTGGATCACGATAGCAAATATCCTTCAACTTACCCCACAGAAAGAAATCCGGGGACGTCAGATCCGTTGAACTTCGACGACCAATCCACCTGTCATGAAATATGCTATTCAATAACGCTTCAACCGCACGCGAGCTATGTGCCGGACATCCATAATGTTGGAAGTACATCGCCATTTTGTCATGCAGTGAAACACCTTGTAGTAACATCGGTAGAACATTACGTACGAAATCAGCATGCATAGCACCATTTAGATTGCCATCGATAATATGGGGGCCAATTATCCTTCCTCCCATAATGCCGTACCATACATTAACCCGCCAAGGTCGCTGATGTTCCACTTGTCGCAGCCGTCGTGGGTTTTCCGTTGCCCAATAGTGCATATTATGCCGGTTTACGTTACCGCTGTTGGTGAATAACGCTTCGTCGCTAAATAGAACGAGTGCAAAAAATCTGTCATCGTCCCGTAATTTCTGTTGTGCCCAGTGGCAGAACTGTACACGACGTTCAAAGTAGTCGCCACGCAATTCCTGGTACATAGAAATATGGTACGGGTGCAATCGATGTTGATGTAGCATTCTTAACACCGACATTTTTGAGATTCCTGATCCTCGCGCAATTTGTCTGCTACTGATGTGCGGATTAGCCACGAAAGCAACTAAAAACACCTACTTTGGCATCATCCTTTGTTGCAGGTCGTGGTTGACGTTTCACATGTGGCTGAACACTTCCTGTTTCCTTAAATAACGTAACTATCCGGCGAACGGTCCGGACACTTGGATGATGTCGTCCAGGACACCGAGCAGCATACATAGTACACGCCCGTTGGGCATTTTGATCACAATAGCCATACATCAAAACGATATCGACCTTTTCCGCAATTGGTAAACGGTCCATTTTAACACGGGTAATGTATTACGAAGCAAATCCCGTCCGCACTGGCGAAATGTTACGTGATATCACGTACTTATACGTTTGCGACTATTACAGCGCCATCTGTCACAAAGCGAAAAAGGTGGTCCAACTAAAACATTTATATTTCTTTACGTACTACACGAATATGTAATAAAAATGGGGGTTCCTATTTTTAAAAACGCAGTTGATATGCGTTTGATCTTTGGCAGCGCCATCTAGCGGGCCAACCATAGCGCCATCTGGTTTCCCTCTTCAAGCCAGACGAGTTTCGTTCTTTGTAGTTTTTCGTTTGATGCTTATTTCGTGAGATATTTGGCCCGGTCACTATCAATGGACCACCCCGCATACTCTCCACTGCTAGTATGCTACCTTTAGTCTGTGACTGTTTACTGCACGTTGACATCGAACGTAGGCGATGATCGCATTAATGCGACTGGACTGTGTAGTTTCTTAAAACCATCATCCAGTAATATCATGATCTTCATGGTAACTATATGTCAACATTAGTTTGTTGTGGGTACTTTAGTATGTTTTGCAACTGTTGTGGCAGAGTCAATCAGACTCTTGGTAATTCTGAAAATCGTAGTCAAGTATTCTCTACGATGTATTACATGCTTAGCAAACCACAGATGCCTCTTGATTACGCCACTCTGTTTCTACGAGTGTAAGACTCTGCAACTTCTTTCAGAACTCACACTGATTTGGACTAAAGACGCTGCTGACAGCACAAATGGTTCAAATGGCTCTGAGCACTATGGGACTTAACATCTGAGGTCATCAGTCCCCTAGAACTTAGAACTACTTAAACCTAACTAACCTAAAGACGTCACACACATCCATGCCCGAGGCAGGATTCGAACCTGCGACCGTAGCAGTCGCGCGGTTCCGGACTGAAGCGCCTAGAACCGCATGTCCACCGCGGCCGGCTGCTGACAGCATAAGTAACAGCATTCTTCCAGCATCGCTTGTCTGTGGCTACCTGGAAATAATTACTGCGGGATAAAGCTTGAATATCATATTGATGTTCATGAACTGTATTCTGCGATTTTGCCTTTACAGACAAGCTGTAGGGTATACCAGCTGTTGTAATAAGACACCAGAATAATTAGTGAAACAAAATATATATTTAAAAACAGACTAGTTGATCGTCCAATGAATTTCAATACTTATAGGACTGGCTAGAAAATTTTCTTTCACTCGTCTGTCAGTTTGTGAGAAACGAATCCCTTTCCCAAATCTTTGTAAGTAACGGTTTTAACATTGTCCTTTCTACGCTACTTTCTTCTATATTAATTTCAGTGACTGTAGCGTATATTGTACCACACCTGTCGCAGTGCCTCATTGTTTATTGTTCACGCATGTTGGTAGACAATCGAAAAGTGTTATACTGTTAATTTTTTCCTTTCCTTTCCTTGCCGAAAGCGTTTGATCCAGTTGCAAACACATTTTCAGATCACCACAAAAAATGCTTGTGAACGAGTCCTAATGAAGTGGATGAGCCTACAAACTACTTTCCTGAAATTATTTTTCAGCCATTCCAAACTATATTTATTTCTGCTTTGATATGCTGAATGCATACATTAATAAAATCTTGTAAATAATTTGAGGCCGAGCCTTCGTGAGAGGTAGCACAGAAACGAACACTGTTCCCTAAACATCACTTTGATTCCGAGTTCGAAGTCAGATACCGTCAAAACACGTGATCAAGTGGTATCCAAATAACATCTCAAGAAGCACATTATATAAACAGAAAACGGTATGTCAGCGTAATCTATTTGAATGTAAAGAGTACAAAAGCGTATATGTAAGTGAGGAGCTTCTCACTCTGCCCCTCTTTCATCCCACTGTGTGACCATGG
Organism: Schistocerca piceifrons; assembly: GCF_021461385.2. Lineage (NCBI taxonomy): Eukaryota > Metazoa > Arthropoda > Insecta > Orthoptera > Acrididae > Schistocerca > Schistocerca piceifrons. The sequence continues at coordinate 619,979,452 of NC_060140.1, forward strand.
ACCCTCGCTTGTGTACAGGCTGAGTGGATCGTCCTGGATCAGAGTATGGAGGTATGAACTGAGAACCTGTAATGTACTAGTGTCTTCATTTTCGCAGTCGGGCAAGGATAATTTGTTTTCACACCGCTACCCACTCCCATCTCCCATACCTCCATCCCCTAAGAAGACACAGATTTGCTGGAAAGGTTCATATTTCTACCCGCTTCTGTGGAGAGCGAGGGGTAGGGTGTTGAAGGTATCTGCCAGAACTGGATACTTTTGTTCCCTTATTGATGTCCAACAAGTATGATGTCAGTGATACTGGTATGGTCAGAGGTCAAAAGGGTAGAATTTGACATAACACGCAGTTATTAAATGGCGCCCAATCCCTGTAACACCTTACACATGTGCGCCTCGGATGCTGTTTCGACTGCAAAGGACTATGAACACATTTCTTTCTTACCACTGTCTCACGTTCCTTCTCATTTGAGTTCTCCTTTCTGTTCTCTCTCCCTCACTTTTTACCTTAATTATTATTATTCGTCTTTTGTAATATTAGGTGGGTGGTAGTTTTATGATAATTCTGGTGAATAAATTAGTAAACGTTTACCTTTTAGAAAAAATAAGTCCAGAGGAACGCACACGCCGGAATGACCGTTCGTCGGCGGATTGCGAGGCCACTAATACACAAAGTGTCGAACATATCTTGACCACACCTAGTACTTTTTTATACAGTAATAAAATAAATTATGTTTGGTGCTAGGGGTACATTAATCAGCGTGATGGGCTTTCTTGTAGCTTTGTTACGAAGATATAAACACTAGTTCGACTTTTTTAAACAGCAAGTAATATTATTATTCAGTAATTCATTTTATCTTCTCAAAGGCTGTTCAAGAACTAACATACCGTTCCTTTCACGTAAACATGACGTTACTAAAAATGTAACGCAAAACTGACTTTGTTTTCAGGAAGCTTGCCAAAGAGAGTGTGTCGAAATTACAAGCGCAATAAAAAATATTTTAACAGCCAAATGCGAAATAACTTCATCCAAGAATCGACTTTGACTCTCCTCTATTAGCACACTCTAGTGGTGGACAAAAATGCGGAAATAACGCGAGAAATTGTTGCCGGAACATGAACACATATGTTAGCCGAGCCTGCAGGTCGAGCTGTTGTGTTTGACAACAAATGGCATCCGTGCAATGCCCTCAGTACTTTCCAAGTTTCAAAAAATGTTCAAATGTGTGTGGAATCTTATGGGACTTAACTGCTAAGGTCATCAGTCCCTAAGCTTACACACTACTTAACCTAAATTATCCTAAAGACAAACCCATGCCCGAGGGAGGAATCGAACCTCCACCGGGACCAGCCGCACAGTCTTTCCAAGTTTCAGTCTTGGTCAGAAGAGTGTCATGTGTACAGTGAGTGCATTATGCCGAAGCTAAGTGGATTCGAACATGGGCAGGCTGTCGGTGCTCGTATGGTATTTCCGTAACCAAGGTAACCGAAGTGTTTGGTGTTTCACAGGGCACAGTATCGAAGATTTACATCGCATATATCGCATACAAGGAAAGCGCAAAAGCATGACATATGAACGCGGATGAAAGTGTGTATTGAAGAGAATTGTGATTTAAAATACGAGGACGACAGCTGCGAAAGTTTCTGAAGAACCCGATATCGCACTCGCGAACCCTGTCAGAACCAAAACACGAAGGGAGTTCCATAAGCAGGGCATTCCAGGGCGAGCTGGATTTCCAAAACTATACATCAGAGGTGGTAGTTCCCGAAATAGGAAAACGTGGTATCAGTGCCCGAAAACCTGGAGTGTGGGGCTATGGAAGGAAATCATTTGGTTCGATAGGTCTCGTCTCACACTGTTTCCAACTTATGGCCGAGTTTAAATCTGGCATACACCGTCCAAAGCTTACGATGCAGACTGTTAACTGCCAAGATTGAAACAGGGCCTGGGTTCGGTGATATTCTGGGTAGCCACGTATGTGGTATTCCATGGGCCCCTTGAGTACACTGCAAGGTCGCATTATTTCCAAGGTTTGTGTGTCCATTTTGGCTGATCACGTCCGTGCGATGGTCCTGTATTTGTTTCCTAGTGGTGTTGCTGAGTTCCACGACGACAGACGACAGGGCCCCTGTTCACACAACTCGCATCTTTTAGGACTGTTTTTGTGAGCACAAGGATGAATTGTCGCATCGTCTCTGGCCTCCGCACTTAAGACCTCAATATTATTCAGCGTGTGTGGTTTACTTTGGATAGTAGTGTGCGTCATCGCTGTCCACCTTCGTCATCGTCACCTGTACTTCCCACTATTTTGCAGGATGATGGTGGTTTTTGGGGCGCTCAACGGTGTGGTTATCAGCGTCTGTACAAATTCCCAATCTTTTCACTGTCCAGTCTCGCCGTATTCCTAAATGATGACGAAATGAAGAAAGCAATACAAACACCCAGTCCCCAGGCAGACAAAATCCCCGACCCGTCCCGAGAATCGAACCAGGGACCCCGTGGTCCAGAGGCAGCAACGCTAACCACTAGATCAAGGGCTGCGGACTGTTTAGCAGGAATACAGGTATAAGATTCAAAAATGGCTCTGAGCACTATGGGACTTAACATCTGTGGTCATCAGTCCCCTAGAACTTAGAACTACTTAAACCTAACTAACCTAATGACATCACACACATCCATGCCCGAGGCAGGATTCGAACCTGCGACCGTAGCAGTCGCGCGCTTCCGGACTGCGCGCCTAGAACCGCTAGACCACCGCGGCCGGCAGGTATAAGATTCCCAAGTAAACCACACAGCATCTGTATTTATCCATACCAAAATGACTGGCAGGCATGTTTATTGCCAACGGGTTTCCTACACCCTATTAGTTATGGTAATGTGTTGTGTTTTTGTGTTGCTATATTTTTGTCCGCCCCCTGTAGTGCAGGTACCCGGGGTAACGTAATTCTTCCACTTGCTGTAGTTGACAGTTAACAGATCGAAACACGAGCAAAATGCACACTCGTCATTCAGTCAGCCACCTTCAGTTAATGGTTTTAGTGAGTACAGTAAACAACAACGAAGATCAGCTAGAAATGTTGCTCATTAATGGAGATGTAAATTGTCAAAACGGTAACTCAACAATTTTTATTCATTTAATACATAGATACATGTACAGCTGTATTTTTAACCGATAGGTTGTATCTCTATCGATGAGCTGAATTTCTACCTTCTAATCATTGGTGTACATTGCATTCACGTAAACTTTCAACAAAAGACGTTTGGCGGCATGACCGCCGTGCATTACCCCAGATTCTCATTTGTTTACTGTCAACATCAGCTAAAGCGAAGGAGTTGCGCTACCCCATGTACCAGCACTGTGTACCGCAGAGGAGAGTCAAAGTCAGTTTTGTGTTACGTTTTTAATAACCTTAGTTTTGCATTAGTTGTATACTACGGTACGGCTTTGAGTAGGTACTGAGGAGAAGAAATAGATTGCCGAATAAAAAATATAAAGTGCTAATTATAAACGACGTACTACTGTTCATACCTTTGTAATGAACGAAACTGAAAGACAGAAAATTACGCTGACTAATGTCCTCTTGGTAATTAAACATTTGTCTTCATATATTTTTTGTACCACTTCTGGAAAGAAAGTGTTTTTTTGTCAGAATAAAAGAGTCACTCTGTATATTAAATACTCTAAATCACAGTGACAAGAATGTACGTGTTATATATATATATATATATATATATATATATATATATATATATATATATATATATATATATATATACTCCTGGAAATGGAAAAATGAACACATTGACACCGGTGTGTCAGACCCACCATACTTGCTCCGGACACTGCGAGAGGGCTGTACAAGCAATGATCACACGCACGGCACAGCGGACACACCAGGAACCGCGGTGTTGGCCGTCGAATGGCGCTAGCTGCGCAGCATTTGTGCACCGCCGCCGTCAGTGTCAGCCAGTTTGCCGTGGCATACGGAGCTCCATCGCAGTCTTTAACACTGGTAGCATGCCGCGACAGCGTGGACGTGAACCGTATGTGCAGTTGACGGACTTTGAGCGAGGGCGTATAGTGGGCATGCGGGAGGCCGGGTGGACGTACCGCCGAATTGCTCAACACGTGGGGCGTGAGGTCTCCACAGTACATCGATGTTGTCGCCAGTGGTCGGCGGAAGGTGCACGTGCCCGTCGACCTGGGACCGGACCGCAGCGACGCATGGATGCACGCCAAGACCGTAGGATCCTACGCAGTGCCGTAGGGGACCGCACCGCCACTTCCCAGCAAATTAGGGACACTGTTGCTCCTGGGGTATCGGCGAGGACCATTCGCAACCGTCTCCATGAAGCTGGGCTACGGTCCCGCACACCGTTAGGCCGTCTTCCGCTCACGCCCCAACATCGTGCAGCCCGCCTCCAGTGGTGTCGCGACAGGCGTGAATGGAGGGACGAATGGAGACGTATCGTCTTCAGCGATGAGAGTCGCTTCTGCCTTGGTGCCAATGATGGTCGTATGCGTGTTTGGCGCCGTGCAGGTGAGCGCCACAATCAGGACTGCATACGACCGAGGCACACAGGGCCAACACCCGGCATCATGGTGTAGGGAGCCATCTCCTACACTGGCCGTACACCACTGTTGATCGTCGAGGGGACACTGAATAGTGCACGGTACATCCAAACCGTCATCGAACCCATCGTTCTACCATTCCTAGACCGGCAAGGGATCTTGCTGTTCCAACAGGACAATGCACGTCCGCATGTATCCCGTGCCACCCAACGTGCTGTAGAAGGTGTAAGTCAACTACCCTGGCCAGCAAGATCTCCGGATCTGTCCCCCATTGAGCATGTTTGGGACTGGATGAAGCGTCGTCTCACGCGGTCTGCACGTCCAGCACGAACGCTGGTCCAACTGAGGAGCCAGGTGGAAATGGCATGGCAAGCCGTTCCACAGGACTACATCCAGCATCTCTACGATCGTCTCCATGGGAGAATAGCAGCCTGCATTGCTGCGAAAGGTGGATATACACTGTACTAGTGCCGACATTGTGCATGCTCTGTTGCCTGTGTCTATGTGCCTGTGGTTCTGTCAGTGTGATCATGTGATGTATCTGACCCCAGGAATGTGTCAATAAAGTTTCCGCTTCCTGGGACAATGAATTCACGGTGTTCTTATTTCAATTTCCAGGAGTATATATATATATATATATATATATATGCATGTCTCCTAAAGAGGGCACAAGAACAACTAGAACATACAATTTCAGACTACCAAGCAGGCTTTCGTCCTAATAGATCATGCCCGGAACAGATATTCAACCTTAAAACTATTTTAAAGATTAAAGCAATCAGGTCAAAACCAATAATCTGCACATTTGTTGATTTCAAAAAGGCATACGATTCCATAGACAGACAGTCTCTATGTCACATTCTCGAAGAACGAGGCCTAGACACTAAAACCCGAAAACTAATTGAACAAACACTAACAGAAACCAAATCAAAAATTAAATTCAGAGGGGAAATTTCGGAACCATTCTCAATTAAAACAGGAGTAAGACAAGGAGATGGGATCTCACCACTATTATTCAATATAGTTTTGGACAAAGTTATGAAAGAGTGGGAAGTAACACTAAGGAAACAAAGCTTTTGGAAGCCAATTGAACTAGGAAGAGGTAAAGGAAAATTGAACATCCCTTATTTAGCGTTTGCAGATGACTTGGCAATTATAACTGACAGTGAAGAAACAGCAGTAAAACAAATTGAGACACTTAAAGAATGTGCTGAGAAGGTTGGCCTGCAAATCTCCTTTGAGAAGACAGAATTCATCTGCTCAAAATTAGATATTTCGAAACTAAAAACAAAGTATGGTGAAATAACTAGAGTCAAGCACTTTAAGTATCTCGGTGAAGTTATTGAACCAACAGGACTTGAGAAAATAGCACAAAAAAACCGATTACAGAAAATCAAGAAAGTATTCGGACTTATTCAAAATATATATAACAAGAAATGTCTATCAAAAGGCACTAAAATCAGACACTACAACACAGTCATCAAACCAACAGTCACATATGCAAGTGAAACACTCTCCCTGAATAGAAAATTAGATTTACACGAAATTAAGAAAGTAGAGAGAAAAATTATTAGAAAAATCCTAGGACCACGATACACACAAGATGGAGACAGGCTGCAGACTACCGAGACAACCGAAAAAATATCAAACATCGAGGCAGATATCAGGAAGAGGCGGATGAAGTTTTATGGACATATAGACAGATTACCTGGAAACAGGTTAACTAAACGTCTATTGGACTATATGACATCACTTAAGGCAACAATACCCTGGGTAACTGAAGTTAAGAAGGATTTGAAAAAGGCAAAAATTGACATAACAAACACATCAGACCGGGATACATTCAGAAGAAAAATCGACAAGTGGAAGTTTACTCCAGAGACGGAATCTAAACCTTTCCGACCAAAGTGGACCGAAGAAAGGAAGAAGGCCTTTGGGGAGGCAATGAAGAAATACTGGGGAAATAAGAAGAACATTAAGAAATGTTAATCACCTGCTTATCGTTCTCCCATGGGGACATTCGCTAATAATAATAATAATAATAATATATATATATATATATATATATATATATATATATATATATGGTGTTACAAAAAGGTACGGCCAAACTTTCAGGAAACATTCCTCACACACAAATAAAGAAAAGATGTTATGTGGACATGTGTCTGAAAACGCTTAATTTCCATGTTAGAGCTCATTTTAGTTTCGTCAGTATGTACTGTACTTCCTCGATTCACAGCCATGATTTCATACGGGATACTCTACCTGTGCTGCTAGAACATGTACCTTTAGAAGTACGACACAACATGTGGTTCATGTACGATGGAGCTCCTGCACATTTCAGTCGAAGTGTTCGTACGCTTCTCAACAATAGATTCGGTGACCGATGGAGTGGTAGAGGCGGACCAATTCCATGGCCTCCACGCTCTCCTGACCTCAACCCTCTTGAATTTCATTTATGGGGGCATTTGAAAGCGCTTATCTACGCAACCCCGGTACCAAATGTAGAGACTCTTCGTGCTCGTATTGTGGACGGCTGTGATACAATACGCCATTTTCCAGCACTGCATCAGCGCATCATGGATTCAATGCGACGGAGGGTGGATGCATGTATCCTCGCTAACGGAGGACATTTGGAACATTTCCTGTAACAAAGTGTTTGAAGTCACGCTGGTACGTTCTGTTGCTGTGTGTTTCCAATCCATGATTAATGTGATTTGAAGAGAAGTAATAAAATGAGCTCTAACATGGAAAGTAAGCGTTTCTCCGGACACATGTCCACATAATATATTTTCTTACTTTGTGTGTGAGGAATGTTTCCTGAGATTTTTGCCGTACCTTTTTGTAACACCGTATATATATATATATATATATATATATATATATAGAGAGAGAGAGAGAGAGAGAGAGAGAGAGAGAGAGAGGGTGAGTCACCTAACATTACCGCTGGATGTATTTCGTAAACCACATCAAATACTGACGAATCGATTCCACAGCCCGAACGTGAGGAGAGGGGCTAGTGTAATTGGTTAATACAAACCATACAAAAATGCACGGAAGTATGTTTTTTAACACAAACCTATGTTTTTTAAATGGAACCCCGTTAGTTTTGTTAGCACATTGAACGTATGAACAAATACGTAATCAGTGCCGTTTGTTGCATTGTGAAATGTTAATTACATCCGGAGATATTGTAACCTAAAGTTGACGCTTGAGTACCACTCCTCCGCTGTTCGATCGTGTGTATCGCAGAGCACCGAATTACGTAGGGATCCAAAGGGAACGGTGATGGACCTTAGGTACAGAAGAGACTGGAACAGCACATTACGCCCACATGCTAACACCTTTTTATTGGTCTTTTTCACTGACGCACATGTACATTACCATGAGGGGTGAGGTACACGTACACACGTGGTTTCCGTTTTCAATTACGGAGTGGAATAGAGTGTGTCCCGACATGTCAGGCCGGCTGCTCAGCTCTAGTTGCAGCCGGCCGAAGTGGCCGTGCGGTTCTAGGCGCTACAGTCTGGAACCAAGCGACCGCTACGGTCGCAGGTTCGAATCCTGCCTCGGGCATGGATGTGTGTGATGTCCTTAGGTTAGTTAGAATTAAATAGTTCTAAGTTCTAGGGGACTGATGACCTCAGAAGATAAGTCGCATAGTGCTCAGAGCCATTTGAACCATTTGACATGTCAGGCCAATAGATGTTCAATGTGGTGGCCATCATTTGCTGCACACAATTGCAATCTCTGGCGTAATGAATGTCGTACACGCCGCAGTACATCTGGTGTAATGTCGCCGCAGGCTGCCACAATACGTTGTTTCATATCCTCTGGGGCTGTAGGCACATCACGGTACACATCCTCCTTTAACGTACCCCACAGAAAGAAGTCCAGAGGTGTAAGATCAGGAGAACGGGCTGGCCAATTTATACGTTCTCCACGTCCTATGAAACGCCCGTCGAACATCCTGTCAAGGGTCAGCCTAGTGTTAATTGCGGAATGTGCAGGTCATCCATCATGCTGATACCACATACGTCGACGCGTTTCCAGTGGGACATTTTCGAGCAACGTTGGCAGATCATTCTGTAGAAACGCGATGTATGTTGCAGCTGTTTGGGCCCCTGCAATGAAGTGTTTGCTACAACACGCAACTGAACGTCGGAGGTTTCAAGCGTCAACTTTAGGTTACATTATCTCCGGATATAATTAACATTTTACAGTGCAACAAACGGCACTGATTACGTATTTGTTTATATGTTTAGATGTGCTAACAAAACTAACGTGGTTCCATTTGAAAAACGTAGGTTTGTGTTAAAAAACATACTTCCGTGCATTTTTGTATGCTTTGTGTTAAACAATTACACTAGCCCCTCTCCTCACGTTCGGTCTGTGGAATCGGTTCGTCAGTATTTGATGTGGTTTACGAAATATATCCAGCGGTAACGTTAGGTGACTCACCCTGTGTATATATATATATATATATATATATATATATATATAATATCGAAATTTAATGTATAAAAGGCAGTCAGTTTAGTTACCTAGGTGATAGTCCATTAGTATAGTGTAAAATGTAAATCTAAGGTAACGGCATTTCTGAATTATGGCCAGTTTTTAGTCACAATAGTACATGTGCTCTGCATTGAAGACAAGCATATCGACAACGAAAGTATTTCTTGACAATATCTCCAACAATAGAACTCATTTTACGTTGATACATGATTCTGTAAGATCGACGAACTGATTTTCCGAAGGTTCACAGAAAACAGGCAATGGTAAAGAGGCGATGTGGCAGCGCTGCCAGCCGTACTGTGCCTTCGGCGTCATTTGGTGACCAGTATTTGTGCCGCTTGGCCAGAGGTATATCCTTTTCCTTCAACAAGAAGTCAAAATTCGGATCTAGCCTCATAAGCGAGGAAAGAGCATCTGTGTTACCTTGGTTGAATGTGGTTTAAACTGTATTTCGTGATTGTGTTTGTTTATAACCATCGCTCTGGGCTACAACATGTTAGTCACCTTTCCAGCCAAAATAAATAAGCCACGGCTTATAGTAGGTAACAAGATGGAATTTGGAGCCGTAAAGTAAGATGTGGCATTTTTGAACCACGTAGATTAGCGCTAAAATATCTTTTCCAATTTCCGTGCCGTTTATTGATGTTGATCTCAATGGTTTTGAGGCGACAAGAGAAAGAAACTAGTTAACTTTAGTTACTTTATTTCATTGACATGTGGGTAATGCAGTGTTTTGGTGTAACGTACATTAGGCGGAAAGAGTAATTATAGCCATAATTCAAATCATCTGCGTCATTTGGTTTTGCTAAGATCATATAGTGCTCTGTTTAACGTTCTGAGGATTCTTACACTAAAACTGCGGTATATATTATTCAAAAGAAGTTTGTGATCGGAATCAAGAACTTGCGTAAAATGTTGGTCAGCGTACATTCAGTGGGCAAAAGATAGAAGAGGATCTCTGTGTTAGAAGTATGTGCTTAACTGCGGTTCTGAGGTGTGAACAGTTCTCTGCAACAAACATTTTGAATGGACCAATGTAAAGGCTGTTATTGGCAAGGCTATCTCCTGAAAAACTTCGATACGTTACTTTCTCTGTGGAACTGCATTTCACTGAAAAGGATGAAGCAGCATACAATACCGTAAAGTTGTTATCTTTTACATCTCTTTCATTGTGATGTAATAGCTATAAGTCACTATTCTGCTAAGTACATTCAAAGCAGTCTTTGCAGTGCCGAAGAAGTCGTTTAAAATACTAGCCCAGGGAAAATTCAGGCTTAAAGGATTAATCACTGGACACTTGTATCTGATGCATCTGTCATTAGCTAATTCATGAATGTCAACTACATTCATTAGTTCAAAATGCTAACAATTTGGCGGAGATAGAGAGACTCACATAATAGGGAAAACATAAAAATAAACTTAGTCTCGTGATAAGCAAAGATGTTTCAATATAAATTATTCCTCTGTGGAGAGTAATCACAGCAACTTCTCCTTTTTGGAAAGAGTGCACAAACTACAGACATAAACTTCAGTGAAGAAAAAGCAGAATTGTTGCAAAATGTTTCAAATGGCTCTAAGCACTATGGGACTTAACGTCGGAGATCATCAGTCCCATAGACTTAGAACTACTTAGACCTAACTAACCTAAGGACATCACACACATCCATGCCCGAGGCAGGATTCGAACCTGTGACCGTAGCAGCAGCGCCGTTTCGGACTGAAGCGCCTAGAACCGCTCGACCACAGCGGCCGGCAGAATTGTTGCAGAAAGCGTTAAACTGCAGTATCTCATCGTGACTTAATAAAAGAAACAAAAATTATAATTACTACTAAATCCTCTCAAAAATTATATTACTAGTTTATTTGATGTATTATAATAGTATAACGGTGTTTGAATGCAATTCACCAAATTTTGTATTTTTATGCCGCGACTCACTCTTTAAAAAATTAAAAAGAATTGTAGCTGTGTAATTGTTATTTTCTGAGGGCAGCCAATACATTGTGTTGGAAAACAAATAAGTATTATTCATGCACAGAAGATAATGGGTTTGTTCACTATTCAGGGGTGTCCATGGTTCACGCGAAAAAAGTACTAATACACTGTCAATTTCCTTGATGATTCATGTATTTCTAAAATGAAATAAATTGTGGTGTTTCACATTCTCTTGCATTATTATTATAATTATTTCTTTCGTTATTCGGTTCTCCAGTGGTCACAATAAACTCAAAACCATTGTTACAGTTGTTCTTTTTCGTTTATGGTACGTTCATCAGTCCATTGTGACTAGTACGGCATTCATCTGACCATTTGGCACCAGTTGTTCGTTTATCATTTCAGACAGTCTCAAACGTCACTAAAGCTCTTCTACAGATGTCTCGGTTTAGTACGTCTTCCGGATGCATACCAGTTATTTGTAGATTTTTTTTTTTATGTCCGTCTACTACGGCGTTCTTGTTATCGGTTATGATTCAAAGGTGTTGAACATGGTTTCATCCATTTGGAAACAGATCTTCATACATGACAAAAAAAGAAAAAAAACTTGAACTCTCTGCTTGCGGATTGGGTCCGTAATTTTTCTTTTTTATTGTACAATACATATTTCTTTCGAGGTTTTATGTAGATCCTGTTACTGTGTAAGTTCTTTCTCTGTTTTTTTTTCTCTAATTCCTCTAATAAACATCATTCGAGGTAGGTAAGACACTCAGATGCCTACAGAAACTTTGGTTCTAAGAGTCGTAATAATGAATTCTTGTATTTCTGGAAAGCATTTTCCGATGTAAATCTTTGATGTGGCTTGGAAACCACTTTCCGTTGGCCTGGCATTTGTTTTCAAGTCCTCTTTACCGATACCATTGGCTGCTAACTGTACGACCAGATATTTAAATCCATTCACGCGTTTTATTGTTCCATACCACACGTTTAATGGTTCAAACGGCTATGAGCACTATGGGACTTAACTTCTGAGGTCATCAGTCCCCTAGAACTTACAACTACTTAAACCTAACTAACCTAAGGACATCACAAACATCCACGCCCGAGGCAGGATTCGAACCTGCGACCGTAGCCTCACGTTTAACTGTGCGATTTTGTCCTTGATGTTTGACTTTACTTTTTTTGCTTTATTTTTTTATTTCACTTTAAATCTTCTGTCATTCCCAAAAGATAATCAGTCTATCTCAAGTCCATTCTTCTTTGTCCCAAATCTTTTGTTGGTCAGGCAGCTTCCTATCTCTTAAGGGGAGTAGGACGTCAAACGGGACGACTTGGAGCAGGAGAGGCACCAGAGGACATTTTAATTTCCACTGTCTATGCTTTCACGCATAAATTCATAATACTTTGTCAAAATGACCAGAAAGGATTCAGGATTTACACTCATAGCAGTGGAAGTTCAAAAATATAAGAAAATATTTTTTTTACATTTGAAATTTGACCTTTTTTTACTCACTATTGGCTCCATTTGTTGCTGTAGATACTCGTTTCTTCATAAGTAAGGGATATTCTTCGATGAATTTTGAACAGCATACAAACCATACTTGCAGGTGTATGAAACTCTAGAATTTTCCAAATCTATTGAAAACTGTGGTAAAAATTGAGATAATTAACTATAAAATTTGAGTTTTTTCTAAACATGAAGTTTAAAATGTAACAGCACCTTCATTTTTTCAAAAATTAAATTATTTCTAGGGTTTCATACACCTGTAAGTATGGTTTGTATGCTGTGCAAAATTTATCGAAGAATCTCTCTTACTTTTGAAGAAACGTGTACCTACAGCAACAAACGCAGCCAACAGTAAGTGAGAAACTGATGAACTTTCACATGTAAAACAAAAATAATTTTGTTATGTTTTTGGACTTCCACTGCTATGAGTGTGAATCCTGAATCCTTCCTGGTCATGCTGACAAAGTTTTATGAATTTATTCGTAAAAGTATAGACAGTGGGAATTTAAAAGTCCTGTCGTGTCTCTCCTGCTCCAAGACGGCCCGTTTAACGTCCTACCCCCCCCCCCCCCCCCCCCCCCCCCGTTAATTCCTGACACTACCACTTTGGAACTTCTTCCATGTTATAGTATTTTGTGTGCCTATGTCTTGCCTTATTTTCAGACTTTGTGATACTAATGTCCAAATAAATGAAACATAAAATAAGGAAAGAGTGCGCTGACGTGCTGTGTACACTTGGGTTTCAGGAGGCGACTGCCAGCTGTCAGAGTGGAGCGAGTGGTCGCTGTGCTCGGCCAGCTGCGGCGACGCCTACCGCCAGCGCACCAGGAGCATCGTCCGGCCGGCGCGGCGCCGCGGTAGGCCGTGCGGTCCGCGCCTCGAGAAGGAGGCGTGCCACCTGCCCGCCTGCCATTAAAGGCACGGTGGACTTCGCGTAGCGGCAGCAAAACTCTCCATTAGTGCACGGGGGAAACAGCTGCGACGTGTGTACAATACTCTCATAGTTTCCAGAACGTCAATTTCATTCTTATGTAAGTTGAAGAAGATTCATGGACGATCACTTTCGTGTGTGCAAAATTTTGAACTTTACAATCTCACAAACACTGCCAGCTACATATTTTCTAAGATAAATTATAAACGTTCATTCCATCGATGAAGCTTTATTCTAGCATATAAGAATTTCATGTTTCATTTGTAAATATAAGTAGTCAATTTTGGGAAGTAATTCTCATATTTTTGCTTCCAACAGGCAGTATTCTATTATTAAACCTATACCAGTGAATCAGATCTTCGCCAAGCTCTCCCATCAGCAGTAATATTTGAATCATATTTCATAACTGTATTTTGTGTAATTGTATATGTCCTAATAGACTACTAAATTAGCCTATATTGGTCGGTGGACAGACCATCATTAACAAAAAGCTATCAACCAATCACTGTTGTTGACTGATTATAGTAAAATGATTTTAAAATTCTGTAAGAGTAATCAGATACTCCTAGTGTGATTCTCATTATTAATTATATATTTTATTTCTAAGTTCATGTGACATATATACAGAAGTAATTGTAACATTTAGTTGCATTATTTGTGGCAATATATTATATACATGCAGCTCTTGCCTTGTTTTTACATAGTGACTACCTTCTTCAAAATATCTGTGACAGACCAACAGATCACGATTAAAATACGCATAAAGAAAGCAATAAATGCAGAAAAGGATGACTTGGCTGGTACAAAGAGATACACATTGTTATGCACTTATCTGAGGTAAAATATCTGCTATTCCTCAAACATATGTACCAGAGTTGTTAAGAACATTGCAACAACATCAAAAAACTGAAAACTACAAAACAAAGTCCTATCATTCTCCCTGATATGACTTCAAAGATCCACCTGTTTCATGAAACATCATTTTACGTTAACGACACTCGATAAAATTAAGAGGTATGTAACATTTCAAGTACTTCCAACCTCACAGCCTCACTGAGTCTTGCTGTGGCCACAGGAATGCGTATTGAGATGTGTGTGTGTGTGTGTGTGTGTGTGTGTGTGTGTGTGTGTGTGTGTGTGTGTGTGAATGTATGTACCATTGCTAGAAAAAGAGCTAGTGCTCGAAAAGTAGTGTGAATGTTGTTTCTGAGCTCCACATATCAATCCACTACAGGTGAGTGGTACCCTTTCCCTTATTTTACATATTGCCCCATCCATGAATTTCTGTTACTGTCATTCATTAGATAAGATCTGTCAGTGCGAATTTGGTTTAAGTCAAATGCAAAATGTGTGAAGTTGGTAACAGACAAAAGACAGAAAATAAGCTCCAAGCAGAGCAGAACAACTACTTTACAATTCGTGACATACCAAATCAGATATAATCATTCAAAGCTCATCTATATGTATTAATGTAATTATCGATGCAGCGCAAATTCTGTTTATATATACTCAAATGCTTTTATACATATCACAGCAACAATTCATACACTTACAAATAATCGGTAAGAAATGCATTACTTATATATGCCAACCTCCAATTTCATTCAGCACACATAAGGAGCTGTTATACACATCTGCTCATGTTTGAAAAATACCAATACCAATTTATCTTTGTAGTACATTTTGTTGTACCATAATACCCCCATAAATGATGTGTACCAATTTAAGGCATCTTCACATGAACCTGGAATGCATATTCATGAGCTGTCAGACCACACATTTCATCTAGAGATCAGAACCTCATAACATATTTTGTAATATTTGTTTAGATTTTCAATAAGATTTTGTGAAATCGGTATTTTAAATTTTCCACTAGTGCTGGTCAGTAATCCCCAATCAGTCATATTTTACATGTGTATAAGAAATACTTCCTGTAATTACTGTCTTTCACTATTACCATATTATGTTTTCCAAAGATATGTATTATTTCAAAACTGTTGCCATTGAGGGTTCTATAATTCTCCACTCAAACATTTGCCATATTCCCTTTGTGACCACCTCATGCTTGGTTCATGAGATGGAGCATGTATTTTATTTCAGATAATTGTTGTAAAACATACATATTGTAAAACATACATATTTCTTCCAACTAAATGCATAGTGTTAGAAACTGCAATATACTTGCTTTATGATATTATTACACCTAAACTACCAGTGACAGTGTGTAACACTGTGTGTAATTGAAATTCAATTCGATATTGGTACATACTTAAGAAACAAATCCTTTAAGTCAACCTGTGGCAAAAAAGTCAGTGTTGTAAACACTTGTCTTTCCATGATTGTAAGACTGTGTGCAAGGTAGAGAGTACTGAGACATGCCATAATCATTATTGTAATTGCTCAGTTTAAATCTTTGTGCATCATACTGAATGAGTCTAATATAGACACAAAGTGCTCAAAAGTTGTTTCTTGTGTGTGAACTAATTTGCCTCTTAGATCAAACAGCAACTTTTCTTCCAGTATTTATAAAAGGTTCCTGTGTAATACTGAAGTGGGTTCATCCCAGTATTGTGTCTCATTCAAATACT
Source organism: Schistocerca piceifrons (assembly GCF_021461385.2). NCBI lineage: Eukaryota > Metazoa > Arthropoda > Insecta > Orthoptera > Acrididae > Schistocerca > Schistocerca piceifrons. The sequence continues at coordinate 619,995,500 of NC_060140.1, forward strand.
TCTTGAAATACTTGTTTATACCTCCTTTCCTATTATTAAATGGTTCAGGACTGAACACCCTTACATCAGGATAGGATGTAGCTCTGTATGACTATATTGGTTTGACAGTTTTGTTTTCCAGTATATGACACATAAGGAGCTGCTGTATACATCTGCTCATGTTGGAAAAATACCAATACCAATTTATCTTTATAGTACATTTTGTTGCACCATAGTACCCATGTACATGACATTTGTACCTATTTGCAGAGTCTCTCTTGCACAGAATCAGACCAGTACTTCAATAATAATGTCTTCTTAAACTCTTTATATGTCTGACAGTTTTCAGTGGTCTCTTTTGCCCCAAGGTTGCCTATAAAACCTGTAGTAATGTGAATATCTTTTGCTGATCTGTCCACAATTTTGGTAAAATGCAACTTCAAAAACATGTCAGGAATGGGAAATGGGAAGATACTAAAATGACCTACACCTAAATAGCAGACTGAAAGACACATCATCTGTGCTTGTGGCAGATAATATATGGTTGCAGAGGGGGAACACCATTGTGTCATCCCAATGCAAGACCTCTGTGATTACTTTATTCAGACATCTTTCTTTAGGTTAGAATCAGGATTCAGGCACAGTAGCAGTAGAAGTCAAAGTCAGGCACAGTAACAGTAGAAGTCAAAGTAAAAGTAGAACCCGAAGAATGCTTA